>NC_058131.1:474286382-474497268 GCF_016433145.1 Gracilinanus agilis | reverse complement strand
CCCGTTTGCCACCCACCCCCAACCTTGTAAGAATACTATCTATGCTCAGGTAGTATTGCCCAGGCAGAATTCTTTACTCTATACTCCACCCCCCATGCCTCTGGATAAAGCCATGTGAACTCTGCAAACATCAAGTCTCCTGTCTGCTCATTAGAGTGATTTTTAGGGGTACAAGCCCCCCCAAATGTCACTCTACACAGTTGCTTCTGAGTTTTGAAAGTGACTCTGGCTCTCGCCTGATAGGGGAGTCAAGAAGGAGACTAATCGGCCACCCCCATAGACCCTCCAGGAAGATGGAGACACAGTTGGATGGTAAAGAAGAGGCTGTACATTTCTTCTATCACCTCACCCTTACATTCTGGCACAGTAAGCGCTGGTACCAAAGAAAGAAGATGAAAAAGTCAAGAGGCTCTAATTCTAATTGGAAAAGGAAATATCCAATTCCTCAAGTCCTATTGATTCCTTTTGGTAGCTAAAAGCAAAGTCTCTTGGGGGCAGCTGGGTAGCTCAGTAGACTGAGAGTCAAGCCTAGAGACAGGAGGTCCTAGGACAAATCTGGCCTCAGACACTTCCTAGCTGTGTGATCCTGGGCAAGTTACTTGACCCCTATTGCCTAGCCCTTACCATTCTTCTGCCTTGTAATCAATACACATTATTTATTCTAAGATGGAAGGGTTTTTTTTTTAATTTTTAAATTAATTTAATTTTAATTTTAATTAAAAAAATAAAAGCAAAGTTTCTTAAGCAACAAATATATGGATCATTCAACATAGCCAAAAAAGCATAACCCTTTCATCTTAGAAGAAATAACTTCCTTGTCTGTGCCCCCTTCTGAATTTGCCTCTGTTCTCCTTTGTATATTTTTTAATGTTTCCTTGCCATTTTATTTATCTTCTTTCTTTAGCATCACTATCACTATCAACCTCCTTCCTTCTCCCCTTTCCAATATATATGTAAGTTCTTCCTTGTAACAAATAAGTTTTATCAAGCAAAACAAATTCACATATTGGCCAAGTAAGAAAACATATGTCTCCCTCTGCACCTCTAATCCATCACCTCTCTGGAAAGCATGATTAACACCAGACTTTGGCACCATGGTTAATCACTGCATTGATCAGAGTTCATAAATCTTCCAAAGTTGTTTTTCTTTACAATGTTTTAATCAATATATAAATTATCTAACTCTCACCACTTTACTATACATCAATTCATATAAATCTCCCCTGCTGGCTTCTGCTTTTGTCTCTTGGAGGCTTGATATGAGGATCCACCTGAGTCCCTCTCTCCATCCCCTGGTATATCCCTGACAAGCTCCACGTGACCACTGGAGAGCAGGCCTGTTTCATACCTCCCGAAGTGCCCCTCTGCCCTATCTCTTTTCCTAGGACAATCACCCACCTACAATTGGTTTTGTTCTCTGCTGTGGCTCTGATGGGCCAGCACAGAGGTCCTGCTGACTTCAGGCTCCATTTATTGAAAATCACTCTGGCTGCAGCCCCCTTTTGTGGGGCCTGACCACAATCCTCACAGGCTTCATGCTGTCTCATTATGCAGTGCTAGACAAGATGGAGGAACTTCCTGGTATTGCTCTTTGGTTTTACTGACTGATTCATTTGGTGTTCTTTTTTATCTTTGCTAGGGTGCTTTTCAGGGAAAGTGAACAAAAATGGAACATTTCACATGGCCACTTCCCCCAAATATCCTCAAGCAACTTCTTAAGACTGTAAGATGCCAAAGAGCCACCAATCAAAATGAGTAGAAGATTATCCTAAGCCAATGGAATCACAAGGATGGACTAAAAAAAACTATTAAACAATATGAATATAATTCATTTTCTTCAAAACAATTATTGGCATAGAGTCCTCACACACACACATAATGTGGATGCATTTTTAAGAACAAAAACAAATCTTCCTTTGCTAATAAAATGAAGACCAATATAGTCACTACTTAAAGCCTTTAGCATTTAAAAGACATCACAATTGTATAAAATGATTTATTCATTAGATTTGGAAATTCATTATTAATTTCACTGGGATCTTGTTTTAAATGAGAAACTTCATGCATCAGAAATATGGAGACATTGGGGGTATGTAATGTTTTCTTTCTGGAATTAAATTTGACCTCTTAACATAAAGCCAAAAAAAATCCTTTTTATTTCTATTGTTTGTTAGTAAAGGTCCCCAAACTTAATACGCTATTCAACTGACCAAATATATTCTAGGAAGTAATTTATCTTGCCAAATGATTAATTCCCACTTCTGGAAGATGGGTACTTTCAAATCACATCTTATACACATGAACATTCAAGTAAAATTATTCTAGGAAGAGAGACTATGTGTCCCAACCCTTAATGACATTATCCTACATTTTCAACAAATCAATAAACATTTATTTAAAAAAAAAAACTACTATGTACAAAACATTAGCCTGGGCCACTGATAACAAACCTATGGCAGGGATGCCAAAGGTGGCACACAGAGCACTCTCTGTGGGCAGGCAGCCTCCCTGCCCAGAGTTCATTACTAGAAAGGCAGAGGGAGCTGCTCCCTGTTAGAAAAAAAGAAGGAACGATGAATGAATTGGGGAGAGAGACATACACACACACACACACACACACACACACACACACACACACACACACAGTGCTGCTGGCAGAAGGGTTATACCTCTCCCCATCTGACAGGCTTTGCTGGACTGAGCCTATCAGCTGTCCCCTTTTAACAGCTGCCCAGGCAGGGAATCACTGAGAAGTTGTATGTATAATCAACTTCTCTAGTTCCTCAACCTGGGGTTGGAATGAATACTGATATGGGCTATTGGTGCACTGATTGGATAACGATATGGATCTGACTGTGAGACTGTCTTCCCCTTCCCAAGGGCTTGAATATTTTCACCACTCAGGAAAGGTACTTCAATCTTTGACTTTGTAACAAACAACTATATTTAATTCTGGCTTAACAGGGTTAGGAACAAGGGAAAGGATGGAGGATTTGGGAATCCTAATTGCTAGTTATCTAAATGAATGATCCAAGCTACAGAGGTTGCTAGATCAGGTAGAGACTGGAGATTCTTCACTCTCTCACTAACTCTGGCTTGACTTGGCCTGAGCCACGTCAAAGATTAGGGAAGGCTGTTGATGCTCTTCTTGAATGACAGTGATATTTGCTCTCTCACAGCTCTATTGATGATGGTTATAATAGCTCTCTGGCTCTCTCAGGCAAGGCAGTTGAATTGCAGGTATAGGGCCTACCCTCCCTCTCTTGAACTTCCCACCTCCCAAGATTGCTCCAGACTGAGCCGTCTTGTGCTGTGCATGATGGGTATTTATAGGGTTGGCTCCAACTAACTTTTGGCCCTGGCTCATGGCACCTGGTTACATCCTGAGGTCTCCAACTGACGGTCTTGTCACTCAAAGTGGTGTCCACCTTCTCCCAGGAGTTCATTATAACATCCCTTCCCCCTCCCCACCACACCTGATGACATCTTTTCACATTCCCGCCCCTCACCCAGCAGCCCAATGGGAGTGCACAGAAGGTTAAGGTGGGCAGCTCACAGGTAGCAGAGCTGGAAGGGAGAGGAGTGCTGTGCTCAGGCCATTCCCCTCCCCTTCTCTATACTCCCTGAGGACATTCCTCACTTCACTCGCCCTTCCACCTAGCAGCCCAATGGGGGCACTTTCCCCCTCCCGCTGTGTGGGGTAAAAGGAGGGGGCAGGGCATGCCCAGCACTCAGTGGAGGGGCAGAGCACAGAATATGGTCTGGGGGGAGGGGCACAGCACTGGGGGGCAGGGCAGGGCCTGGCACTCCATCTCTAAAAGGTTCTCCATCACTGGCCTAGGCAACAACTAAGATAAACTATTTAGGTAAGACATGATCACTGGTCTCATGGAGCACACAGTCTAATGGAATGCTAGATTTAAGAAACTACATAGGCACAAATAATGATTGTAAAAAATAATACTAGATAAATGATGTCAGAGTGGTCAAATCAAAGTGCTATGTGAGGTCTGACAGGGGAATAGTCATTACTGATTCAAAAAAAACTTCCTGAAAGTGGCTGCACTTGAATATGACTTCAAAACACAGGCAGGAATTTATTTATTTATTTTGGAAGTAGTTTTCCATGTTTACATGATTCATTTTCTTTCCCTCTCCTCTTCCCTCCCCACTCACAGAATCAATAAACCCTTCTACTAGGTTATACAAATGTTATCACTTATACCTATTTTCATACTATTCATTTTTGCAATAAAGCAATCTTTTAAAACCAAAACCCCAAATCATATATGCCCATATAAACAAATGATAAACCATATGTTTTTCTTCTGTGTTTCTACTCCCACAGTTCTTTCTCTCAATGTGGATAGCCTTCTTTTTCACAAGTCTCTTGGGATTGTCTTGTAGTAGCAAACATTGGATTGTTCCACAATGTTTCACTTTCTTTGTATAATGTTCTCTTGGTTCTGCTCATTTCACTCTACATCAGTTCCTGGAGGTTCTTCCAGTTCCTAGAGAAATCCTCCAGTTCATCATTCCTTACAGCACAGTAGTATTCCATCACCTTCATATACCACAATTTGTTCAGCCATTCCCCAATCGATGGACACCCCCTCATTTTCCAATTTTTTACTACCACAAAGAGCATGGCTATGAATATTTTTGTATAAACATTTTTCATTATTATCTCTATAGGGTACAAACCAGTAGTGGGATTGCTGGATCAAAGGGTATGCATTCTTTTAAAACCCTTCGGGCATAATTCCAAATTGCCTTTAATCATGGTTGGATCAATTCACAACTCCACCAGCAGTGTATAGTGTCCCAATTTTGCCACATCCCCTCCAACATTTATTATTTTCCTTTACTGTCATATTGGCCAATCTTCTAGGTGTGAAGTGGTACCTCAGCATTGTATTGGTCTGCATTTCTCTAATCAGGAGGGATTTAGAACACCTTTGAAAGTTTTGATTTCTTTATCTGAAAACTGCCTATTCATATCCCTTGGCCATTTGTCAATTGGGAAATGGCTTGATTTCTTGTACATTTCGCTTAGTCCCTTATAAATTTGAGAAATTAGGCCTCTGTCATAGGTTTTTGTTATAAAAAATTTTGCCCAGTTTGTTGCTTCCCTTCTAATTTGGTTTTCTTTATACAAAAACTTTTTAATTTAATGTAATCAAAATTATTCATTTTACATTCCATAATGTTCCCTATCTCTTGCTTGGTCTTAAATTTTTTCCTCTCCCATAGATCTGATATGTATACTATTCTATGTTAACACCTAATTTACTTATAATTTCCCCCTTTATATTTAAGTCATTTGGCCATTTTGAATTTATCTTGGTATAAGGTATGAGATGTTAATCTAAAAATAATTTTTCCTATACTGTTTTCCAATTTTCCCAGCAGTTTTTGTCAAATAGTGGGTTCTTGTCCCAAAAGCTGGAATCTCTGGGTTGATCGAACACTATCTTGCTGAGGTCATTTACCCCTAGTCTATACCATTGATCCACCTTTCTGTCTTCTAGCTAGTACCATATTGTTTTGATGATCACCAATTTATCTGGTACTGCTAGGCCGACATCCTTCACATTTTTTTTTCCATTAGTTCCACAAGCAGGAATTTAACAAACATATAAACCCAGACTAGGGAACAACAAAAGCAAAGGAATACTGAAAAAGTAAGGCATATAAAAGATTGTTGAGTATTTATTGCAGCATTATTGAGTGAAAAATGTTTTATAAACTTTAAATTACTATATGAGAGTGAATTATTACTATGATCATCATTATTAATAGTATTAATATTACTGCAATTTGTCTAGAGCACAGAATACATGGAAGAGTATAATAGGAGATAAGAGAAGTAGGAACAGTATGATAAGAGCTGTATAGGATACAGTAATAAATCTCACTTGGAATATTTATGTAGTGCCTTATAGTTTATAAAATATTTTCACACAAATTAGCTCATTTGAGTCTCATAAAAAAGCTCAGGAGATAAAGGCTTTTTAATTAGTATTCTACAAATAAAAAAAACTGGCTCAGAGAGATAGGATGAGTGTCTTGTTGCCCAATGTAATACAGCTAATAAGTGGATTCTGTATGAGAATCTAGGTCTTCTGACATTTGGTCCATGTTCTTTTCTATTTTTTCTTTTTTCTCTTGATAAATGAAACTTTCTCCCCCTTAATTTTTTTCCTACCAATTCATTGTTTTACTATATTCATTGCTTCCACATAACCCCCACAGAACTTTTCCACACAAATAAAAAAGTAAGCAAAACTCTGATTTAATGACCATGATATGCTTCCAGAATCTCTCCAATTACTATTACTCATTTCCCTACTATAAATTCTACCATTTCTGCTCACAGAAAACCCTACTCCTCATGAAGGCTATTTCTTCTACCTGTTCCTTTGACCATTCTCTCCTGCCTCTGCCAGGTCTTTTCCCTAGCAATCATGCCCCTTTGATCTCTATTCACTGGTTCTTTCTCCTCTACCTAAAAACATATTCAAGTTTCTACCGTACTAAAAAACAAAAAGTATATTCTTGGCCCTTCTAGCCCATTCACCAACTATCTCCTTCCTTTCCACCAACTACTTGAGAAGTTGTTTACACCCATTGCCTCCAACTCTTCACTAGCTACAGTCTCCACACACTCCTCTCCCCTGCAATTAAGTTTCTGTCCCACCCATTCTACTTTAAGCTGATTTCTCAAGTATCACTATTGACCATCTAATTGACAAATCCAAAAACCTTTTCTTGGGGGTTTTCATTCTTTGCAACCTTTTTTTCCTTCCATTTCTGACCTTATACTGGAATATTCCCCTCTTCCTTTGGCTTTAGTCAGGATACTCTTCTGGCTCTTCACTTATCCCTCTAAACACATCTCTCTATCCTTGGTTGGATCCTTCTCCTCTCCCAACCCTTTCATGTGGATGTTGCCCAAAAGCCTGTGCTTGGCTCTCTGCTCTTCTCTCTCTTCCCCTCTCTCCCTGGCACCTCATTCATTCGTCCAGTTTGTAATGCCACTTCTATGTAACTCAGGTCCAAATAGGTGTGTGTAGTTCTCACTTCTATTTTGGGCTTCAGACCAGCAACTCATTCCAGCAGCAACTCAAAATAGAGGATTCCAAAACACAATTTATTACCTTTCCCCTAAATCTGCTCCTCTCTCTGACTTCCCTATTTTGTTCAGTGGAAACGCCATTTACTTTGCTTCCCAGATTCCAAACCTTGAGGTTATACAGGGTATCCCAAGCACTGGGAAGCTTAAAACTGCACAAAGACCATGAATATATACCAGTGTAGATTAGCAGCTTCTATGGAACTTACAGTCTTAAAGAAATGCCTGGGGCATTGAGGTATTATCTTTGTTCCCTCTCCTTTGCCTCTTATAGCCAATCAGTTACCAAGTCTGATACTGACACTACATTTTTCCTATCTTTCCCCTCTGCTCTATTCCTAATGCCACCACAAGAGTATAGGTTTCTTTTACTAACTACTTGAACTCTACAAATTGTCTTCCAAAAGATCTTTCTACCACCCCTCTCTTCCAATACCCTCCAATCTATCCTTAATATATCTGTCAACATAATTTTTGTTACATCTTTATCTGTTTATGCCTCTCAGCCACCCAGAGATCTTTAGGCTTGTAATATTGGAAATTTGGGAGTCCCTGAACTAATTTTGAGGTCCCTGATCTAAACTTCCTCTGGATATTTAGGGCTCCTTGAAACTACATTTCCCATGAGTCAATGGGTTTCCTGTCTTGTGTAATCACATAGATAGAAGGATAAATAGTGAGAGACTGGATTGGTACTTCCTTTTTTCTGCTTTTGGAGCAGAGCCAGGATGGGAGGAGGAAGTAACAGGGCTTGATTTTTAAAATGACCCTTAATAGGCATGTGGCTTCATTTTACTAATGGCTTCCAATAAAACCTTTAAAACCATAATATTTTTAAATCTATCCTTTTATATCCATTTTATTTCTTATAGGCTCCCTCTTGCCTCAGACTCCTTAACATGGTATACAAAGTCTTCAACTGGCAATATTTCATTCCACTCAATGTTCTAGTTTGAGCAAATTCTTCTCTCTAAGATGGTCTATGTTCTCTTACTTCTGTACCAATACACATATTGCAGACTCATACTATACTTTTTCCCTAGGATGTCCTCCCTCGCTGCATCTTCTTTATCTGTTTCATTTTTACCAGTTCTTTAAAGCCCAACCCAAATGCCACTTTCTCCAAGAAATCTTCCCTGATCCCTGTTAATTACAAACTTCTCACACTGACCTCAGAGAGCATTTTGTTTTTTATTCTAATACACTTATCAAGTAATATTGTATATTGTATTTACCTCAGCTTTGCATCCTAAACTCCTACTAGACTGTTAGCTTCTTGAGGTGAGAGATGATCTCTTTCAACTTATTAATTCTTTTAGCACCTAGCATATTGCTCTGTATGACAAAGAAGCTTAATAAATACTGGCTTAATGCTGAGTGAATGAACTTACAGTTTTCTTAGCTTTAAGAACAAAGATGGTTCCATTCTCAAATCCAAACTTTATTTTCTAACCAATAATAATAAAGTTTAAGAAAGTTTCCTAGAAAGGAAAACGGTGAAGCATTCTATCTATCTGGGTTATAGATATCAAATGTAAACCTCAGGATAAAGGTACAGTGATCCCTCACTTATCATAGGAGTTACATTCCAGAGACCCCCACAATAGATGAAAATCCACGAAATAGCAGGAGAATAAACAAACTGATGATACAGTCATTGAGCCAATCAGCACCCAAGATATAGAACACAGCGCTGTGGTTGGTCACCTTTCATTCCATAAGCCAATAGTGTGCCATGTGCAATCTCATGCTGGCAAACTTGTGCAAGCAATAGTGGCATACTGCATTTCCACTGTGTATAGTATGATATTCATCTGCAAAATCCCACAATATAGCAAAAACTCCAAGATACAGAATTTGATACTTTTTTTTTTTAAACTGCAATACAGTGAAGCCACGATAAGTGAACCACAATATAGCGAGGGACACATGATTCTTATGTAAAATTTGGTCTGAATTTTACCATAATTTCATTAAAATAGTTATGTACACCAGCTTCAGAAGATATAAAAATCTGTGATTACTTAAACAATCTATTGCTGGGCTAGTTTAACAGACTGTTTAATTAACTAGATATTAGGAACTAAAACAAAAGTCTCACATTCTTTGGTCTTCACTAAAGCCTAACACCAACTCTGCTGAGGCTTTTTTTTGTACGAAAATACCTTCATACTTATATTTTTTTTTTCAGTAAATAGAGTACAGAATTGCTGAATACCTTAAAACACATCATAAATCTTTACAATGACCTTGTATGTGATAACTATTGTCATTTTAAAGATTAAGAAATAGACCCAAGGCTACCCAGTGACTCAGAAGAGTCAGGAATAGAAACCATAGGCAATGAGACATGATGCTGCTTGGAAGGAAGTTAGCAAGGCCACTAAGTCCTTGATAAAAGAAACTGTCTGTTATAAAAGCAGAATTTCCAATATTAAACACTATGGTCACTTTTTTTGTAGTAAAAAAAGAACTAAAATCTAAGGGAATGCCCATCAATTATTCTTCCCATAGTAAACAGATCACTCTTACCTTGACCTTCACAGCGTCATAACGAATTTGAGAAAACTCACGGAGCCCAAAAGAACCTCCAACAATGAGTACCTAACACATGAAATAAAGAGAAAATATGATCAGAAAAGTGGAATAAAAATCTCTACATTTCTGATCCTAAATGTCAGTAGAATCAGAGCCCCTATAGAAACCAGGGGGCAGCTGAGTGGCTCAGTGGATTGAGAGCCAGGCCTAGAGACTGGAGGTCCTAGGTTCAAGTCCGGCCTCGGACACTTCCAGCTGTGTGACCTTGGGCAAGTCACTTGACCCCTAATGCCCACCCTTACCAGTCCTGGGCCAAGGACGGTCCCTAGCCCAGATGAAAAAAAGGAGGAGGGTTGGGCGTGGAGCTAGCAACCCCACCCTGTAAAAACTACATCTGCTAAAGAAACTGCAACCTAAAGTAGGGGCAGCTGGGCTAGCTCAGTGGATTGAGAGCCAGGCCTAGAGACGGGAGGTCCTAGGTTCAAATCCGGGCTCAGGCACTTCCCAGCTGGGTGACCCTGAGCGAGTGTGTGTCCCATTGCCTACTGGTTGTGGCCCTATGCTCCTAGAATGGAGTCCCAGGATAAAAAAAAAAAAAATAGAAACCAGGAAGAAAATGTGATTGGTTTAAAAGACAAGAAGAACATAGAGGCTTCTACAGCTCCAGTTAAGTTTTTTGTTTCATTAAACCCTTACCTTCTGTCTTAGAATCAATACTAAGTTTTAGTACTAAGGCAGAAGAAACAATTTGGGATTAAATGATTCACAAAGGTTGGCAGTATCTGAAGCCAGATTTGAACCCAACACCTCCAGTTAAGTTTTTATCCATCTTTCTGGCTTGAGACTGTCCCTTCAACTGGTTATCATGTAAGATCATTTGGAAATGTTCTTAGACTAAGTATATACCCTACAAGGAGATCAAAGAAAGAGGAAAAAGGCTCATACATTCAAAAATATTTATGGTCACTTTTTTGGTAATAAGAAAGAACTAAAATCTAAGGGAATGCCCATCAATTAGGGAAGGACTAAACAAATTATAATATATGAATGCAATTTATATATTGCATTATATTTTTAAATGACAAAAGGAATGAGTTCAGAAAAATCTTGGGAGACTTGTATAAACTGATGCTAAGTAAAGTGAAAACCAGAGGAATAAATTAGACTGTAACATTCTAAAAACAAACATCTCTGAAATATTTAAGAACTCTGATCAATGTAATACTCAAACAAAAATCCAGAAGACCATTGATGAAGTCTGCTCTCCATCTTCCAGGTGATATATTCAGATTCAGAACGAGACATATAAATTGAACATGAACGATGTGTTTCATTTTTCTTTTTTTCCAGTGAAAGTGGAAGATAAAATACATGCTTCTTAAATGGAAAAAAAAAACCTTTTTTTCAAAGATGCTCAGAAAACAATGCAAGAGAATCAAAAATATTACGAAAGAAAGATCACCTAAATGAAAAATGAGATTCAGAAACTTTTTTGAATATATGTTTGAATAATGTATTAAGAACTAGAACTGGAAAAGGAAAAGCTAATGATTTCACAAGACAACAAGAAATAATAAAGCAAAATCAAAATATTGAAATGAAAGAAGAGAATATGAGTCATCTTATTAAAAAAATTTACCTAAAATTTGGCCTCAGACACTTCCCAGTTGTGTGACCTTGGGCAAGTCACTTGACCCCCCATTGCCTACCCTTACCACTCTTCCACCAAGGAACTAATACACAGAAGTTAAGGGTTTAAAAATATTTTTAAAAAAAATTGACCTAGAAAATAGACCAAGGAGAAATAACATAAGAATAGTTATGCTCCAAGAAATCACCAAGGAAAACTGCCCAAAAATTTAAAAATAGAGGGTAAAATAGAGATTTTAAAGAACCCACTGATTACCATCTCAACAAGGCCCAAGAATGAAAATGTAGAGGCACATCATTGCTAAGTTCCAAAGCTCCCAGGTTAAGAAGAAAATACTACAAACAAAGGGAAATAAAATTTAAATAATGTGGAGCTACAGTCAGAATAACACATCTTGGCAGTCACAACATTAAAAGAACACAGGACATGGAACACATCATTTCCAGAGCAAAAGAACTGGGCTTACAACCAAAAATAACATATCCTGCAAAGATGAACATAATTATAAAAGGAGGAAAATGGATATTTAACAAACTAAAGAGTTTCAACTATTCCTGGGGAAAAACTCAAAACCCAGCAGAAAATTTGAGCTATAAGAAACATACAAAGGTAATGAAAGACTAATGTGTGAATTTAATATAAATTGTATCACCTTATTCCACTTGAAAATCCATCTTTGATCAGTATCTGCTCCACGCTTTGACTACCTGTCATTCTGTCATTCTGGAGTATGGAAGAGGGCTGGCAGAAGTCCCGCCACGATAGAACTCGGAGCTGGATTGAGGTTAAGCTTGTCCAATCAGATTCCAAGAGTGGCAAAAAGTGGCTTTATAAGAAAGGGGACAGAGAAAGTTCTCTCTCTTGCTGGACACTCCATCACTCTCTCTCCCTTCTCTGGAGGCACACACTTACTTATAGCCTCCATTTCCTTGTAAGCCAAGCAGATGCAGCACAGGGTGGAAGTAGTTTCTAATTAGGTGTGACTAGGTGAGCATGTGCCCCCCCCCTTACTAATAATTATAAATTAATATACAGTCTCCAGAGAATTTGAATCATTACGTTAATCATAAGCAACCCAAAAAGTCCAATTTTTTGATTCTCGTATAGGAAAACGTTATCCAGGGAATAGCATCATTGCCTGGGTATTTTGAAGGGGTGGGGATGGATGGAAGACTCAAGGTCAAGGGAATGGAATGGAATGAGTCAAAATAGTAGTGGAATAGACCAGGAGGAGGCAGGATGCAATGACTATCTCAAATGGAGGAGGAACAAGTGGAGGAACTGCCACTGAGCAGAGGAGGAGAGTGTAGAGGGCTAGGAGTACTAGAACCCAAGTCTCAACAGACCTGGGATAAAGAGAGAACAACATACATGGTTAGAAGGGTAATTTTTTTTTCTTAATGTACAGAGAAACAGGAGGGAATACAGGGGGCTGGAATACAGAGGGACTAGGAGTCCCTTTGGAGGACTGAGGGAATAAGAGAACTTTCAAAAGGTGGGTTAAGAGAAAGGAAGACAAGGTGATAAGAAAAGGGAGAGAAGGGAGGGATACCTAGAGGGGAGTGCATATTAAAAAGTGGGAGGCTAGAGTTATGGGATAAGGGAATCAAGAAGTAGAAGGGCAAAGTTAGGTGATAAGGAAGAGATTTTGGGAAAAGTAGAATGGCGAAATAACTGGAAACAACAAAAATGCAATAAATGAGAGAAATGGCTGGATGGATTGTGATATTTGAATATAATGGATTGTTTTATATTATTGAAAAGACAAATATTGGAAATAAAAAGAAAATAAGGGAAATATATTGAGATGAAAAGAGAAATAAGAAAAATACATACCATAAAATACACACCATGATTACATACAGCCACAAAATCAAGGGAAAAAGCATCCAAGTAAAATAAATACAAAGGAACTCAAAATCAAAGGGTGTTTATATTAGCACACATATGTAATTTACATATTTTTAAACAAATTGTAAACAATTTGCAGTTTGTGATTTTGCACATAATCTTCTTTATGCATTTGTTTAGTTAAATGTTTTTTGGTGGTTTTTTGGTTACTAAGTTTATAATAAAATTTTTAACTTTTTTTAAAAAAATGTTCTTAGAATCTGGTTGTTTCATATACAAATCTCCTAAACTGAAATAATCTTATTTACTTTCTAAGAAGGCTTATGAGAATCTCATGGAGCAGGCCTTAAACATCTTAGAAATTCTCTTCTAAGAGAGACCTTAAACATCTCTTCCCTCCACATCACTAATGCTGCTTCTAAAAATACTTGCATTTTCTTGTCCTTAAGCAACTTAACTGGCAGTCTATGTTCTAGACTTTATTTTTGTATACTTTCTATTGCCAGAGAAATAAATAAATTCCTTTTACAGAATCTATGAATGAATACATAAAGCTCATTCTTGTCTTTGAGCTCTTCAAAACAGGACCTTTTTTGATTATTTTTCTTTATTATATAACTGTTTACACCAAAAAACACTCTGCAAATATTAATTAACAGTAAATTTCTGGTGACGTTTTTATTATCAATTCACTACAAAATGAGTATTTCAACCAGCTGAGGTTTTTATATTTACCAAATAAATAAAACACTATAAAAAGCCCAACCAGTATGCATGTCCATGAAATTAGCATAATGCCAAACCACTCTATACAACTGCTACTTTGTAGGTAGTGGATATAACAGAGAAATATTAAATTAAAAACCAGTACCTTGAAGTCTTTTCTAACTGAGTCATTATATAATCAAAGGTCCATATAATTCTCACACTCTTTCTTCTTGAAAACTTAACCAGTTAATTCCACCAGACTATGGTCACATTCTTACTCTGCACCTTTTCCACACTAAATGCAATTTGTATTTTAATTCAGTTCATTCAACAAACATCATTCATGTCCAATGAAATTGGAGGAGAAATTTTAAAGTTTATATGATACTGCTCCTACTGCTATGGAGTGACAACCTGAAAATAACTACAGTTAAAATGAATAATTGGTTATTTCATCAGTGTAAGGATGTCCTTTATTGGCAGACTAGAACCCTTCCACAACTTAGAAGCTTTTCTTTGTGAATTACTGTCACCAAAAAAAGGTGCCATCTGGTGGTGAAGCTGGTGATAAGCCTCTCTGCAGTTAGCAGGCTGGAGCTTGAGTTCAAAAAACATCTAGTGTCACAACTCTATCTCTAAAGTCATTTCAATTTGGCAGGGCCTTAAGCTTTTTTGGCATAACCATCAAGAATTCCATGCTATGATACAGCATCAAGGTAGGACTTTAGTGGAGAATAAATATCTATTAATGGAATTACTGCATGAGAGGTACCCCTCCAAAAATGGATGGCAATTATAAACACAAATTATAAAACATAAAATGTTACATGAGGTCTAAAGGAGGGAAAGGTCTTTATCGGCAAGTGGGCTCATTGAAAATTTCCTGGAGGAGGGAGCAAGTGAGGTGAGCTTTAAGGGGTAGGTAGGGATTCACTAGGGGAATTTCTATATAAGATGTCAAAAATTTCAGATTCTCTGGAGCCTAGCCTCTGGAGCCTATAGGGAGGCAATGCAGTATGAGATAGGACTAGAAAATCAGGGTGGTACCAAATCATAAATAATCATGAAGGATAGTCAAAGAAATATGAGTTTACTCAGTAAGAAATCGGCAGGCACTGAGGGGTTCTGACAAAGTAATAGGACCAGATATCCATAAGGAAGAGAAGTATGTCAATAGAGAGGAAAGAATAAAATTAGGAAGACCTATTAAGAATCCAACAGGATAAGCAGGAAGTAATGAAAATCTATATGATGAAAGTAGCATTGAAAATATAACAAAAGTTGTTGTAGTCAAGATCCACAAGTGTTCCACCTCCATGTGCCAAAATTCCTTTATTCAACCAGAATCTTTTATCATTTCTATTACTATTTGCCTAAACTTTTCCTTTGTCATCACCTTCTACTCCAAACCCTATTCTCCTTTCACAGGCTGTCACTCATTAACAAAGTATAGGGGGCAGCTGTGTGGCTCAGTGGATTGAGAGCCAGGCCTAGAGACGGGAGGTCCTAGGTTCAAAGCTGGCCTCAGATACTTCCTAGCTGTGTGACCCTGGGCAAGTCACTTAACCCTATTGCCTAGCCCTTACCACTCTTGTGGCTTGGAGCCAATACCCAGTACTGACTCCAAGACAGAAGTAAGGGTTTTATTTAAAAAAAAAAAAAAAAAAAAAGTACGCTCTCTTCCCTTCCAAATCTAGACAATATAATGAACCAGTTCAGCTCAAGGGTGCCCTTTTCTCTCAGTTTTCCAAGTCCCCTTATCCTAACACTGATCTTTTTCTGAAAAGTCTCAGCTTTAGATTACTCCCACCATTTGCTGCCTTTCACTATGTTCATATGCTGCAAAAACAAGCTGGAGAAAATCATGAAACCAGACTCAGTGAGTTCAATACAAATTTATGTTTAAAAAAAAAAATCTGAACTGGTCCCTCACTGTGGATAGGCAATCCTTTTACACCTCCCTAATTAACTCACTTCTTCACCTACCACAGCCACTTCCCCAAACTTTTCATTCCTCCTCAGATCTCCAGTTGTTTCCCTTCCTCATCTCAGCTAAGAATCTTACTTACAATTTTATTGAAAAAATTAAGACCATTTGCTGAGAGCTCCTCTTATTTTACCATGATACCTCCTGTCACTATCTCCTCCTTCACCTTTCTCATATGAAGAGAGGACTCTTTTCTTTGCCAAGGCAAACACTTGTATATGCACAAGTAATTCCGTTCTATTCTATCTTCTTAAGCAGATTGCTTCCTCTACCATCCATCTCTCATTCTCTCACTTTTCTTCTATCTTTCTTTGGCTACTTCCCTATTGCCTACAAAACATGTCTCCTCCATCCTCAAAAAAAACCTTCACTTGATCCATTCATCTCCACTAATCATCATTCTAAAGCTCTCCTCCTTTTTCTGGCTAGCCTTCTTGAGAAAGCTATCTACAATAGGTGCCTCCACTTCCTTTTCTCTTCCTAAAAAATTACCAATGATCTCTCAATTTCCAAATCTAATGGCTTTTTTTTCCATCCTCATCTTTCTTGACCTTTCTGTAGCCTCTGACATTGGTAATCAGATTCTTCTCTTTGATGTTCTCTTCTCTATAGTTTCCATGCTACTATTCTATCCTAATTCTCTTCCTACCTATTTAACCACTCCTTCTCATTCTCTTGCTGGATCTTAGTGAAGGCCAGCCCTGCTAATTGTGGGTGTCCCATAGGACTCTGTCCTAGATCCTCTTTTCTTATTCCTCTCTACCACAGGTCAGGAAACTATTGCTCACAGACCAAATCCAGTCCACCTGTTTTTGGAAGCCTGTGAGCTAAAAATAATAATAAAAACCATTTTAGTTTAAAGGCATACAAAAACAGGCAAGGTAGATTTGGCTCTCTCCCTTAGTTTGCTTGCCCTGAGCTCACTATCTTTCCAACCCAAATCCTCCCTGAACGTACTAGCATCCTCCCAGTCACCAAGATTCACAAACTCACTACAACCAGTTGGCTCCCAAGTTCTAACAACTTTACCTTCTTAGTGTCATTCATATATGATCTTTTCTCTCCTCTGACACTGCCACCACCTTGGTTCAGGTAGTCATCACATTACACCTGGACTATTGTAACATTCTGCTGATTGGTCTCTCTGCCACAAGACTTTGCTCACTCCAGTCCATTCTCCACTCAATCATCAAAGAGAAATCTGTAAAGCTGAGGCCTGACCATGTCATTGCTTCTTTTTAATAAACTCTTTGGCTCGCTATCATCTCCAGAATCAAATATAAAGTCTTATTTGACAGTCAAAACCCTACACCAGTGGTTCCCAAACTTTTTTGGCCTACCGCCCCCTTTCCAGAAAAAATATTACTTAGCACCCCCTGTCACATACTATCACCACCCCCTTACAGTTATTCACCGCCCCCAAATGCACCTGTGGCCATCATCACCACCACCCCCCATCACTGTAGCACCCACCAGGGCTCGGTGGCATCCACTTTGGGAATCACTGCCCTACACAATCACTGTCCTACACAATTCTCCCCTTCCAAACTTCCAGTCTTCTACCTCTCCCCTCCACCCTCCACCACATATTCTGCAATCCAAAGATATTAGCCTCCTTGCTGTGGCTCAAACAAGACACTCCATCTCCTGACCGTGGGAATTTCCACTGGCTGTCTCTTATATGTCTGAAATTCTCTCCTCCTCATCTCTACCTTCTAATTTCTTTGGCTTCTTTCAAGTACCAGCTGAAATCCCACCTTCTCTAAGAAGCCTTTCTTGATTTCCCCTTAGAGCTAATCCCTTCCCTCTATTAATTATCTCCAATGTATCTTGTATATATTTTGTTTGTAGTTGTCTTCATGATATCTCCTCCATTAGAGTGAGTTCCCCAAGAGCACAAACTGTCTTTTGTCTTTCTTTGTATCCCCAGTGCCTAATATAAATATGAAAAATGATAAAGGCTCGTATAAATATATAAATTAGTAATTTAATTAAAGCCATGCTGATAGATAAGTTCTTTTGGCTTTACACTAAACTGCCGGAGCCCAGCCAGTGTGTCTCTGCAGCCAATCTCCTGACTCCTGACTTGATCTCCATTCCTGCCGCACCGAAAGCTCCGCGCCACTTTTCTTGCCTCTGGTGCTGCCAGTGCTGCTGCTTCCACTCCAGAACCCCGAGCTGCTTTTCCTGAGATTTCCGGGAAGGAACCCAGTCCTGACTTGCCGAGATCTCGACCTCCAGAGACTGCTTCAGTGCTTGAAACACAGTAGGTGCTTAATAAATGCTTACTGACCTACTGACTTCATTCTAGTCTCTAATGAAAATGTGGCCTTTTCCCAGCCAAGGTACCTCCCCAACCCTACCTGAACAATTAAAGACATTCACTATCTTCTTTCTTACCTCATACCCCATTTTCATTATCCTTCTTATCTCTTTCTTTATTTAGTGGGTGTTGAAGATGCAGCCAAGGACAACCACTCCATCTGTATCAACTCATTCCATTCCATCTTCTCAAAGGGCTGCCCCCCCACTCTCATCTCCTCTTTCTCTCTATTCTTCCATCTCTTCCTTTTTACTGGTTCCTTTCCTTCTGCCTATAAACACACTCATGTTTCCTCATCCTTTAAAAAACTTTCACTAGAGCCTGCCATTCCATCATCCTTTATCTTTCCTTCCGGGAAGGAACCCAGTCCTGACTTGCCGAGATCTCGACCTCCAGAGACTGCTTCAGCTCTGCCGCAAACCATTTGGATAGTATATTCCCCTTTTTTCCCTATTTCTAGCCTTCCACGTGTTTCTCTAAAGACCTAATTTAGCCACCCACACAAGCTCTACATGTGGGATTTTCTACAATGACCCGACACCACGTGGAACTAGCGTTTACCCTTAATCAGGCCGAATGGCCTATTCAGACTTGCTTGTGATTAAAAACTGAACTCAGGGGAAGAACTTTGAACTTTAAAAAAAAAAAAACCCTTAAACTCAGCAGAACTCAATCAAAAGAACCTTAAATAGGAACCAGGGGTGAACTTTTAAAACCTCGGAACTGAATGAGCTTTATTTCTGTTTTTAAAAGACTGTATCTTACTGTATTTTGCTAATTACTTTTGTTAATTAATCTTGCTTATTTCGTTGATTTTCCTGTTGCACTGAATCATTTTATGCTAATGAAGTTTCTGCTTATGATGTTATTATATTTCCTAATTTACTTAAAGCTTACTGTATCAAAAACAATGCGGTTATATGTACCACCTATGAACATCTTATAGAGCACATGTCTTTAAAAATTTACTCTGTCTTGGTAATTGCAAAGAACCTTGAAAGTTTTCCATGCTTTAAATATTACCTTGTAATTTTACAAGAGGTATTTTTTAACTTTTACTTTAAATTCTTAAGAATTGTTGTCTTAATGGATAAAGCTTTTATATATTTTATTATAAGAGATATTATTGCCTTAAATGGGTAGAAGCATTTCCTATCCAGGATTTTTTTTAAATACAGAGAGTCAAGGAGCTCCTGTATATTCTTTGCTATGGAAGCAATAACAGCATTTGCGAAGGGTTACAGGTTGTAACAAGTATATGATTTTAAACATCATTATTTATTGTTTTAAAATGTGCTATTGGAAATAATGGTACTCTATTTGAATGTGCATTGTGAATCTGCTATTTTGTAAAACCCACTTTCTCTCACAGGAAGTCTCATTTTTGGGTAACATAACCCTTCTAGTTCTAAGCTATATATATATTTTTGATTTTTAAAACATTTTTCTAATGAGAGCAATTGATTTTTCCTTTTTATCATCTTGTACTGGAAGTACATATATAATCATTATTTATCCTTTTTCTAATTCTACAGCAAATACCTGAGCCTATAGGACTGTGATTTAAATGCCTCTCTGATTCCAGAAGGGAATATGAAAGCCATTAATAGTGCTAAAGAAAGCACATGGTCAGAGACTTGACTGACTAAGATCTGCAAAATAGCAGTTCTATGCCAATACTTTAGAGCTTGAAAATTGGGGTTTGAGTCCTGGAGTCCCAGTCTTTTCTAAAACTTTAGAGGACATGGGTCCCCTCAACTTAGATTCCTAGAAAGCACCTAAGATTGGTTATTTATTTGGCTCACTTCCCTAAAAAGCTGATGATAAGTCAGATCAGAGAGAGACATTTTCCTTAAGTCCTGGCCCTGAATGGGTAATTGCACACTGCTGAATTCACTTTAATTAGGCCTTCATTCAAAGGTCTAAGTTTATTTTCCCGAGATTTTTGCACATTTCATTCACAAGTTAATTTTTATTCTTTTTTCTTGAATTTTATTCTTTTTATTTTGCCAATTGACTTCATATAACCCCCAGGACTCAGCCATTCATCCTTAGCTGACCTGAGGTACCTTTTTTTTTTAGAAAAAAGGTGTGTTTAAGATTTACCTCACGGGGATATCTGTTAAGTTGTTTTTTAAAATTCGATAATGTAAAAATATATGTATATTTAACTCTTTTAGGAGTAATTTCACGGGGAATTGTATGAATCTTAGAAGAAAATGTATGTTTTGTAATCTATAATGTAAAGTTTATATTCTTTTGAGAATAATTTCAGAATAAGGATCTTGCCATCTCCCCAAAATCCAGACTACGAACTTGCTTGGTGAGGACACATGAAGATGTCTGAAAAGCCTTCACTGTACCATGAAGACCAAACTTTGAACTTTGGGGTGCAGTTGATTGAACTATGGGGAGTTGAAATTGAGTTGTATGTATTGTTTTAATTGTACACTGTTATGCCAGTGGGGGACAGCCCCCAAATTGGTTTTTTGTCAATGCTGCTAATTTAACCATTTGTTCATCTATTTCTTTTATCCCCAAATTCCTGAAAAATTTAGAAGTTGTTTATTTTTACAGGTCCAGCGAAGAAAAAAGGACTAAACTTTTTTTTTGCCGGACCTCACGGGGAATTGTAAAAGTGAAAATTGGGAAAAGCCATCTAGACGTGTATATATTTCTATGGACATGGGAAATGTATCAAAACTACATTTCCCGTGATCCAGCTGTTTCCGTTTCCGGGTCTTTGGGGGCATGGGGAGGTCTACGTCGACGCAGAGAGGGTTTAAATCTCCTGGGTTAGGAGGAAGTGGTCTCTTTTGCCGGTAAGGTCTTGGCTAGCAGACTGGAGACAGTAATGGAGGCGGCGGCAGTTTTGAATGCTTACAAGCGCGTGGTCTAATGATTTTATCTATCAGCATGGCTTTAATTAAATTACTAATTTATATTATTATACCAGCCTTTATCATTTTTAATATTTATCATTTCTCTGCAACTGTTGTTGTTGCTCATCCTTTCTTTTTGAAGAGAACCAATGGCATCAGAGAAGGCAATGTCTAGACTTGCTCATGAATTAGATTTTAGTGAGGCAGAGTTGCACGAAGTCATCAGCTGTACTTTCTTCCAATCATCAGAGTCCAATGTCACAACAAAAGTCAGAACAATTGGTGATGGCCCAGAATATATTGGATGATATTGGCATCTTTGATGTCTGACCTGACCAAGTTCTAAGCATTCCATAGCACCTGCTTCAGCCACCTTCATGGCTGGTGGGATAAATTGTTCTCATCTGCCCATTCCACCAAAGGTGTCACATACTTGGGGTGGGTGGATTTGAGGCCTGTCGGTTACCTTTAACCTTGTTTAGTCCATCTGCCAATATGGTTTTACTGGGTTATAGCCACTGTACATGCTACAAGTTCTTGAAGCCATAGGGTGGAGTGGGTGAAAGATGGACACCAAAGGTAGATGGACAGCCCTGGAAAGGGCTCAGCAAGTCCTCACACCAGAGATGCTAATCCTCTCTCAACATCCTACACCCCCTTTTTACTATCATCAAGGATGCAGATAAAAGAATCAGCATTAGCAAGAAGGAAGTCTATCTCTTCTGAGACAGGAGAGAAAGAATTAAGAATGAGTGAGGATTCTGAAAGATTTTGGCACATGAAGAAAATAGGCATTAAGGGAGTTCCCACAGAATGGCCTCAATCTTCTCAACTAAGAGGAATATTAAGCCATCTGTGCTTGTTTATATATTGGTTTTATAAAAATTCTGCATCCCTAATACACAATGGAGAAAACCATGTCTTTACCATCCTTGTATCCCAGCACCTATTATCAGGCTTAATCTTTAACAGGTGCTTAACAATAATGGCTGTGTAATCTACCCAACTAGACTTTAGATTTTTGATTTTCTATAGGTAAGTCCAGGTCTTTCTGATTTTTTTCCATCTGCTGAAAGCATCCACTATAGTGACCACTGCATAAAGAAGATGGTTATTAATTAGTGCTACTGACTTAAATTCTTTAGAAAAACAGAGGGTACTCACACCTAAAAATTCCTGAAACAATTTCTCCATCTTAGCAAGGATTGTTCTACTCTAAAGTTGCAATGATCTTCATCTTTTTTCCCAAGTGTCTAATCTAGTTTATGAGGGCAAGAAATGTCTTAGAACTGTAAATACTTAAAATGTAGAAGCCTATGATTTTTTTTAACGCTAGAACTTCTTTTAAAAAGGGGATTAAAAGGGGGGGGGGGGAAATTCCCTAGAAGAAGATAAGCATTTTGCTCTATTTGAGGTATGGTAAGGGGTCTTTATTATAAGCAGTTTCTAAGTATATTTATTTATGTGGCTGGCAAGCTGGAATACTTGACATTATTACCCACAAAAATTTCACATGGATAATTACAAAGCCACTTGAAACCAAATAGGAACATGTTCATGTTGTGAGCTATATTTCTCTCATTTAGGTAACAATGTGTATAATTTTAATAAATTAAAATGGAAAAAATAAGTAGAGAGAGAAGGTAAACCAAATAAACAACTTTAAAGGGAGTAATCAATAAAGAACAGCAAAAGTTATATGTATTACATCCTGATAAAACACCCTCTAATATTGTGTGATCTTCATCACATTGTTCATCTGTATATATCTGTCAAATTTTTCAGTGTATTCAGATACTACTGTTTGATCTGACCACCACAATGACTTAATCACAGTGGTAAAGAATCATGGTGGTATCACTACCACTAACCAAAGATAAAAGGGAACACACACTTCATCTAATCCAACTCCTTCATTTTATAAATAAGACAACAGGTTTCTAAAAACACTAAGTGAAATGATTTTCCCAAAGACATAGAACTAGGGATTCAAAGTTGGAGCTCAAACTGAAACCACCTTTTCTGATTCAGTCAGTTAATAAATATAAGCATTTACTATGTGTTATGCACTGTGCAAAATGTCCAGAATACAAATAAAAGCAAAAATGTACAGTCTCTGCCCTCAAGAAGCTTATATTCTAATGGAGGAACATACACACAGACACACTCTAAAACAAGCTGAAAAGGTGGACAGGGTGTGCTAAGGTCTGAAGTCATAATTGAGAAATTTGGAGTGCAGCCTGGAAAGGAAGATCTGACTGAACTGAGTTTCCCCATGAAATGAGGCTTCTGGGAAGAGCATCCAACAACAGAGGGAAAGATCACAACAGAGAGTACTTCAGAAGTATGAATGCCAGACCTAGAGTGAAGCTTCTAGAACAGTTGAGAAGTAGGGAATACAGTTGGGAATGAATTATTCCTTCTATATTAAAATTCCATTAGTTGGATGATAAACTTATTTATACCTTCTAAAAGAGTCTAAATATTTCTTTATATTAGCCCATCAAAGTCTGACAGGGGTACATCCTTTAAAAGATGTGAATGGGCTACTCCCAGTTTCCTGGACTTTACAATATGCCCACATTCAGTAAATCATAACATCATAGGATGTGAGTTACTTAAGATTTACAAGCTGTGAACACAACCACTAAAAAGTGTGAAAGGGTTAAAACCTCAAACATCTCACTACCTTAGTTAGCTATCCCCTCCATTCAGTTCTGGGTTGGGAAAACTCAGTTGATCATCTGATAAAAACTACCCCTTCTCCCAATCTACAATTATAATATAGGCATGCCTCAGAGAGATTTCAATTCTGTACCAGACCACCAAAATAAAGTGAATATTGAAATTAAGTGAGTCTCATAAGCATTGTTTGGTTTCCCAGTGCATATAGAAGTTATGTTTACACTATACTGTAGCTTATTATGTCTAAAAATACAATGTATAGAACTTAATTAAAAAATACTTTATAGCAAAAAAAAAAAAATGCTAACCATCTTCTGGGCCTTTTGTGAGTCATAATCTATTTGCTGATGGAGGCTCTTGCCTCAAATGTTGATGGCTGCTGACTGATCAGGGTGGTGGTTGCTGAAAGCTAAGGTGGCTGTGGCAATTTCTTAAAATAAATCAGCAATGAGGTTTGTCAATCAATGGACTCTTCCTTACACTTGAACACTAAGAGGCCATTGCAGGGTTATTATTTAGCCCAATTTCAATATTGTTGTATCTTTGGGAATAAAGAAGCCCAGAAGAGGGAATGATCAGAGTTAATGGGGCATTCAGAACACACACAAATTTATCGATTAATTGCATCTCACGTGTGAATAGTTGTAGTGCTCCAAAACAATTGCAATAGCAACATGAAAGGTCACCATAACAGATCATCATTAAAGCATTTGAAATTTTGCAAGAATTACCAAAATGGGACACAGAAACATGATGTGAGAACATGCTTTTGGAAAAATATCTCTGATAGACTTGCTCAATGCAGGGATGCCATAAACCTTCAATTTAAAAAAAAAACTATCTTCAATTTAAAAAAAATAGAGCAAAGTGCAACAAAACAAGGTATACCTATACTCTTTATGTTAAATGTTTTCTTCTTTGCTACCCATGCATGTGGTAAGATCCTGGTGCAAATTCTCTAAGCAGAGCAGTAGTATAAAGATCACTTTTGCAGACTGGGTAAGGGTCCGTGGCTCTAAAAATATAGATAAAAGAGTCTCAAAAACTAGCAAAGGGCCATAAGAATAGGCCCATATTCTCTCTTCAGTCTATGATAAACTTGTAAGATCAGTCATGGGATAAGCCAAGCAACATACCCTTACTTTTAACTTTCTTGATCTCCTCAACCAACTGTAATGTTCCAAAATCCCAAAAATATGGAAAGGAGGAAACAAACATCTTGTCACTCCACTAATTAAAATGCTAGAAAGACAAATGAAACTGAGAAGCAGATATAAACTCCAAAAAGCAAGCCTCCTAAATTATGAGAGACCAGAAGTTGGGTCATTATATGTAGTACTTGCATTTTACATTCTGTGGATCCTGGAATTGTCATGGCAATAATAGGCAAGTAGCAGACTTAAGAATCAAATAGAAATTACCTCCCAAAAGGAAGCAACTAGAAAAAGCATGATTTTAGCTCTTGTTCTTCAGCCCAGATCTAGTCAGCTGTACCAGAGTGGTACAGTGAAGCTTTAGAATCAGCAATACTGAGTTCAAATCCTAGTCTGCCACTTTCTACTTAGGTCATTCCGGGAAAGTCATTAATCCTTTTAGGTCCCAATTTCCTTATTATATAAAATGAGAGTGTTGGACTAGATAACCTGCTATATCTCCTCTGTAAGAGGGGAAGCTAGATATTTAAGGTATGGTCGCCAGAAATCGGATTAACTCGATTTCAAATTATAATAGACCCAAGTCAGGATGACTTTTATGGAAGTTTATTTACAATTAGGTAGGTTGAAGGTAGGAAAACTGAAAGAGAGAAACTCTGGCCCGGACCAGAGGCCCAGACCAGGTAAGAATTAGAGGCCCCAGCAGAGGGGCACAGAGGTTAATTAAACAAGGCTTCTAGCCACAAGGTCTCCTCCAAGGAGAGAGGCCTCCCTGAGGGTAGAGCCTCCAGAAACACCAAGGGAGGAGACAGAGAGTCAGCCTCACTTACCCACGGGACAATTCAGAGGGAAGCCGTCTGAGGTCTCACCAGAGATGCTTCAATACCAAGTTCAAAGCACCAACTGCCTCCACAAGAAGTTACCATCATATTTAAAAGGTAGCATCTTTCGTCACTTCCTGCATCCACCTCCAATTTCAAGCGGACAAATGGCAGCCTCAACACTGTTTTGGACTGCCCAAAGGGCGATCCCTTGTTCTTGATTTGTTACTTATTGTCTCCTGTGGGTAACTGATGTTCCCCTCCCTACCTAATTCTAAGTGGGGTGGGGTGACATTATCTCTGATGGCTAGAGTCTAACAATGAATGAGGATGAGCTAATTCCATTTACACACTTCCTTAAGCTCAAAATCTATGATCTTGCCAAAATACCTAAGTTTGCAGGACAACTATCTTTTTTCTTCTCCAGAGCATTGACAGGCATAACCATCCAATCCGACAGCATTTGCTACTAAATGGTGGGGAATGTATAAAAGAGGCTAATTACCTCTCCAACTTCCAAGAAGCAATCCCTCAAACCCAGAACAAATACCTCACTGATCAATGTGAAGAAAGTGCTTTGTAAAAAATTATATAGAGCATTATGTGGGAAAAAAATTTTTTTAAGTTTTAAGTGCTATATAAATTTACTATTACTCAAAGATTCAGATATATTTAAACAGGCATTTGTTTAGTCCAGCCCTATATTTAATACTAGTAGATCAAGTTTTGAAATCTCATTTGGTGATTTTGTTATTATGCATCATTATCATGCCATAAAGCTTCCACAGAAGTAACCAACTAAAGAAATCTGATTCAAAACTTTCATAACTTTCTGCTAAAGAGTTCTCATAAAGGCAGCTAGAATAGCTCAGTGGGCAGAGAGCCAAGCCTAGAGATCTGGGTTTAAATCTGGTCTCAGTCACATCCTGGTTGTGTGACCCTGTGCAAATCACTTAACCCCAGTTGCCCAGCCTTTATGGCTCTTCTGCCTCAGAAAAGATACTTAGTATTGACTCTAAGAGAGAAGATAAGTGTTTTTTTTTTTAAATAAAAATAAGAAAATGAAAAGTTTTCATGCTGTATTATTTACTGTTGTCCAAGATATATCACAACTAATGAAAATACTATTTTGTGTCTTTATCAAACCAAATGGGGCATATGTGTTTACATATACCAGCTGAGTTTGATATTTTACTTGTAGCCTTGAATTATGCCAAAAAGAATAAGAGGAGCTGAGAAGGCTCAAGGAGAATCTTCTGCAATACCTGGAGAGCCAAAAACAAGGGTATTGACTTCGTTGCCTTACACTTCTCTGGTAGAATTTATATTTCACAGGAGTTTATCTCTAGAGGCTTCTAAGTTTCTCATTTACATTGAAAAGATCTGAAACAGATCCCAGTTTTTGTGTAGGCCTCCATTCTTGTTTCTATTTTTACACAATTTCTCTCTCCCTTTCCTTTTTCAAATTTACTAGCATTGGGGGAGCTGTAATTTCCTGGATGTAGGATTTATTTTCCCCATTTTCAAAATTCTTATTGGGAAACTAACAACACCCAGTTGGCTAATTCCAACATCACTGTATAAAGGACCTAATTAAAGCCTTAGAAAAATCCAGCAAAAAGGGGCTTGCCAGGCTTCAGAAATCAAACTTTTGGCACCTGGGTCTTCATTATTGCTTCGTTAATTGTACTGCGGGTCCTACTTTGAAAGTGAGGCTTATGAAAATAATAATAAATGCATAATATGCAATGTAGACACTGGCTTATGATTCATATGTCAGCAGGAACTAAAATATGAAATCATTCTTATGCTTACCAACTAATGTCATAAAACCCAAGGGTCCCTGAGTGCTAACCACTTCCCATTTGTATCTAAGAAAGTTTTGGCATACAACACAGGTCCTAGAAATCAGGAGAGTTTTAAAGAACTCCTCTCTCTAAGAGAAACTGCAGCCATTCAAAGCCATATGAAAGAAAATAATTTCTATAAAGTAGCCCTAACAATGTCCAGTACATCATACTAGTTTAAGGAAGAATTAGGAAGAATGATCTTTTTTAATAATGTGATGATGATGATGCAAACCAATATTTAAAAACCTAAATACGAATGTGTATATTTTATATATCTTAAAGCAGTGATGGGCAAACTACGGCCCGCGGGCCAGATGCTGCCCCCAAAATGTTCTATCCGACCTCGAGACATTATTCCTAATCTGACAAATACAATGAATAGGATACAATACAATGAAACTTCAAAAGAGTTGTCTTAGAAACAGACTGACAGATGAGCATTTCCTTTCCTTTGGCCCCCTCTTTAAAAAGTTTGCCCATCACTGTCTTAAAGGATTTGTCAAGTACTTCAAAGACTATTGTTAACTGATGAATTGTGGGGAGTCAAATCAAATACAATGAGCTCATTTTAAACATAAATGTTTATTATCTGATTGAAATGGGCAAATGTGAAATCATACTTTACACTCAGAAATCTTAACCTTACTGAAGAATAAGATCCAACACATTTTAAAATCATTAGAAGGCAGTTCATTTATCAGAAGGATGTAGTTTGAAATTTTTTTCCAAGGCAATGATGATAATAATATCATCAAGCAATAAGTAAAGTAACTGACACTCATAAAAACACCTTAAAGTGCTCCACATACGTGATCTTATTTGGGCCTCACAACTTTGTGGGGTAGGCCCTATAGGAATTATTTTTCTCATTCTACAATGGGGAAACTAAGGTTCAGAGAGCTTATATCCCTTGACCATAGTCACAATGCTAATAAATATAAGATTTGAACCCAGTTCCTCAACTCCAAGACCAAGTCCATGCCCTAAGCTACTTTTTTTTTTTTTTTAATTTTAAACCCTTAACTTCTGTGTATTGACTTATAGGTAGAAGAGTCGTAAGGGTAGGCAATGGGGGTCAAGTGACTTGCCCAGGGTCACACAGCTGGGAAGTGTCTGACGCCAGATTTGAACCTAGGACCTCCTGTCTCTAGGCCTGGCTCTCAATCCACTGAGCTACCCAGCTGCCCCCCCTAAGCTACTTCTTGAAAGCAGATCACTTACATTCTCATACTGATTACCTCAGTGCATACACACACACATACCCATAAGCCAGCTGGCACAATCCACAAGTATGAAAGGAGACGTTTTCCTGTGAGGCTGACCATGTCCTTTGGTTTCATGATTAGGTGAACAAATGTCCCTGTTTCAACAATCAAAAATGACAATTCTAGATTTTCATCAGGAAAAAGAGAAGGTAATCAAATGAATCATTATGTATTTACAAAGTTCCTATTATATGCCAGGGCCAGTGCTATTTGCTAGAAATACAAGTATAAAGAATGAAAAAAACCCTACTCAAGAGGAACTTGCATTCCAATAACAGAAACAAGGACATATAGAAATATGGAACACAAATACAAAGAAATACAAATATCTACCAAGTAGTTAAATACAAGAGGGCACTAGCATTTGGGGAGAGATGGTAAAGCCTTGAGCTGAAGATAGTGCCCCAGGTGCATCTTAAAGAGAGAGAGGGTCCAGGAGGTGGATGGAAGGAGAGTGAATTCCAGCACTATTGAGACAACCAATGCCAGTACTCAGAGAAGGAAGCCGGAGTGCTGTGTTTGGAGAACAGAGAGAAGGCTAGTTTGGATGAATTGCAAAATGCAGAAGCAGGAGTCATGTGCACTGAGACTGGAAAGTAAGATTGTGTGAGGCTTTAAAAGCTAAGCTAAGAAGGCTATATTTCATCCTCTGGAGGTGACTGAATAATGGAATATGGTCAGTTCTGTGCTTAAGGAAAGTCACTCTTGTAAGTGTAAGATGAACTGGAATGTTAAGAGTCTTGGGGTAAGGAGATCAAATAGGAATCTGCGGCAGTAATTTAGGAGAGGTGATGTGAGTCTATACTCAAGTGGTAGCGGTGCAAGAGATGTTATGCATGATTGGACGTGTATGGTGAAGAAGAGTCTAGAATCCAAGAAAATGGCAACAGACCTGGAAGAATGGAAGTAGGAAGCTTTGGAAGAAGGGAGCATTCTGAGAAAAGTAATGAGTTCAGTTTGGCACATATTAAGATTTCTCTAGAACATTTAGTTTGAAATGTACAATAGGCAAATGGTTATACAGGGCTGAAGCTCAGGAGAGACATATATGGGTGTATATACACAGTATACATACACATATTGCACATGTACGTATATATAATTCATATGTATTCAAATGTAACAGTACCTCTCTCTGACATGGAGAAATGCATATAAGGAATAACGTTCTGATGGCCAGAATAGAATTCTTTAATTTGTCAGAATCAATAAACTAAAGGGGAACTAAGAAAATTCTAAAGGAACCAGTTATTGCTTTCCCCACCTCCACCCTAGAAAAGAAATATTGTAAGAATCAAGAACAAGGCAGCATTAGTGTGGCTGAGATTGAGCTGTAGATAGGCCTACACTGTTGTAGCCCCTATTTAAAAGCCTATTTGTGTCTCAGTGTACTGATTATTGTAGAACTTTCCCTCAGGAAGATTTCATAAAACATAGTGGTGACCTGACTATCTCTCCTTGCCCCTCTTCTTCTGTTCTTTAAAATTTCTTTTCATTTTCTATTTAATTAGTTTTGCCTCCAGCTTAGATAAAATTTTGATCTATCAGTTTCTGGTTTCACTGATTTACTGTGAATAAGAAGTTGCAAAAAAGAGACAGAGACAGTAAGGCATGTTATATGCACAGATAGAGAGAACCAAAGCCCTAACTGTAGGGCAGAAAGTTCTCCTCAGCTTGGGGCTCCTGATCTTAGTGACTAAAAGTAGTAAGGCAGAATAACCAAGCACTTGAATCAGGATATCATAATTCTCCTCTGGGCAAAATGAGCTAAAACAGTGGCCAGAGGAAATAAGGCTGGGAAAGCAAGAGGATGCCATCCTCAGAGGTGGTTAGCCTCTAGCAATTTTACTATAGTTTTGCTCTTCACTGGTCTAGCTAAAGGAGGAAGGCCAAATAGTTGGGAAAGAATAGCACTACCCACACTAAGGTTAGATTAATTAATAAGGATTACATGGTTTGCTTACAAATACCACCAACCCAGACTAAACTATTCCAGTAGAGATGAAGAAGGGTTTTTTCTTGGTAGTTAATGATGGTTATGTTAATAACCTTAGGGTTTGCCTCACTAGTTAAAGTGCTAATGAGCTGGAATTCAATTAAGTTAGTTTTCCAGGATATAATTGCTATTATCCATTATAGCCCATTGCATAGAGCCAATCCTAAACCAAATGAAGTATTAGAGATGCTGTAAAGATCTCAATGGGAAACTATTTTGTACTTGGTCAACAAACTATTCCAGAAAGTGATACTTTTTTAAGGATAGATTTTTTAATACATAATATGTATTATAACAACATAATACACATGATTTGTCATAAATATGTAATAAATTATAATGTAGTTATCCAAGAGAAACAATTCTCACATTACCTATAACCAAAAATCTGTCTCATTCTTTTTTCTCTCCCTTCTACCCCTCCCCAAGAAACCTGTATTTAACCCATATTAATACACAAGAATCAACCAATTTCCTATAACTAAAGCAAATGAAAAATAACCAAGGGGTATTATGAATTCAACATTCAATAACAACATAATAACATCCTTTTTATGAGAATCTGTCCAGTTTTCCTGATCCTTTTATTAACTAAGGCAAGGATAAGGGGTGTCCTTTAATTTTATCCATATTGGAAACTCCTAAATGAGGAAACTCTCTTTACTAATCTAAATTGACAACTTCAAAAACATTTATTAAATGCTTATTCCATGCCAGACATTGTGCTATGTACCGGAGATACAAATGAAGGCAAAAATAGTACCTTTTCTTCCTTCCTTCCATAGGCAAACAGGGTTAAGAGACTTGGCCAGGGTCACACAGCTAGGATGTGTCTGAGGCCACTGAACCCAGGTCCTCCCACCTTCAGGCCTGGCACTCTATCCACTGTGCCAGCTGAGTGCCCCAGTTTGCCTGTCTTTCTGCAGTCCCTCCCACATGTCCTTTCCCTGATCTTCTTGCCTCACTAATTTTTCCCAGGGAATTCAATAGGTCTGTGATTTTATCAATTGGAGAGCTCTCCCCAGGGATGCAGATCGCAGCCCACTTATGTCTGCTCAACCTTTGCAACTCTTGTCCATATCCTTTAAACTTGTCACAACTCCATTTAGTGCAAGAGGTCTTTCTTGCTTTTTCCTGACATTTTGAAGGTACCAGTGGAGCACTTGCTGTCCTCCTGTCATCCCCTCCCAACTATGAAAGGTGTCTTTAGCATTTATTATAAGACTTGGCTCAGGCTGGAATTTTCTGACACTTCTTTGAGACTGTGCTACTTTTGTATTTGTTTTCATTTGTTCTCAGTTATTTGTTCTTGATATCATACTCATTAAATTCAAGAAACTGATTTTTAAGTGCCTGTTATATGCAAGACACTGTGCTAGGTGCTAGGGATATAAAGACAAAAAGGAAAAAACTCCTGCCTTTCAGGGTGCTCGTATTCTACTGGAGTTGTGTGTGCAGTGTGCATGCACATCCACATCAACAGGCAAGTAAATACAAAATATTGCAAAGCATTTAAAAAAGGAAAGAAATAATAACTAGGAGACGAGGAAAGTCATCCTTCAGATGATGCCTGACTTTCAGATGATGCCTGAGCTGTGCATTGAAGGGAACTAGGTATTCAAAGTAGTGGAGATAAGGAAGGAAGGAAGGAAGGAAGGAAGGAAGGAAGGAAGGAAGGAAGGAAGGAAGGAAGGAAGGAAGGAAGGAAGGAAGGAAAGACCCTAGAAACAAAGTAATGAGGATAATGAATATTATTTAATAACTAATATTTCTATATGATCCATCTTTTCCCTCATTTTGACATAGCCTACTCCTGAAGGGTGAGCAGTTTCTAAAGGGCGTGGTTGAGGGGCAGCTGGGTAGCTCAGTGGATTGAGAGCCAGGCCTAGAGACGGGAGGTCCTAGGTTCAAATCCGGCCTCAGACACTTCCCAGCTGTGTGACCCTGGGCAAGTCACTTGACCCCCATTGCCTACCCTTACCAATCTTCCACCTATAAGTCAATACACAGAAGTTAAGGGTTTAAAAAATTAAAAAAAAAATAAAAATAAAAATAAAAAAATAAATGAAGGGCGTGGTTGAGTAAGGAGAGCATTTTGAGATCCCAAGGCATCTAACTGGGCAGAGAGACCCTTGCTTCAGAAGCTAACTTGAGCTTAAAACCTCCCACAGGGAATGACTCTTGCATCTTTGCTTCCTAATCAAAATTGGGGCTGACATGGTCTACAAAGAAGAGACCAAATCAGTGAAAACCGGTTTGAGAAGACTTGTGTTTTTCTGGCCAAGACTGCTAGGGGCAACTGGGTCCCACGGGGCTGCTAGTCTTCCTTGAGTCTCAGCCGGGGCATGATCAGCCACATATGAAAGCCAGTCCACTCAGAAAGAACCTGAGGATTAGTACTGTCCATACCACTCCCCAATGAATAAGGAGGAGCTTTAGAATTATTATCCTCCTCATTATCTCCTCATTAAAACATCCACCAATCAAGATTACCCTGCTTTTGCCAGGGAAGGTCCAAATGATGTACTGTCAAGCCACTCAGGAGGACATACCTGCTACCTTTAAAAAACCTTGTAAGCCCTAACTCTAGATCTTTTGACACAAATGAGGGCAGACCAAAAGACCCCTTCACTAATGGGTTTGGTGAATAAAGAATATCTTGCTATGAGAATCACCATAGTTTGCCTTTGTTAAATTCTGCTTAAATTCTGTTAAATTGTTTAAATTCACATCAAAAGAATGTGAAAATGAACTTCAAACTGCAAATGAATTTAATTCTTCCACTCTTGTATCTGAACTCCTATTTGCAGAAGGGGCTTCAGGCTAACCAAGCACAGATACAGACTAAGGGCTTGCCTGTCGTGCTTTTTACCTGCTATCATCACTCATTAGAGCTCTGCATTTCTGAACTTAGTTCAGAGTTCAGCAGAACTGTAATGAGTTAAGCTTAGAGATCCAGCTCTCCTGCCTCAAGAAATTTTGCTAATTTCTTAATTTGCTAATGAAGAATTTGAGTGAAAGGAAGAGTTGTTGGGCCTTTTAACCTTTGAGGATGTCTGGTTTGCTGTCCGAAAGTCTTGTCTTGTACCTGAACTCCAACGATGAGTTTTTCTTAAGTCCTGTGGTTTACCATAGGAAATGTGCTGCTGGCCCCCAGTCATCAAATTTCTAACCAGTCTATTAATTCCTGTGCCTCAATTCTGTAAACCAATCATTTTGTACTTGATCCCATGATGTCATTTACCCAGAGTTCTCCTCTTTCCCTTCCCCTTTGTAGTTTGTAATTTAAAGGCCCTTTGATATAATGGGCATTGGGTACTTTGGTATAATAGTACCTGTGGTCACCTGGTCCTGTCCAATTAAAGATGCATTTTCTAGACTGACTCCTCTAGTTTGCTTATTCTGAGTCAGAGAATTAATTGGACCCAGGCTCCTCTGGTCTGAGTCAGGGATCTCAATTCCTCCAGTTATTTATTCTGACTTGGGGGTCCTGACTCCCCTCTTCTGAAGCCAGGTCAACACTCAAAACCACAGATGTCCGTTAAAGAATAGCTAAAAAAAATGTTGTGGTATATGACTAATAGGATATAAAGTTGTGATATTTTCTAAATAAACACATCTATTTTTTAACTGATACCTTGTTTAAAATCATGACTACCATGCCTTTTGGAGATTCACACAAACCATAACAAATCCTACTCTAATCCGTTATTTTAGCTCTATAATGAATCTTTACATTTAAGTATGTTTCCTAGAAACAATACATTGTAGGATTCTGTCATCTAATCTATTCACTTATCCTGTATTACCTGGTTGAGTTCATCCCATTCACACTGCAATTGTTTTGTGTTATCAAATAAAGCATATTTAAAGTGCTCTAAAAACCTTAAGGTGCTATATAAATGCTAACTATTATTATTTTTATTCTATCAGATTCTCTCTTTTTTCTCCTCATTGCCCATTGCCCTCTCTTTACAAAGAATCTTAAGATAGGTTAAGAAAGAGGACCGTCACCAATAATTATAATTAGAATGATTTGATTCTGATCATCTGCCCTCCTCTTTTTATACTTTCTTTCACTTCTCTAAATATTAATACTCTATTGATAGTCCTTTCAGAGTTGAGATTGGTTTCATTCAGGCAGTAATCATTGGATTCTTTCTATTTTCACTTTTCCCTCTGGTTCTAATGGTTCTGCAACAATATTCTTTTCTACAGTTCATTGAAATATGCTATCTGGGATTTTTATTTGGTAAATGTTTTTCAGAATTTGATGATTTTTAAATTTCCTCTTCATTCTATTTCCTACATCAGCTGTTCCTGAGAGTAGATGGCTCATGTGTTTCTAATATTTCAGCCTTTTGACTTTGTTCAAGAACTTCTTGTCTTATTGAATTAATGAGTTCTGTTTGCTCTACCTTATTTTTCAAGTTCACTTATTCAAATTATGCTCTTCACCTTCTGTTATAAGCAGTATGTTCTCTGTTAGCTTTTTCCTTCAAATGCTTTTTTTTTTTTTTTTATCTCTGTCTAGACCCGTTTCCTCTGCAATCTGGACATCACTGCCCTGCCAAAATTTGTCTGTGGCCTAGCCCATTTCAATCCCAGGCCTCTTCCACAGCAAGAGGCTGGAAGAGGAAGCTAGATTTAGAGCTTAGACCATTCCCCTCTCTGTCTCAATCCTTTTCTGCTAAGTGTCCTATTGACATTACTTGGGTACTAGTCTCAGCCCTCTCAATCTCTTCCTCCTCCTTGTGCTCGATCAGCTACCAGCTATGAATTCACTTTGTCCCCTACTCTGGTGCCAACAGGCTGAGAGGAAGATCCCAAAGGCTTTACCCACCCTACTCTCAGACTAGGTACACCCTCCAGGTTTCCAGCCATCATCTTGTACAATCTTGACACTAAATGCGGAAATCTACTGGTGTCCCTCTTTTGTTTTGTGACCACTGTTTCATCTGGCTCCCTTTTAAATTTTTGCTAGGCTATTTCTAACAGGAGCTGGACTCAGCTAGAACCTTCTATAACACCATCTTTGCTGAAAGATATTCTTTGCTGATAGATATTCTTAGTTCTCATACTTTATGAGATATGAAGAGCATAGTCGAAGATTGGAACCTGTAATTTCAATTAGAGAACTGAGACCTTTCAAATTGTAGGCCTACAAAATGACAGGAAAGATTAGACAAAATACAAGTCTTCTGTCACTTAATTGGTGAAATCTAGTCACTGTAATGTTTCCTCTATGAATAGCAGAATATTTGAAACTTGTCCTAATGGCTTTATTTACAGAGTATCTTTTCTTTTTAAGGAATAAATGCTCCAGAATGATGATCTCTTTAGTCTTTGCAATTTCCTCATTAGAGAAAGGAGGGTGCAGTGCAATAAAATTACTCATTTTAGCTTTTTTTAAAATTTCCTTATCATGAACTTAACAAACATCAACAAGTATGACTATTTCCCTCTACAAAGAACAGAAAAAAGAAACAACATATGAAACCTTGAATCTCCATTAAATATACACAGCTTGAATTTTTGTTTTGTTTTATATGTAGCACAAGGTCTGGTGAAAACCTTTCTTCTATCTTTGAGCTGGTTCTTTAACCCAGCCTACATTCATGCTAAAAGGTTAGCGACTACGAGAAAATGGACAATATTGCTAAAACTCACTCGTGCTCCAATGACTTAAAAAGTGTTGGAGGAAGGGGAGGAAGGGGGGCTCAAGTTGAATGCATTTCTACTATTCTCAACAGTAGCCCAGAGGCTTCATTGGTATGCTTCCCATTTTACAAATCAGCCAAAATGATTCCATTAACTTTTTTTTAACCTTATCTCCTGTCTTAGAATAGATATTCAGTTCTAAGGCAGAATAGAGGTAAGGACTATACAAATGAAGTTGTGACTGAACCTAGGACCTCCCTTTCCATGCCTGCCTCAATCTCCACAGGCCACCTAGCTGCCTCAATCTCATTAACTCTTTTTTTTTTTTTTAAACCCTACCTTCCTTCTTGGAGTCAATACTGTGTATTGGCTCCAAGGCAGAAGAGTGGTAAGGGTAGGCAATGGGGGTCAAGTGACTTGCCCAGGGTCACAAGGCTGGGAAGTGTCTGAGGCCAGATTTGAACCTAGGACCTCCTGTCTCTAGGCCTGGCTCTCAATCCACTGAGCTACCCAGCTGCCCCCCTCATTAACTCTTAATCAGAAACATTTACTAAACAGTAGGCAAAGCAAGAATAACAAAATATTCCACCCATAAAAGGTTCTCTCAAGGATACACAGGATCAGGGTGGGGGTGCCTTTGAGAGAGAAACTTATAGGATGAAACATGCTCAGACCTGGGGCAACTTACAAGTCTAGCTTTCAGGTCTGGCTGCCCTTTGATTCCCTCAGGGGCAGTCTACACAATATTTCACTGTTGGAGAGGGCTGATCCTCTTCTCCTGAGTGAGGCTGTTCATCTATTAATTGTTCTTTTGGACTGCCAAAGCAGTGTTAAGCTTTTCCACAAAACAGAAACTCTAAACCTGAGATCTATAGAGTTTTCCCAGGCTGACTCCTTTGACTGGACTTGGAAAGGTTCTACCACTTAGGATGGCACAATGCCAGCTCCAAACCCAACTGGAAGTATTCTCTGAGCCCTAAGCTCAACTCAGATCCAAGTCGCAATTAGCGAACCTTTTTCTTCCCCCACACAGCTCCAGCAGGTGGCAAAACAAAGCCTGTTTCTCCAGTCAGCTCCAACCATGCAGCAAATGGCAAGGCAGGCTCTAAGGTCTTCTTTATGGCCCAGCTTTGAGGTCATTTCTTGGTCCTAGTTCTGGGTCTGTTCTGACTTAGAGGACTGTTCTTGATCATATCTTCTGCTTTGAATCAGGGTCTTCTGTGTGAAATGGCACCTCTATCTCAACATGAAAAAACACAATTTGTATTTTTTCCAGTCAAGTCACAACTAGGTACATGTCTCACAGTTACTTAAAGTGTCTAGGTATTAGGATTTACCAGCTATAAATTTGGAAATCCTCATAACAATCATATGCAAATTTGATGCTGGGGAAACAGTACATTCCAGCTATCTTTATTCTGATTTGATGTCTTTTTTGTGTGGGCTGTTTCTCAGTGTTTCCTCACAACTATCCTTTCTTCTTCTATTAATAGAACTTTCCAAATCAAAAAGAGGCACCAACTTACACCTTTATTTTAAATTTAACACAGAAGTTTTAGCATTGCTTGTCTGTAGACTGTTACTTTTGAAAAATAAGGGTAAACTTTGCCCAATTATATGCCAATAAATCTGATAATCTTGGTGAAATAGATGAATATTTAAAGAAATATAAATTGGTCAGAATAACAGGAGGAAATAGAATATTTAAACAATCCCATATCAAAAGTCGAATAAGCTATCAATGAATTCCCTAAGAAAAAAGCTCCAAGGCCAACTGGATTCACAAGTAAATTCTACCTAATATTTAAAGAACAATTAAAATTCCAATACTGCATGAGCTATTTGGAAAAATTGATGAAGAAGGAATTCTACCAAATTTCTTTCATGACACAAATATGGTGTTGATATCTAAATCAGGAAGAGAAAAACATTGAGAAAGAAAACTATAGACCAACCTCCCTAATAAAAACTGATGCAAAAAATTTTTCAAAAATACTAGCAAAGGAGATTACAACAATATATCATAAGAATCATATAGTATGAGTGGATGGGTTTTACATCAAGAAAGCAGGGATGGTTCAATATTAGAAAAACTATCAGCATAACTTAACGTATCAATAACAAAACCAACAGAAACCACATGATTATCTCAAGAGATGCAGAAAAAGCTTTTAACAAAATACAACACTCACTGCTATTAAAAACACTAGAGAACTTAACCCCCATTGTCTGTTTCCAAGATGGAAGGTAAGAGTTAAAAAAAAAAAAAAAAAAAAAACTAGAGAAGGGGGGCAGCTAGGGGGCTCAGTGGATTGAGAGCCAGGCCTAGAGACAGTAAGTCCTAGTTTCAAATGTGACCTCAGACTCTTCCTAGCTGTGTGACCCTGGGCAAGTCACTTAACCTCCATTGCCTAGCTCTTACTGTTTTTCTGCCTTAGAACCAACACACAGTATTGACAGTATTGATTCTAAAACAAAAGGTAAGGATTTTAAAAACAAAACAAAAAAAAAAAAACACTAGAAAACATTGAAATAAATGAAACACTCTTTAAAATGATAAATAGCATTTCTCTAAAACCATTAATAAGCATTATCTAATGAGGATAAGTTAGAAGCCTTCTCAATAATATCAGGAGTGAAGCAAGAATACCCATTATCACCACTACTATTCAATACTGTACTAGAAATGTTAGCTATAGCAATAAGAAAAGAAAAAAAAACTGAAGGAATTAGAATAGGTAATGAGGAAATGGAACTATCACTCTTTTGCAAATGATATAATGGCATACTTAGAGAATCCTAGAACATCAACCAAAAAAATTAATCAAAACAACTAACAATTATAGCAAAGTTGCTGGATATAAAATAAACCCACATAAATCATCAGCATTTCTTTATCCTACCAATAAAGTCCAACAGCAAAAGATAGAAACAGAAATTCCATTTAAAATAATTCTAGAAAATATAAAACACCTGGAAGCTGACCTGACAAAACAAACCCAGAAACTGTATGAACATAACTATAAAACACTTTTCACACAAATAAAGTCAGATCTAAACAACTGGGAAAAACAGTAATTACTCATGGGCTAGGTAAGCTAATATAATAAAAATGAAAGTATACCTAAATTAATTTACCTACTCAATGCCATATCAATCCAACTACCCAAAATTATTTCACAGAGCTAGAAAAATAATAAAATTCATCTGGAAGAGCAAAAAGCCAAGAATATCTAATGAAAAAAAAATGAAGGAAGGTAGCTTAGCTAGCTGTACCAGATTTAAACAGATTTCAAACCATCAAAACAATCTGGTGTGGCTAAGAAATAGAATAGTGCAGTGATGGGCAAACTTTTTAAAGAGGCCAAAGGAAAGGAAATGCTTATCTGCCAGTCTGTTTCTAAAGCAACTCTTTCAAAGTTTCATTAGGAATAATGTTGCGGGGATGGATAGAACATTTCAGGGGGCTGCATCTGGCCCCGGGGCTGTAGTTTGCCCATTACTGGAATAGTGGATCAATGGAATAGAATATGTCAAAAAAGGAAAATGATCCATTTTGGAGGGGAAGCCAGAAAACTGGGTCAGTACTACACTGCTGATGGAGCTAGGAACTAATACAACTATTCTGTAGAATTATTTGGAACTCTACCTAAAGGGCTATAAAACTGTAAATGCCCAGCAATATCACTACCAGGTCTGTATCCCAAAGAGATCAAAGATAGGGGGAAAGGAGGAAACACTTGTACAAAAATATTTATAGCAGATAGCAAAGAATTGGAAACTGAAGGGAATATCAGAACAAGTTGTAGTAAGTGATTTTTTTAAATCCTTATCTTCTGTCTTAGAATCAATTCTAAATATTGGTTCCAAGGCAGAAGAGTGGTAAAGGCTAGGCAATCAGGGTTGTGCCTTTCCCAGATACATAAAGCTAGGAAGTGTTTGAACCCAGGGCATCTCATCTCTAGGACTCTATCGAGCAAAATACTTGCCCCTGTGGTATACAATTATAATGGATACTACTGTGCCATAAAAAATAACAAAAATACAATCACAAAAAAATGTAGAAAGACTAATACAAAGTGATACAAAGTGAAGTAAGCAGAACTAGGAGAACATTGATTGTACATAGTAGCAGCAATAACATATAATGATCAACTGTTAAAAACAACTATTATCAGTGATTCAAAGATGTAAGACACCTCCAAGGGACTCATGACAAAAAAAGGCTATCCACCACCATAAAAGAAATTGATGGGGAATCTGAATGCAAATTGCAACATACTATACTTCATTTTATTTCCTTCATGATTTTTTCTCGAGTATAAGTAATATTTGTCTTCTTTCACAACATGATGAACCCAGAAATATGTACTGCATGATAACACATGCACAACCTATAACATATTACTTGCATCTCTGGGAGGTGGAAGGGAAGAGTGGAAAAGAGAGAACATGGATCATAAAGTGTCAGAAAATGATTATTAAAATTGGATCTACATGTAATCTAGAAAAAATTTAAAATACAAAAAAATTTTAATTTTTTAAAAAATAAAATCAAGGTAAACTGAGGCACAAAGTTCCCAGCACATTTAATTTATTAGTAAGGCTAGCTATTACCAATAAATGGAATCTATCCACTCTTCCATCAGTCAAAAGACCACAAAGCAATTTTATGACATGTTGGGGGTGATATAGAATAGAATCTATTACAAAATGGAACCAGAATCAATTTGATTTTCTCAACTCTCTTCTGCAACTAACTTATTTTAGGTTACACAGAGTTTTCTGTTTAAACTCAAATTTCAAATCTCTACTTTTCCATATTCACTGAAGTCACATGTTCTAAGATTCAACAACAATCATTGGTTTTGTGTCTTCAAGATCATCTTGATTACATCATCAACCAAGACTTTGTCCTCCAGATGCAGCAAATGCATTTCCAAATTTCTGAAGAAATTGGAAAAGGAGAAAAACTCAATTGTATCATATGTAATACTGACAGAAAAATGTTCATTTGCCTTTCAAACACACCATTTGACCAAAAATGTTTTAAGGCTAGCATGCTTCTCCTTTCTGTTTTTCATTCCCAGCATCCCCAAGATGTCAGTGCTGGGACACAGGCAAAATCACATGTGGCATGACCAAAATTACCTGACTTTCCAAGGAACCCAGAGAGATGTCTTATAGAAACCTGAGAACCACTGCAATCACATACCGTACCCTTCTGTGATCCCAAAAGAATTGTAAAAGTGCCAGATGTATGTGTTTCCTTCACTAGACTTCTTATGCCCATGGCACCTTCACTTCAAAACATCTGACTACGTCTTGAGATGAATCAATCAGTTTTTTTTTTGTTTATTTCTGTGGATATGCAGATAAATAGAACAGAGCTAATGTAATTAATTAGACATGCAGAGAAGGCTATGGGATGCAAAGCAAAATGAAATACCAACTGTGACATAAGGGCCCAATCTGTCACACATTTTCATCAGCTTCATTAAACAATTTTGTGTAAAAATTGAAATGAAATGCTCCCTAACAACCACTTTTTTCCTTCAGTTTGAAAATCTAGAACTAAAAAAAGGGGGGAGGGGAATTTCTCTATTAAGATATAGTAATAGAAACAACTGGTTTGATGGATGGCAGGAGTAGGTAGAATAATGAGAATGTGTTCCAGACACAGGAATAGAGACATTCACTAATTACATCTTTTCAGCAAGCATTTAAGTGTTTAGTATGTTTAGAGAACAGTGCTAGGTCCTAAGAGATAACAAAAATAAACAAGGAATGATCCTGCCTAAGAAGAGAAGAGTTCTCCTTAACCTACAAGATTTTACCCAGAGGGAGGAGTCTATGAAACTTAAAATGCTCTAATTGTCCTTGAATCTTATAACAAGAAATTCAAAGTATCTTACTTTAGATTAGATTCACTCTATTACCACAAAAACCAAGGTTCTTTTCTTTCATCATTATTAGGCCAGATACTTAGTCAACAAATATTTATAATGAAGCTACTATGTTTAGGATACTGTGAGGGTCACAGTTATGAATAAAGCAGGGGTTCTTAACCTGGGATCCATGAGTCTGTTTTTTAATCTAAAATGCTGACAATTATATTTCAGTAAAGTTTTATGTATTTTATATATTTAAAAACACACATTGGGAAGAGACCATAAGTGCCATCAGACTGCTAAGGAGTTCACAAAAACATTTTTAAAATTATGAACCGGGGCAGCTGGGTAGCTCAGTGGAGTGAGAGTCGGGCCTAGAGACGGGAGGTCCTAGGTTCAAACCCGGCCTCAGCCACTTCCCAGCTGTGTGACCCTGGGCAAGTCACTTGCCCACCCTTACCACTCTTCCACCTATGAGACAATACACCGAAGTACAAGGGTTTAAAAAAAAAAATTATGAACCCCTGGGATAAGATGTGGAGCCTGCAATATATTCAGTTAAGTAATATAGGAGATTGGAATCATGGATCAAAAATATAAATTAGAAAATAATTTGCTCTTTTTTCCCTAGGTCATAGTAAAGTACCTGACACACAGTAGATACTTAATAAAAGCTTGCTGACTTACTCCTGAAGAGCTGAGGATGACTCCTACATGGCTCCACCCTTTTCTGATTCAACCAGCTCCCATGTACTCTCAAATTTTTATATATAAATGTATATGTATATATAATCCTTAATCTCACCAATTGACTGATGGACATCTCAACATACCATCTTGTCTCCATGTCTTCACTACAGACTATAAAGCCTGAAATGTACTCCCTCTTCACTTTTTCTAAAGAATCCCTAGCTTCATGGTCCTGTTCTGGTGCCACTTTATGTGAAATCTTCAGTAATTTCCCCATTTGTAAATTTTTTTCCCTCCTCAAATTATCCTATATTAACATAAGCACATATCTTGTATTTTTCTAATAGAATATACACATCCTGAAGGCATGAGCTGTTTCATTTTCATCTTTGCATCCCTAGGACCTAATACAATACCTTGAATGTAATAGGCATTCAACAGACATTCATTCAACTATTTCCTATTTTTAAATAGTATTATTAGTATCACTTCTAAACTATAAATCCAATAAATGGCAAGAAAGGTTCCATGGGGAGCAAAATCCAAGATAAAATGAGATAATGTAAATTATTTTGTAAATCTTAAATCTTTCGGTAAATGTGGACCATTATAATAGATGAAGAGAGGAAACACCTTGATCAAGGTTACACAGGGAGTTAACAGAGCCAGAATTTGAAACTAGATATTTTGGGCTTCCAAATCCAACTATCTTTCCACTGCAACCATCACAATAGCTCTATAGGCTGCAGCAGCCCCTAAAAATTTAGTCTGAAGCACTTTCCTCGAAATAATTTTGGGAGATAAGTAGTACAAGTACTGCCATTCTCATTTTGCTGATAGGAAAACTAAGCCTCGGAAAAGTCAACGTGCAATTCAGGTCTACTGATTCCAAATCTGGGCATCAATCTTTCCAGGGCACTATTGCTGCTTCTCTAATTATTCCCCACTGGATTCTAGGCTGAAAAGAAGGGGCTATTTTTGCCTTTTTGTTTCCCCAGAGCTTAGTACGGTGCTAGGCAATATAGGTAATTAATAAATACTGGCTGACTAAATTCAGTCATCCCCAGAAAGGGGGTTAAAGAAACAAGCATTTTTAAAAGTATTATGTACATTTCGTGCCAAATCGCTTAGCACTTTGCAAATCCAAGAAACATTAAATGAGCGTATACTATGTGCTTGGTCCTGACTTTAAATATCTTACTTGATCCTAGCAACCACCCTAAGAGGTGCATAATTATCCCCATTTTACAGTTGAGGAAACTGACCCTGAAATGAAATGACTTGCTTGGAGTCACATGGCTGCTAAATGTCTGAGGCTGGATTTGAAATCATGTATTCCAGACTTCACTATACCACTAAGGGAGAGCCGGTAACAAAAGAAAGGGCCGCCATCAAAGGAAGCTTCAGAAGCCTCCGCCACCGCAACTCCATTCGCTAACGTCCATCCTTTCCCGCAGGGTGTCCCCGGTATTCTCCCCACCTACGAAAGCCACAGCCACCAACCAATCCCCCTCTTTCAGGAATCCCTCCTTCCTCTGCCAGTCAACAATCTCTACCCCGCCCCAGCCTCGTGGCTCACGCCTCCCCGGAAGCCCTACCCTCCCGGTCCTCCCCTTCTCTGAAAGCCCCGCCCCTGCCCTAGTTCTCTCCGGAAGACCTGCCTCCTTCCTCCTATTCTCCGGAAACCCCACCCTCGCCCTCTCCGGAAGCCCCGCCTTCTTCCTCAAAGCAGAGCCCTGCGTTTTCTCGTCCTAGTTCCCCTTCGTGTGCACTCACCATCATGGGCACCCCGTACCGGAGCGTCTTGCTTTTTTTCAAAGCGCGCTTCACTGACAGCACGAACATAGCTTCTTCTTCTCCCCTGGCTAGCTGCTCCCCGCCCGACCTAGCTGTTCAAATGTTGGACATAAAACAAAGGAGTCCTTGCTCTCGCATTCCCGCGGGACTTCCGGTAGGGAGCTAGATCCGTCTGAAATTCTTTCCGACGGAAAAGATCGGGAACGACTTATATGTTCCGGAGATGACGCCTCTCAATTCTGGTTACTGTAAAACTCCGTGGGAGGGGCTGCGTCAGTCCGAAATAAAGGTTCGGAGAAACACCGGGGCTCTCTACTTTGGTTCCTAGAAAGCAACGAACTGTTATAGTAGATAGGTGGCTGGACCCGGCATCAGGAAAACTCTACCATAGGCACTTAACTGCTTTCTCGAGTACCATAGTTTCCTCTTTTTTGAAATGGGGAAGTTAAACCTGGTGGTTGCCACGGTCTCTTCTATGATCCTGGGTACCCAGCAACCGAGGGTTTACTTTAGGTGCTGATCCTATGAAGTAAATGAAAGTAACATGTGGTGGACACCAGAGATGACCGATTCCTGCCCTCATAAAGATTATAGTCCACATAACTGCTACAGCACCTTCTATATAGTTAGGCGGCATAGGGACTAGATCTGTGACTTCAAATGAGAACTCCCTGGTGAGGAGCGACATTTTACTGATGCAGGCCAGCACTTTCTCTGTAATTTATGATCTTTTGAGAAATTGCCAAGAGCATAGAGAGCTAAAATTGATTTGCCCAAAGGCACCACAACCAATATATGTCAAAGGCTGGACTTGAACCCAGGTTGGCTTTCTATCTACTATGCCATGCTGCTTCTCTGTGTGATTATGTGTTTGATAAATAGGAATAGCTAGCACTTATATAGCAATTCCTGCAGAGAAGTTAGGTTACTTGCCCTTAATCACATAGATACTGTGTATAAGGTAGGATTTCAACTTAGATCTTCCTACTTCTAAGTACACTGTTATAGTAAAAACTGATATGTGTATGTACATGTATTTATGAGATTTATTTTCCATTTGTTACTTTTAATACAGAATACAATTTGTTACTTTTAATACAGAATACAATAGACACTATCAAATTACTTCTCCATATGCAACTCCTTAGTGATGGTAATGATAATGAATCCTGCCTCATTATAGACCCATCATGTGACCTATCTTGTCTATACAAGTTTTCTTTGTATACTGGATAATTTCATCTTTTAAAAAATGGTAGAAACAAGGGAAAATTCTAGGCTGTGTCTGATTCTTTTCAACAGGGGAAAATTGGTTGTTGAGGTGAAGATGATCACTTCCTCTTTGAGTTTGTAATCAGGAAAAGAAACGCCAGGAATAGAATGACAGTACAAATAGAATGTGGCATCTACCATATATGTTAGTTTCATGAAGAAGATAGGATCAGTATCTAAAGTAAACCTTAGGTTGCTGGGCATGTTACCCAAGATCATTTGGGAAGAACAGATTTCAACTGTTCAGTTGGGGGCAAGGGGGAATCTTCTAAAATTCTATCCCTCCTGATTAGAGAAATGCAAATAAACACAACTCTGAGGTACAACCTTACACCTAGCAGATTGGCCAATATGGCAGCAAAGGAAAGTGATAAATATTGGAGAGGATGTGGCAAAATTGGAACATTAATACACTGCTGGTGGAGTTGTGAATTAATCCAACCATTCTGGAGGGCAATTTGGAATTATGCCCCAAGGACTTTAAAAGAATGCCTGCCCTTTAATCCAGCCATACCACAGCTGGGTTTGTACCTCAAAGAGATAATAAGTAAAAATACTTATATAAAGATATTTATAGCTCATTGTGGTGGCAAAAAAATTGAAAACAGCAGGGTGTTCATCGATTGGGAAATGGCTAAATAAATCGTGGTATCTGATGATAATGGAATACTATTGTGCTGAAAGGAATTAATGAACTGGAAAGACCTCCAGGAATTGATGCAGAGAGAAATGAGCAGAACCAGGAGAGCATTGTATACAGCAACCAATACAGTATGGCACAATAGAATGTAATAGACTTTTCTACTAGCAGCAGTGATCCAGGACAATCCATAGGAACTTAAGAGAAAGAATGTTATCCACAGTTATCCAGAGAAAACTGGGAGTAGAAAAGCAGAAGAAAAATATATGATCTATCACATGGTTCAATGGGCATATGATTGGGGTTTGGCCATTAAAAGATCATTCTATTGCAAATATGAATACTTTGGAAACAGGTTTTGAACAATGCTACGTATATAACCCAGTGGAATTGCTTGTCAGCTGGGGAGTGGAAAAAATCATGAATCATGGAAACATGGGGGAAAAAAAATTCTAAATAAATAAATAAATTTAAGCTACAAGAAAAGTCAGGTCAGGAAGGATGAATAACCTCTCAACAATAAACTATTTCCTTTTCTCCAGGTGTCTGGAGCCCACAAAACAAATGAAGCAAGCAAGCATTTATTAAGTATTCCTAGGTGCAAAGTACTAAGTACCAGGGATACAATTTGAAAATTAAGATAGTCACTGCTCTCAAAGAGCTCATATTCCAGAGCACTACATTACCATGTCCAACTCAATTTCTGCATAGAAGAATCTCATGCAGTAGACCTTTCCCACCTCCTTTTCCTTCCTCCTCAATCAAAAAATTTTCCGCCTCTAATTATGTAAAAGTCATGCTCTCTACTAACTCAATTAGTAAACTCAATCTGTGATAAATGAACTGATTCCTATGATCATCATTCTTCTTGAAGCAGCACTATTTTGGACTGACTCTGCACCTGCAAAAAGTTCAAGTCAGAAACTAATTTTAAGCAAGGACCTTACAACTCTCAAGCATCCACTAGAGGGAGCTCTCTTTATGCTAAATGAACTCAACTATCACATTTGATTCAAATCTCTAGAATTTGACAAGGGCCATAATTCCTGTGGTCCAGCACTAGAAACTTAGAATATAGAAATTGCCACTCTTGAAAATGCTTATTTTTCAGCACTATAGAGAAATGTTTTTGAAATTCCCATCAAAAACTTCACTCTTCATAAATATATCTTCATCGTTTTGTCTGTTGTTTGTTTCTTTTAATAGAACAAATTCCTCCAACTGTCTCATGTAAATGTTTCTTTCTCTTCCTGGCTTTTATCTATTCCATCTCCTGGCATTGCTACATGCCTTCTGATCTCTTTGTCCAAATCCCAAACTATGGAAAGGCAGCATGTTGTAATGAATAGCGTGCAGAACCTTGAATAAGGAAGATCTAGGTTCAAATCTTACCTCTGATACTTTTTAATTCTTAGTTTCCTCATCAATATAAAATGAAGAAGTGCAATATGATAACCTCTAAGGTTACTTAAACCTCTAAATTGATGACTCTATCATCCATACCTCCTCCACACTTCCCTTTTCTATTAAGGGTACTATTCTTCACTCACCTAGATACACACCATACGTCATACTTGACTCTCCCCTTGCCGCAATATTCAATTCCATATTTAATCAGTTGCCACTTTTGTCAATTCTACCTCTGTGGCATCTCTTGAATTTATCTTTTTCTCTCCATTATTACAGCCTTTACTCTCATTCACTTCTTTATCATAATACCCTCTTCACTTCTTTATCATAATCAATCTACCTGCTTAAAAATTTCTCTTTTTTAACCCATCCTCAACACATATCAGACTAATGTTGCTAAAACACAAATCCAACCAACCCTCGACTCAAAAATCTTCAGTGATTCCCTATTGTCTCTAAGATAAAATAAATACTCCACCTGGTATTTAAGCCACCACAATCTGGCTCCAATGTACCTTTCCAGTTTTATTGTATGAGACCCTCCTCATTCCTGTCAAATTAGCCTTCTAACTATTCCCCATAACTTTCCATTCCACATATTCATGCCTCTACATAAACTGACCCCTATGCCAAAAATGCTTTCCCTCCTTATATCACCTTCTTGACATCCCTAGTTTTCTTGAAGACAAAACCCATGTGTCACCTCCTTCACAAGACCTTTCCTGAAACTCGGTATTTAATGCTCTCTCCCTCTCCAAATCACTTTGTATTCCTTTGTATATTTTTTATTTACTTAATGTATATGTTGTGTTCTCTCAGTAAAATGTAAACTCTTTGAGGATAGGGACTTTTGAAAAGGATCCCAGGTTTCTAGGGGACTACACATCAACAGTGTGGTATAGCAACCAAAAAACCTGCCACAGAGTTGATACATTAAAAAAAAAATCACCATTTCTGAAATATTTAAAGCACTTCACAACCTGGCTTCAACCTACCTTTCCAGCCTTGTTAGTATATATTACTCCTTTTAACACACTCTTTGGTCCAGCCAAACTGGATATCTTGGTGTATCCTTCTCATGCCTCTCCAGTCTTTGTTTCCAGGCCTTCACCTAGGCAATTAGGTGGTGCAAGGGTTGGAGTACCAGACTTGAAGTCAGGCACTAGCTGTGTGACCCTGTCTGCCTCAGTTTCTTCAGTTGTAAAATAAGGTAATAAAAGCAGCATCCTCTAAGGCTGTTGTGAAGATCAAATAATATTTGTAAAGCACTTAGCAAAATGCCTGGAATACAGTAAGAGCTACATAAACGCTTGTTTCCTTCCTTCACACTGGCTTCTGCCATGTCTGAAATGCTCACCTCTGCCTACTAGAAAACCTGGCTTCCTTCAAAGTTCAGCTCATGTGCATCTTCTACTTGAAGCCTTTGATAATATCCCTTTTCCTGTGGCTACTAATGCCTTCTCACCCCACCATAGCTACTAATATTTGTTTGTATATTTTTCCATATGTATGCATCAACAGTATGGACTGATTAATCAACTCCTTGAGGGTAGGAACAATTTAATTTTTGCCTTTATCCCTAATACCCAGCACTTTATAAATGCTCATTGGCTGGCAGCTAGGTGGCACAGTATATGGAGTGCCAGGCCTAGAGTCGGGAAGAACAGAGTTCAAATTCAGCCTCAAATACTTACTGGCTGTGTGATCCTGGGCAAGTCACTTAACTGTATTTGCCTCAGTTTCCTCATATGTGAAATGAGCTGGAGAAGGAAATGGCAAACCATTCCAGTGTCTTAGCAAAAAATAATAATAAGGTCATGAAGAGCTGGACACAACTGAAAAATGACTGAACAAAATACTCGATTGATAGTCCCACTATATAATCAACCCTAGTCACACCATATCTCAAATTTTGTATCTTGGTATAGATTTTACATTTTCAAAAGAACTTTAATAAACCGAAATACCTCCAGAAAAAGGTGACCTTGATGGTAAAGGACTAGAGTCTTTGCTATATAAGATTCAGATAAGGAAGCAAGGAAGGTATGGCCTGGAAGATATAAAATGTTGGGGGGCAGACCTGATGGCTATGTTCTAATACCTGAAAGGTTGTCATGTAGAAAGGGGGTTAAGCCTCTTCTGCAGAGTCCCAAAAAGGCAAATTTATCAATGTCAGGAAAGAAATTCTAACATTATCCAAAAGTAAAATGGACCATATCAGACTGTAGCAGATTCCTCTCCAATGGAAGATATTAAAAATAAACCTAAATGTCTACTTATTCAGGACATTGCAGAAAGATATTTAGATTCTAGTTGGACTAAATTACCTCTCAAGTATCACTCAACTCTGTGATTCCATGACTGTATGATTTCCAATGTCCCTTCAAAAAGTAAATTGTTTGTGATTCTGTCATCTCTTTAGGATCAAAATATCTTTTTTGGTCATAACTTGGGCCCATTTCCTATTATTTGGTCATCCACAGACACAGAAAACTAGTCAGTATCTGCTTCATAAAAACCTTTCATAGGGGGCAGCTAGGTGGCTCAGTGAATTGAGAGCCACGCCTAGAAACAGGAGGTCCTAGATTCAAATGTGATTTCACACACTTCCTACCTGTGTGACCCTGAATGAGTCACTTAACCCCCATTGCCTAGCCCTTATTTTTGAACCAATATATTATATTGATTCTAAGATGGAAGGTAAGGGTTGTTTTTTAATCTTTCATAACTTCACTACTGTGATTGGCTGTGATAATCCTAACTACATAAGCCCTTCTACAACGAATGTGTTTTCTGGGCATCTTAATAGGTAGAAACGATATGTCCCAACTGACAAAATGAACATTAATAGGAATAGATATAAATACCTACATTTAGTTTAGAGGGGAAGCTGGGTTGCTCAATGGACAGAGAGTCTGGCTTGAAAATGGCAGGTCCTGGGTTCAAATCTGGCCTCAGCTTCCTAGCTGTGTGACCCTGGGCAGGCCACTTAACCCCAACTGCCAAGCCCTTACCACTCTTCTGCCTTGGGATCAATACTTAGTATTGATTCTAAGAAAGAAGATAAGGGCTTGAGAAAACTCTATGTATAGGATGGGAGGGTAGGGCAGGGTTCAGAAAGAATTTCATGTGGAAAAAAATATGAGTTGAATTATCTATAAAACTACTCAAGTTGAGCAAATGTTTTGATCTGATTCTGTGGATGTGTCTGATTCATGTCAGCACAATACACCATTAGCTCTTTTAGAGCCAGGAAGCTAGCTGCCTGGTGTGTGAATGCTACCTCTGGCTATAAGAAGGATCGATCAGATAGGAAATTGAGAAGAGGTTGAAAAAGGCAAATATAGTGATGCTGGATGATGCGTGCAATCCCACTGCAAATGATGGTGAGCCACAAAGTCTGCCTTTCCAATTCATTTTTGTTTTGTTTTTTTATTTATTTTACGAATGTCTGAATTATGTTTGGGTTAACCCCCATTTCTAGAGAAAACAATAAAAAGCCTGGCTCAGCCATGGCATTTCTCCTCATTGTGATCATTCAACTTTTCTTGGAACCGAAACCCATGGCTTCTATCCTGAAAACAAGTCAGTCTGGCAGAGTCCACAGAAAGAGCCATCCAGATGCCATACCGGTCTATTTGTCTTGTCAAGAATCAGAAAAGTGGATCCAGTATTTCTTATTATTTTTTTTCTGTTATCTACCAGATGAACCAATACTAAAAAGAAAATGTGTATTCACACAGGTGAAATATTGTGGAGTGAGAGAAATGAATGGCAGAAGCAGGAAATTTACTTTAAACACGCACACAACACACACGCAAGCACACATGCACGCACAGCCCTTAAACTAAAGCCAATTAGTCTCTGGTTCTCCTAAGTAATGAAACTCCTTAGAAGAGGTGAATGAATTATCTGTAGCACATAAGCTTTACCCAGAATGTAGAGAATATAAGGTTTTGTCATTGGTTTTAGCCCACCTAAAAGCCATTTAGAGACCAGCTGTCTCATGTCCAATGGTGATTGACTCGAATCTTATCTCTTCACATCTTCCAAGCACCGTTTTTTCATTTTCCTTTTTTTTTTTTTTAAATAAAACCCTTACCTTCTGTCTTGGAGTCAGTACTGTGTATTGGCTCCAAGGCAGAAGAGGGGAAAGGACTAGGCAATGGGGGTCAAGTGACTTGCCCAGGGTCACACAGCTGGGAAGTGTTTTAGATCAGATTTGAACCCAAGACCCCCGTCTCTAGGCCTGGCTCTCAATCCACTGAGCTACCCAGCTGCCCCCACCACTTTTCATTTTCAACAGTAGCATGATATGGTGTCACAGGCAACCTGAGGCCTCCGTTTGCTTCCTCTGAGAAAGGAGAAGGAGCACTGACCAGAGCAATCCCTAGGGTAACAGATGCTTCCTCTGAAGGGAGTCACGGGTCATTATCCTCCTAAAATACTGCCTGTGGACACAGATACTCCTCTAAATGTCCCCCTAGGCTACACATGCTCACAACCACTCCTGTTCACATATTCATGACACTTTATTTTGCTCTTGATCCATGCATTGGTCATATGACCATTCACCTACTCTTCTTTGCACACACACATACACACACACACACACACACACACACACACACACTCACCACCAGAGGATATCAGCTTCAGGGAAAAAAAAAAACTCCTTCCTATCTTACCTTCTAAACCCATGGTGAATGCAGGGGTCATTTCAGATGGAGAGTGAAGTAACCTGGGTTCTAGTTTTGTCATTATTAGTCACTGGCCTAAGAACAGGTCATTTCATTTCACCAGGGCGGCTACTATTTCATCTATAAAATCTAATGGTTGGGCTACATTCTCTCTAAGTTCTCGTCCAATCGTGGCATTCAGGGACCACGTCATCTTTGGACCCCTCAGAGGAGCCCCGGCTCCCATCAGGCTTATGAGAAGTAGGAGGCCAATCAGCAGAGCAAAGAGGCCTCTGGAAAGACCAGAGGACCAGCCTGGCCCTTGGAAGCAGATCTTTCTGGCCCTGCGTTCCTCTCAGAATAATATCCTCCAGGCTCTCGTACTTCAGAACTCACGCAGAGCTCTTGGGATGTCTCCTTTGTCAAGGAGAGGGTGAAACTTGGTGACAAATGAAAGCAAAAGGAGAGCTAAAGAGGCAAGCCCTGACTGTCCTTTTTCCTGTTGGGATCAGGCATTGGAGGAAGTTGGCTATTGGGAGAAAGGGTGCTACCTTTACTAGCCACAACAAGGACTCGAGGAGAGACAACCCAGAAATTATTTTGTCTTGTTTTTAAAAGGTCTCTCTACGAGTTTCACGTATATACTTAACCCTCTTCCTTCCCCAAACTAATTCTACTCCCCCACCCTAAAAATAAACTTCACTCTGTCTTTGTTAGTGGAATCCTGTGATTTTTGAATATAAAATACCATCCAAATCATACACACACATACATACATCTTCCAGTGGAAAATCTGGAGAATGTCACCCTGTTTTCCAAATGCCTCAGAAAATCCTTGCTTCCCCCCAAATGGGAGAATGTCTGAGAGAAGGAGCTGTTGCTGCTGGTCTGATGGAAACATTGTCCCTAATTTAAGCTCCTCTCCCCTCCTTTGATAGCAAGGGGCCGATGGGCACAGTAAAGTTGGGTCAAGGAGGGGGTACGGTGGATTGTTCAGGGACACTACAAGAGTAAGCGAGATGGGGAGAGCTCAAAGATTCCTAACTCCCCCAAACTCCCATCACACAGTGTTTGGAAGGAGGCTTTCCCCATTCATCCACATGTGATTTTAGAGCTGCACTGCTGTCGTAGAGGTTTCAGTGGCCCAAAGAAACAATGAAGTGGTTCAGTTTCTCATCAAGAGGAGCACTTAGGGGCTAGCAACACCCCAGCCTCCTTGGAGGAGAACGGGAAAAGGAAAAGGAGATTGAGTGGGGAGAGAAGAAGTCAAAGGTAGAAGAGTGAGGCAGGTGGCTAAAAGGAGAAGGGGATTGGCAGGGCCCAGCTCAGACACGGGTGTGTTTGCAGGTCCTCGTCGCCCCTGACGTAGAGGGGACCTCCTCATCTGCTGCACTTCCTGAGTCTTCTTTGCGTAGACCAAGGCCAATATGGGTCTGCAATGCTGCGGGGGTTAGCCATTCCTTAGGGAGACAGCTCTGTAGAAAAGGGATGCATGAGCTAAAGTAGGCCAGGCGGTTCACCCAACGAGGTATCTCCCGGCCACACAGGATCTAGGAAAGGAAAAAGACAGGTTTTATGGCAGTGATAAAAAGGGATCTAATAAAGGACTTTCAGATACCCCACCACCACCATCAGGACAAATCCCTAGTTGCTCCCTGTGCTTCTGAAATTAAAGGATCATAGAATCATAAATATAAAGATGAAAAAAAGTTGGAAATCATGTAGCCCAGTTCCTTCATTTAAGAGATGAAGATACTTGGGTCTTATACAAATAATATGTGGAAGAGCCAGAATTCAAACACAGGTCCTTTAACTCTAAATCTAACAGTCTTATTGTGTTTCCACCAAGAAAGCCTCTAGTCACAGCTTTCAGCCATTGTGAATACCCCCCTCCAAAAACAAAAACAAAAACAAAAACAAAAACAAAAACAAAAACAAAAAAATGAAGTTCCTGGGAAGTATCTGAGCAGAGGTGGCCTGGAGTCTTAATAGGGCTAGAAGGTTTTCTTGTCCCCTCGCCTCCTTCCCCCATTGTTGCGGTATCCCCTGCCAAACAGAGGCTAGGATATGTCTAGATGGCTACCGGGGTCAGGACAAATTATTTGGGTCAAATTAATACATTGCTGGTGGAGTTGTGAACTGATCCAACCATTCTGGATGGTAATTTGCAACTATGCCCGAAGGGCTTTAAAAGACTATCTGCCTTTCTATCCAGCCATAGCACTACTTGGTTTATACCCCAAAGAGATAATAAGGAAAAAGACTTGTACAAAAATATAGCTGTGCTCTTTGTGGTTGCAAAAAATTGGAAAATGAAAGAATGTCCTTCGATTGGGGAATGGCTGAACAAATTATGGTATCTGTTGGTGATGGAATACTATTGCACTCAAAGGAATAAAGAACTGGAGGAATTCCATGTGAACTAGAATGACTTCCAGGAACTAATGCAGAGTGAAAGGAGCAGAACCAGGAGAACATTATACACAGAGACTGATACACTGTGGTAAAATGGAACATAACGGACTTCTCTACTAGCAGCAATTCAAGGATCCAAAGCAAGGCTGAGGGACTTATGAGAAAGAAAACTAGCCACATTCAGAGGAAGAACTGTGGGAGGAGAAACACAGAGGAAAAACAACTGCTTAAACGCATGGGCTGATGGGGATATTATTGGGAATGTAGACACTAAGCGATAACTCTAGTCCAACTATCAATAATATGGAATTAGGTCTTAATCAATGATACATGTAAAACCCAGTGGAATTGTGCTAAGGGGGGGTTAGGGGGGCTTGGGGGAGAGGGAAAGAACATGAAACATGTAACTATGGAAAAATATTCAAAATAAAAATAAAAATATTTTAAAAATTATTTGGGTCAAAACTCTGGAAGCCTTCTACTTCCCAGCCTCTCTGCCTTCAGCATTTTAGTGAAAGGTGGGAACAAACTGTCCAGCCAGAAACTTCTGTTCCTTCAATGCCAAAGTCTGCGTGGTTGTGCTAATCTACAATTCTTCTTAATGCATAGTGGCTTCTCCATTAGACAACTGTTTCTGCAAAGAAGAACCAGCTTGAAAGCAGGTTTATTTACCATTGTCAAAGGATCAAAGAGAATAATAGGAACTCTAAATCTCAGAGCCAGATTAGGAAGGACTCTAGGACCAGTTGATCTCAATATGATCATATAGACTTTTCCAGCTGCTAAGAGGAAGGAATAAGCAAGGTAGTCTTTAATTAACTCCTTTATTGGATCATCTTCTACCTAGAAACATCACCATTAGATATTTCACTGAGAATTAAAATATTTCCAAATGAGCACAGGGCCTGGAATTAAGAAAACTTGAGTTCAAATCCAGCCTTAATCACTTACTAGCTGGATGACTCTGGGCAAATCATTTAACCCTATTTCCCTCAGTGTCCTCCCCTTTAAATGAGCTGGAGAAGGAAATGGCAAAGAACTCCAGTATCTCTGCCAAGAAAACCCCAAAATGAAGTCACGAAAAGTCAGATATAACTGTACCATGGTGACAAAAAACAACAACACGAATATGCAAGGTATTGTGCTTGGCACTAAAATATACTATAGTCTTTTTTTTACAAAGGAGATAACAGATATAAAGGTCCTCTGAAAATTTAAAAGAACTACAAATGTTCAAGCTATTATTCCCTCACTATATATTCCTTCAGTGCTTCATCATGGCATGGAAGTGACTCTGGGTTCTTGGAGATTTATGGCTGCAAAGAAAAAGCTCTGGTGGGTTCTACCAAAGGAAAACTTTGAGTATGAGTCCAGTGATTATAGAATCATTTAATCTGGCATTCAGAGGGACTTTAGAGATCATCTAGAACAAACTCCCATTTTATAGAAAAATTAAGGCCCGGTGTATTTGTTGTCTAAGGACTGACCTAGCTAAATTGGGAGGTCATCACCAGAAAGAAAGTCACCAGGTAATGGAATGATTTGGGGGCCATAGAAACTCTCTATTAAGGCACAAATGGCTTATGTTGGAGAGAGAATTCACACTGATAAGAAATCATGGAGTCTTGAGGCATTGAAATATATCATTATAATTGCAATAATAATGATAATAATCTAGACCAGTCTAGCAAATCAAATGGAAGACTTATTCTATAACAAGCTAGGATTTTGAGATTTGGTTATAATCTCATTAAACTAAAATATGAGAAAGTGCAGAAAACAGTGATTCTGAAGAGGCAGCCTAGGACCTTCCAATTTTACTGAAAGACAAGATCAAGGGGACAGCTGGGTTGCTCAGTGGATTGTGAGCCAGACCTAGAGATGGAAGGTCCTGGATTCAAATCTGGCCTCAGATACATCCTACCTTTGTGTGACCCTGGACAAGTCCTTTAACACCCCCCCCCATTGCCTAACCCTTCTCACTCTTCTGCCTTGGAAGCAATACATAGTACTGATTGTAAGATGGAAGGTAAGTTTATTTTTTTTTAAAAGACAAGCCAATATAATAAAATTGGATCTTGGGCAAGTCACTTCTGTAACTCCCAGGCCTCTTGAGAGTCCCACCAAGGAAAAACTTTGAATATGAGCCTAACGATCATGGGATCATTTAATTTGACATTCAAAGGAACATTAGAGGTCATCTAGTTCAAAGCCTTCATTTTATAAATGAAAAATTAAGGAGAGATGAGAACTGGACTACAGGATCTCTCAGAGTGCCTTTCTGCCAATACATTCAAGGCTTCTGTGAGAGTCAGTGCTTCAGAGAAGATTGGATGCTCAATGGACCTTGAAGAGGAGGGAAGACAGGAGACAGAGAGAGAGAGAGGAATAAGTTGCCAGACAAGCAGCTTGCTCTGGAATTTCAGGTCTGGAGAAGTTGTACAGATTAGGAAGCAGCAGGGGCAGCAGCTGTTTGGGGTTTTACTGTTTTCTGGCATTTAGCCCAGAAATATTACTGGCTTTTCCCTGATTCACTTCTGTGTGTGGCTTGGAAGGACCATTTATTGAGATGGGAATGAGGTAAAAACAGTACTTAGGGAGCTTTGGGCAACAGCTCATCAATCACATCCTGGGTTAGGTCAATGGTGCTAGAGGTAAGGGAAAGGTTCCCTTTACTTCTTCAAGTCAGGTCATTCCACCCTAATTCAGAATCAGCCTTATTGAGCAAGAAACTATGACTTCAGTTGTCAAGTATAGTGTCCTGCCTAAAAATATCTCTTAACCCTGGCTTGCTGATACCCAACAGTCTACAATTTGAGATTCATTTCTTTTTTTTTAACTCTTACCTTCTGTCTTAGTATGAGTTCTAAGACAGGAAGTGGCAAAGACTAGGCAAGTGACTTGCCCGGGGTCATATAGCTAGGAAGTATCTGAGGTCTAATTTGAACCCAGGTCCTCCTGGGTTTGACTGCAGACCTAGTGCTCCATTCACTGTGCTACCTAGATGCCTCTTTGGGATTCATTTCTAAAGCTTCAGGCTTCTCTTAATTCTTACCAAGTAACCACACAAGTTTATCATAATCTGTCCAGAAGTCAATATGGGGACATGAAGAAAAGTCAATCACAGAAGGAATAATTTCCCATTTTGATAGATGACTGCACTAGTGAAAGATATCATTCATCCAAATTTCAGCAAGAGATTTGATGATGCCTTTCATGAAAGAGGAAGAACATTCCATGGAAAGGAAAAGCTGATGAGAGAAGTAAGTAAGACAAGCTGGTAAGGAAAATTAAGCAACTAGTGAAACAAGGAAAAAGGAAGCTGGATGTGCTTGTCAAGATGTTAACAAAATGAGAAAAAGGATGGCAACCCCCACAGGCTGCTTGCCTAGCAGTTCTCCTGGGGAGCAATTAGCAATAAAGACAATGTCTGGGGAATCTCACTTCTATCAAGGATGAAGAGCAGAGAAAATTTTGCAGTGACCTTCCTAGAATCTGCAAGTATACCAAAGCCCAAGTGACTATAATCCATATTCAAAGGTCAGGCTGGTATCCTTTCAAGGAATGTCACTCCATTAGATTATCAAGGAGAAAAAAAGTGCTCCTTTCTTTTGGAAGAGTTCAAGTTTCAAGGAAGATAATCATTTTGCACTTTGCAAACTTTAAGTGCTATATAATGGGCTTCAGAGCCATTAAGACCTGAGTGCAAGTTTTCCTTTGAAGCATAATGGCTATGTGACAAGGACCAAATCATTTAACTTCTCAGTGCCCCAGACAACTCTTTAACACTATAGATTGCAGATTAGGTGCCAGTCTCATTGGTAGAGGATATTTCCTTACCAGTTTATTATATTAATGAAGTCACAAGTATAGTCCCAAATCACTAAAAACTGCCATACTGTTATGATTAATATTGAATCTCTTCTTTTGGGAGTTCCAAATCTCCTAAGCATAGGTGACCTTGAGCATATCAATGAAATTTAGTAGGAAAAGATCCTGGAATATGGCTCTAGAATGAAAAAAAAAGTGTTCAAATGGAAAAGGAAACAGGGTAGCAAGTGAATGGAAATAGTAACAGTAAGGAGATATGTTTATGTGAAGGTCCCAGTAACTAGAGTGGAAAAACACCATGGAAAAAGAATTTAGGAAAAGGTCAATGAAAGTAAAAACAGATGCAATTGCCTATTGCCATTAGAATATACCACAGACTAATGTAGAGAACAAGGAAATAGATTAAGTTCAGGTAACAGATCAAAAGCCTAGAACAGAGGTATGGAATAGTATGGATGGAAAACTCTCATTGTCAGTAACTTTGCTGGAGTTCTTCTCTGCAAAAAGCCAGATGGATAATATCTTCTTGGATTGATTCAATATTCTCACCTTTCAAAAGATGGAAGAACGAACAAAGGGAACTGTTTTTCTTTTTCTCACCAAAAAAAAAAGAGAAATTTGTTGTAGACGGGATGGGAATCTTGAGAGAAATAACTAATCCATTTTAAGATTGCTAATAGAGAAAAAAAGTAGAAAGCTGGGCATAGGCTAACAGGTGGATTTCAAAGGATTCAGGGAAAACCTAAGTATAATGCCATGACCTACAGTTCTACTGAGGAAGTCAGTCCAGGAAGGATGGAAAGCTCCTGTGAATGAAAAAAAAGGAAAGAGGTCCTGTCTAATGTGAGCCATATAAATGAACAAACTACTTATCTGACAACTTAAATTTAAGGTGAAAGCAAGGGCAGGTAATGAAGGGATGACTATAAAACCATGGTAGAGTCATAAGGAAAATTTCAAGGATGCTAAGGCTCAGACAACTGAAGAGGGAAGCTAAAGACAACAAAAAGGACGGATTTTAATTTTTTTGGCTTTATTGAGGAAAAGGGTAAATTCAAAGAAATGATAGGACTGTTGCTCAAGGTAGATGGGACATTGACTGATGTTTGAAGAATGACTTATGTGTGTCCACCTCCAGAGTAAGAACTGACAGATAGAAACAAGTAAAGCAGAGTTTTATATACATATGTCTTTTTATCTTCTCTATCGCAGGGAGAGAAGAGGCAGGAGAAGATACCTTGGAACTTTAATATAACAAACAAATAAATAATTTCTTTAAATAAAAATAAATAAAAGAGTAGCCTAAGGGAGTAATGGGATCAGAAAAAGATGATAATGGAAGCTAAGGACAACAAAAAGAACAATTTTTCTTTTTTAGCTATATTGAGGAAAAGAATAGGCTCAAAAAAGGGACAGGGTTGTTGTTCAAGATGGATTGGACAATCATACCTGATGACAGAGAAGACAGAGATGTTCAATTCTTATTTTGTTTCCATTTTCTATGTCAAAGAGAGTGATATTTGGAGTGAAAGTGGAAGGTCAAAAATGGCTAAAGGCAGGTAGTATAATGGATAGAGGGAGAGACCTGAAGTCAGAAAGACTTGAGTTCAAATTTAACCTCAAATATTTACCAACTATATGATCCTGGGCAATTCATTTAATATTTGTCTGCCTTGGTTTCTTCAACTATAAAATGAGATAAATAATAGCACTTACCTCCCATTTGTTGTGAGAGGTTGCTGTGAGGATAAAATGAGATTTTATCAAATGCAAAGTGTCTTACAAATATTAAAGCACAACATAAATTGCTAGCTATTATTAGTATAAAGTTGAAGTCCAAAATAAGAAAAGAGAAAGTGAGAATGCACTTGATGAGTTCTAGTTACAAAGCCCAAATAAATGACACCCCAAGTTATAGAAACAACTGATAATTGTTCCTCTATACTTCAGCCTACCTAAATTTTAAGCAAATCATTTGACAAAATATTTCATGTGGTCCTTGTGAAAAGAGGAGAGTTGGACAAGAACATGTTTTAGTAGTTTAAGAAGTGATTGAATAGTCAGAACAAAAAACTTAATGTCAGCTTCAATGGAGGCCTCCAGTTGAGCACTCCAGGGATTTGTGTTTACCTCTAGGATGTTTAACATTTTATGAAATTACCTTGCTAAAGGCATAATTGTCAAGCTAATCAAATTTTCAGATGTCAAAAAACTGGGAGGGAGAGCTAACAAGTTGGACACCAAAGTGAGGATACAAAAAAGATACTTATCGACAAGAATTTGGGGCTTAAATGAGATGTAAACTTTTATAACTGGGTTCAAAAAACAAATACAATATGAAGAGGAAGTGGCTAGAGCAATTCATCTGATAAGATATAGAGAAATATATAAATCAGGAGTATGATATGGCAGCCAAAAAAAGCAAATGCAATACTTTTTCCATTTCAAATGGCTTCAGAAAGCCATAGGAAACTGTATAAAAAATTCCTTGGCCATTTCAAAATACAATGGAATATGAGTAATACTTCCTCCCCAGAAAAGAAAATATAAATAAGCATTTTCAAGAAGCTCTTTTATTGTTTGCAAACCTATTTCTGGCTAAGTAATAATACCTTTACATAAACTGAAATAGCAGCAATTTTTCTTTAGTCAGTCAGTAAACAATTATTAAACACTTCTATGTGGTAGATCCTGGAGTGTTGGAGATTTCCTGGAGTGTTGGAGATTCAAAAAAAAAGCAAGGTAACTCAGTCTCACAGGAGACAGCATAAATAAATAGATACATATAAGATATAGAGAGAACAGATGGAAGGTAACCTTAGAGGGGAAGACTGTCTAAGAGGGCTGAAAAAGGCTTCCTAAAGGCATTGGAGAAATCAAAGGAGCCAGAGATCCTGTGAGGCAAAGTGAGTTGGGAAAGAAATTCGGGCATAAAGAACAACCAATGAGAAGACCCAGGGATGGGAGATTAAGTTTTGTTGCAAGATGCAGCAAGTAGGCTGGAGGGATAAAGAGTAAGAAGGCTGGGGAAGAGGTATAAGAAGAGGATAGGTTAAAGGTCTTTGAATGCTAAAGAACTTTATATTTGATTCTGGAGGTAAGAGGAAACCAGCTGAGTTTATTGAATGGGGAGGAAGGGAAGAGTGGGGATATGATCATATTTACACTTCTAGGAGGGAAATGTGGGAAGCCTAAAGTGAGCCATTTGTGCTTTAGGAAAATTACTTTGGTAGGATGACTCTTCAGGGAAGGTCTTGAGGCAGGGAAATGAAGATTATTGCAATAGTCTAACTGATGTGCAAAGAGGGCATGAACTAGAGTTGTGGCAATGTGAGTGGAGAAAAGGAGACCCATACAAGAGTTGCTGTGAAGGAAGAAAAGAGTTGTCAGTGGGCTGATATTTGAGGCGACTGAGTGAAGAGTCAAAGATAATTATCACCAAAGTGGGAAACCTGAATGGAAAGATGGTGATGTTCAAGGCAATAATAAGGAAGTTTGGAATAGAGATGGGTTGGGAGTGGAGGTGGGGGTGGGGGAGATAATGAGTTCTGTTCAGTTTAAAATACATATGGAGAATCCAGTTTGAAATGTTCAATTACAGTTGGTGATGCAGGACTGGATTTCAGGAGAGAGATCTGGTCTAGCTATATAGATCTGGGAATCATCTACATAGAAATGATCATTGCACCCAGGGGAACTGAGGAAAAAGTATAGAAAGAAAAGAGAATAGAGGCTAAGAGAGGGCCTTGCATGACAACCATATTTAATAGGAATGACTTGATTAGAGATCCAAGAAGGAGGCTGAGAAGGAATAGGTAGGAAGAAAATTGTGAGAAAGCAGTTTCACGAAAGTTAAAGAGGAGAGAAAATCTAGGAGGAGAAGGTAATAAGCAGGAAAATAACCAAATGTTGCAGAGAGATCAAAAAGGTTGAAGACTAAACAAGAAGCCATTCAGTTGGCAATTAAGAGATCATTGTTAACTTGAAAGTGAGAGAGCAATTTCACTCAGCTGATGAGGTTGGAAGCTATATTACAAGCATTAAGAAATGAAGGACAGAAAAGAACATGGAGGCACTGGGGTGCAATTGGAATATTTGTCCACATCTTTACTTCTCAAAAGTTTTCTGAAAACTGAGAAGTGGTAGGGGAGAAGGAAAATCAAGTGTTGTTCTTTGAAGTGCTTCCTCCTGTGCCTTGCCCTAAAAAGTCCCAAAAAACTCTAGTAGGCCAAGTTCTTAGTGGTCCCCTTAATGACATATAAAAGTTCCTAAATAGTCTATTCAGCACAGTTGTTAGACATTTTCAAAATTAATGATCTTTTGCAAAATCACTTCCAAATACAAAGTTTCCCAAATTCAACAAGTGGCATTTTACAAAGCTTCTCATTTATTATAATATACCTAATACCTATAAAGCAGTGATGGTGAACCTATGGCATGGATGCCAAATATGGCACCCAGAGTGCTCTCTGTGGGCAAACATCACCCCTCTGAGTTTGTTACTAGAAAAGCAGAAGGACTCAGGCAGCACTGCTCCCTTCCTCCTGTCCACCATACCTGTTGATATTTTTTTCACATCACCCACCCTTCTGCCCAGCAGCCCAGTGGGAGCTCTTCCTAACCCTATCTGAGGTAAAGATGGGAGCCGAGAAGTAAGGTGGGGGGAGTTGGGTGGGAGCAGGGCCTGGCACTCTGTCTCTAAAAGGTTCCCCATCACCATTATAATGGCTTGTCCCATCCCTAGTAACAAAAAACAAAAACAAAAAAAATTGAAAACCAGAATAAAACAAACTAACATTTGTGGAAAATACAGGAAAGGAAAAGGAAAAACTGAGTCTCCTCTGTCAGAGAAAACTCTTATCTCTAATGAGTTCCCAGAATATGTTAATTCTCCCCTTGGGGACTAGGGACTTGGGGTTAACCAGAAGTCTCACTCTCAGGTAAGAGACCAAAACCATACTGAATGACTATTACTCTGGGTCCCTGCAACACAAAGGGCCCCCCAAATTTCCCCATTAGGTCCCTGGAAAAAATAGGACACCCTAATGGATCCATTAAGCACAAAATAGTCCAAATAGAGTTCATAACTCAATAGGACAAGTAGACAATTATTTAAGAAAAAAACCTCAGATAAACCTCAAACATGAGCAGCTTCTAAAAAGAGATCAAATACTCAAAGCTGATTGGAATGAGGTCTTCTGTTTCTGAATGAGGACCTAAAATACAACAATAAAAACTAATTCTAGTCCCAGAGAGTTGAGTTCATTCTTCCTCTTCTACTCCACTAAAGGGCTACTCTCTGCCATGGCCTGTAACCTCATCATTCAACATCAGACTAAGATCAGTTCTATAAGGACCCTGACATCTAAAGAGAAAGGTCAGTCTCTTTTTCCCACAAACTCTAACTCTTTACATCAATGCATTTTACATTATAGAGTCAAATAATCAATGAAAAAAATGGGCTTAAAAATAGCATCCGCAGTACATTTTCCAATGGTTTGCATTTTGGATTGGCCTGTGGGATCCACAGGGGAGTACCATGAACCAGCAGATGTTAAGGACAGCACCCTTGAGAACAGCTGCCTTAGATGAACCAAGATGCAAACCCAGAGGAGCAATGTGGTTACTAAGCTCACTAAGGACAGGGTTTAATTTTATATGTGCTGTGGAACTGTGACAAGAGGGAAACTACTGCCAAGAAAGAGTTCAAAAGATTACTCCTCTGGCTCCTGCCAGACCCTGTCCTTTCAAACTTCCTAGCTTTAGCATTAAAAAGCTTGTGTTATTCCCTTTACCTGTAATAATCGTATATTTCCTTTATGCCGGAGAAAATAGGCAGTGAAAATAAGGAGAGAGAGAACTCCCAGCTTGGGGAACAGCGGAAATACATGTGCCACTGGAAGTGGGTCATAGGCCCATCCCTAGAAACCAATCCAGTCTCCAATACATTACTGTTCATCTGTTTCTACAGTGCATTAAGTTTTTCTTTAATTGCTTCGTGTGTTCCCTGTGTATTTTAATTGTTTCTCTTCCTTTGAATGAGTACCATGGTCTTGGTACTAACTGAATTGAATTGGTTGAATTGAATAATTGAAAATGAATTAGTCCCCATGGTACCTAGGACAATGCCTAGAGATCTGAAGTCAGGCTCTAACCTTCTACTGTGCCTGAACATGGTAACTGCTCAGTAATCTAATATTATAGCTGCAATTGATCATTTAGATTTTTCCCACCTTGATCTATCATTTTACTAATCTAAAGAAGCAATTCTCAATTTTTTTGGTCTCAAGACCCTCTATACTCTTAAAATTATTGAGGACCCTCATCCATACACTTTTATTTATGGGGGATTTATCAATGTTTTCCTTATAGTTTTGCTCTCACTCTCCTAAAAGGATCTGGGAGACTCCCAAGGGTCCCCAGACCACAGTTTGAAAATTATTGATGTATAGAAATTTTGTATGTGGAAACTCCATCTATCAATGAAGATCAACAATTAATCTGCAACTTAGAAGGTTCCCAAAGTCACTGAGAGGGTAAGTGACTTGACCAAAGTCATACAACTAGTATATTTCAGAGTTCAGAATTGAACCCAAAGCTTCCTAATGCAAAGATTGGTGAGTTGAGTCCATTATCCTTGCCAGGGGTTCTTAGTCTTTCATGTTTCCTGGCTCTCTTTGGCAGTCCAGTGAAGCCTGAAGATCTCTTCTCAGAATAATGTCTAAATACATAACATTAAAAAAAGATTACAAAGGAAACCAATTATATTTAAATAAAGTTATCCTCAAAAAAATGTTTAATAGGTTCATGGACCCCAGGTTAAGAACTCTTTCTCTATGCCATGCTGAATCTGACTCATATAGTCTACCCCCTTTATTTTTATAATGGAGGACCAATAAAGGTGTAAATCACCTAAGGATAATGATGCCATCTTAGGGTGTCCAGGCATGTACCAAAACCCCATTGCAATTTTATAAATGAGACCCAGGGAGGAGCAGTGACTCAAATGTAGTCACACAGTTAGTGGCAGAGCTGGTCTTCTGACTCCCCTCCTAGGCCAAGAATGAAATGAATGAATGAACACAAAGTCCATGCTGATGCTCACCTCTGCCAGGGCATCTGAGAAGTGATTGCAGTTCTTGTGCATGAGGTGGTAGGCATTGCCTTTGTACTCCTTTCCCAACTCCTCCAAAATCTTGTCCACATCCTCTTCTGTGAAATCGGTGGTGCCCAGGGCTATGGCTTCTCTGTGGCAGGAAATACTAAGGTGAGAGAAGGTCTCTAAGCTGTGTACAACCAATTTTTGTGGACAATAGGAAAAACCTTTTGACCAAGAGTCTTGAAAAGCAAGAGGGAAGAATGGAGTTTCGTTCACCAAAAGAGTTCCTCTAGTGTGGTAGAAAATGTTCATTCTGTTTATACAGCAAGCCAACTTCTAAAACTTTACATTTATATGTCCCAACTTGGAAGGTCATGGATCCTCCAATAAATTCAGAAACACATACACACACACACACACACACACACACACACACACACACACACACACACACACTCAAAGTCCTAGACATTGCATCCAAGAGAGAACAAAAGAATTCTCCTCTTCTCCAATTTTATGAGAATGTCTAAGAGGAATAAACAAGTATTTGCATTTGGGAGAAAGATGAATAGAGTATTTAAAATCAATTAACAAGTATTTATTAAGAGCCTCCTAAAAGCACAAACAAATAGTTCCAGGGTGGTGAATATTGGGTAGTGCCCATTAGAGTCTTAATTTCATTCACTATCCATAGAAACTTGGGTGGGCATGACCTCTCTAAGCCTTATTTTCTTTCTTTTTAAAATAGAAACAATAATAATATATGTACAACTTATGTGGTTGTATATATATAACAACATAGCCTTATGTGGTTATGAGGATTAAATGAGACCATATTTGTGAAATGGCTTTTTAAATTATAAAATGCTATGAAACTTAAAGCCATAGTTTATGGTTTTGTGTGCTGAGAATATGGAAACTTAGAAAGAATTCTTTTTGGAGTGAGAGAATTCTAGAAATATGTTCTTGTGAGGATAGAGAGTGAGAATCAATACTGGCAAATATAAAGGCAGAACTTGAGAGCTACAGTAATATATTTGGGACTTGTGAGGGAAGAGTGAGTGACTGGAGCAAAAGTGCAATAAAATTTGAGGAACCCTTATATTTGTCCTGAGAAGTGCAGGAAAGTGGGCGCTGGTGCTTTGACCTGTTTCCTCATATAATCTCCCAAGACATACCATTATTGAGTCAACAATAATGAAGGGCCATAAAAGCAGATTCTTTTCAGTACAACATATTCGAATTTTGGACAAATGAGTTCCTCCTAGTTTCTATTTCAGAAGAATATCTTGAAGATACCAAATGACTTGGGATATTGGGTGACATCAAATATATATATAAGTATATATATATATATATGTATATACACACATATACATATATAAACTATATAATTTGAAGACATGGATCAAGACTGATTCCTTCTTTCCCTTCTTTTCCTACACTAAGTATATGTTATTGCACATCTCCTCCCAATACCCTCATGTCTCTAGCTTGCCACCTCAGCATCTCTGAATCATATTTATATCCTTCTCATTGAAGAAGCCCCTTGGGATAGACTGTTAAGCTTAAGCTAATTGAAGAAGGGGACTCACAATCCCAGTAAGAATGAACTTCCTTGAAAGGATGTCTAGGAAAGGAGTTTCAGGAACAGATGAGGGAAGAATGTTCCTTACTTGAATTTAAAAGTTTCTCCGAGCTCCACTGCACTTCCAGGTGTAATCTCAAAGATCCCACTGAAAGGATAAGGATGTCCCCCATAGGCAAATTCTAGACAAGGGAGGAAGAGATCATGAAGGTCAGGTAAATCAGGGAAGATGCCTCAGAGATATAACCATCACTAGGTTCCTCTCATCTCATATCATCTTGACAGCAGTCTGTGCCTTTGCCTTTTGAATTTTCTTATTATTATTCTTATGTCTTTCTCTCCCCAATCATCCCACATCCTTCACAACCTTCCTGACTCTCTCATCATAAGCTTCCTGCTCTCCATCAATGTTCTTCTTAATCCCAATAGCTGCTATGATTGGGCAGTACCCAAAGTTGAACCCAGCCTCTATCATATTCCTGCCTAACCATAGGGCACCAGTTCCTATTTTCCTCTCTCCCGGAGTTTTCCCTTGCACTCTTGTTCAGTCATAGTAAAACCCACAACCCTACTATATATCCAATCCAGCAAAGACAATGGACATTATCAGTGGGGAAGAGATATGAAACCTTTGCTTACAGAGATTTGTATCATTCTCAGGAGGAGGCTAGGATCCATTCTATACTATTAGGATAATTCTAATTACTTGGAGCTTCCTATAGGCAGACTCTACTCTCCCACAGGAATTTTCCTGCCCAGTACACTCACATATAACCACTTCTCTCTCACCAGAAATAGCCTAATCCATGAATAATTCTGAATCTAAAACTTGCATCTAACTCAAAGTTCTCCCCTAACATGGCAAAAGTCCCTCATGAACTTCTCCCTACCCATCTCTCTTCACCTGAAAGTATAAGGAAGGACAAGAGGGCAGAGGGAGACTCGCTCAAAGTGCCACCTGGTTTCCCAACTCTGCCACTTATTTTTATAAGACTTCATGTATGTCACTTAAACTCTCTTAATCTCATTGGAAATGACACTACATTGGAAATGGAACACCTTGAGATGTGATTTATATGAGCATTTCTTCATCTCAAATGGGTAGTGCTCTTATAAATTTGAGATGCTACATATCAGAGTTTCGATACGCAGCTTATTCTTTTAACCTCCTTTTAACAAACCATAGCTAGTCCTTCTTTAAAGATTTTCACATCAATACAATATATAACTTTACTAAATTTTATTTCCTTCTTTACAAAAGAAACTTTTATTTAAATCCAAAATAACACAGTTATACACTTAACTATACACATGACATAACCAAATCTTCTTGCAATCATTCTTTTTAGTAGGATCTCTTAATTTTCAACTCATTATATGGTCAGACTTTAATATTGCCCCAGCTACTTAAGAGCTTGAGTTCTTGAGACTATCATGACTTTTTTTTTAATAAAGTTTTTATTTCTTCTCTGTTCAAAGTACCATAATAATTTCTAAACAAAAATTGTATTGGAGGGTTTTACAGGAAGATGGGCAAAATGAGGGAGCTGGAGCTGTACAAAATTACCACTAAAAGTCTCTACTACTTCTAAATCTATGATCCTATCATCTGCCTAGTGGTCTCTAAGGGACCTGCCCTTTGATCACTTTTCCAGAGGGCATGATGGTCTGACTCACTGTTTAATCAGCCTAGTAGTTTTGCATCATCGAAATTTTCCCAGACTTTGGGACAACTGTCTCAATCTGTCAAAGAGATGCCCTTGTGTCTGACCTGGTCAGAGCCTACAAAAATGAACCCCTATTAAAATTTCCCCCATGCTGACTCCCTGTATATCAGCTTCACTTCATAGGATAAAAATTGCCCAAAGTGTCACAGAAAACAGACCTATAATTTCTTTTGGCCCTTATCCTTAGCATTTCCCAATAACCTGTGTGTTTACTCACCGATTTTTTGTCGTACCTTCTCCTCATAGGATTAAACACAAAATCCCACATGGAAAAGCCCCACATTAAATCAGCACCCCCCAGATAACCGTATAGGAGGTTCTACCTCGGCCGTAAATCTCGATGCCTGAATGGAACACACCAATGCCCAGCGTAGAGGTGTACTCATTGATCCAGTACTGTAGGGAGAAGAAAAGGTCATTAGAAAGGCAGTCACAATCCCAAGAAAGCTCTTGTTCCATAGTTCATGAGCCCATTCCAGAAAAACCTAGCCCATAGATAGCCAAAGTCATAAGAGGGACCTCTAGGCCAAGGGCACACCACCATATCCAAAATCAGATTAAAGTAACTGAAGAGACCTAAAATGTTTAGGAAATTATCGAATCCATCATGCTATAATTCTTTTAAGAAAAAAACTTACCTTCTGAATAGAATGGATATTAGGTATATAAGTCCAAAGCAGAAGAACAACAAGGACTAAGCAATTGGGGCTGTGATTTGCCCAGGGACACACAGCTAGGAAGTATGAGACCAGATTTGAACCCAGGAAACTCCCCTCTCTAAATCTGGTGATTTTATCCACTGAGCCATCTAGCTACTCCAATCATCATGCTATAATTGACACCTAATAATCAATATATTAATCTCAGTTCAAAAATCAAATCTCAGTTCAGAATATAAATCATTTGCCAGCATAAAGAAAAGAACACTGAGTTACAAGTTGGGAAATTTGGTTCCTTAGACCTCAGCTACTATTTAGATGCATGAATTTGTCCAAGTCATTCTACCTTCTAAGTCCACATCATACCAGTTTGTAAAATGAGGCAATTGAACTATATCAGAAGTCTCTTTCAATTCTTAAATCCCGGAAACTACTCTGCTATATAAATTCTTTTATTTAAAATATGTTTATTATGAACTTAACAAACATGATATTTACAAAGAACAGAAAAAGAGGATTGTATATGAAAACTGTAAATCACTAATACATACAACTTCTTTTGTTAAAGTATATATGACACTTAGAACACAATAGTACCAATACTACCCTGCTTGTCTATGTCTCCTTCTGAATAGCCCTATGCTCTCTTTGGAGTATATTTCTTGTTTTAATAATGCTCTTTTCTTTCCTTTTTGCTTCACTATCACTATTCCACCAATTCCCTCCCAATATTCTCTCCCTCATCCCAAAATAAAAGTCCTACTTTATAATAAATAAGTATAACCAAGCAAAATAAAGATACATATTGGTTCTGTCTGAAAATGCTTGTCTGGGTGTATTTAGGTGGCTCAGTTGGGTAAAGAATCAGGCCTAAAGATGGAAGGTCTTGGGTTCAAATCTGGCCTTAGTCACTTCCTGGCTGTGTAACCCTGGGCAAGTCACTTAACTCCAAAGGTCAAGCTTTTAGCATTCTTCTGCCTTGAAACCAATATCAATTCTAAGGCAGAGGTAAGGGTTCTAAAAATATACATATATTTTTAAGAAAATGTCTCTAACCCCTTACTCTCTGCCATGAGGTAGGAAGAATGAATCGTTATCATCCTTATGTAGGTGTCATTAGTCATTGCATTGGCCAGAATTCTTAATCTTTCAAAGTTATTTTCTTTTACATTACTATAGTAACTATATAAATTACTCTCTTCATTCTGCTCACTACACTCTGCATTAGAAACTTTCCCAGGTTTCTCTGAATCCATCCTTTTTATCATTTCTGATGGCACAACAACATTCCATTTCATTCACATACTGTAATTTGCTTAGTCATTCCCCAATTAGTGGGAATCCACTTAGTTTCTAATTCTTTGCTACAGCAAAACTAGCGGTCATAGATATCTTTTTAAACAGTTGGTTCTTTTCCTGTTTTCTTTTATTTCTTTAGGGTATATAGATCTAGTAGTGGTATCTCTGGGTCAAAAGTTATGCCCAGTTTAGTAATTTTTTGTGTATAGTTTGAAATTGTTTTCCAGAATGGTTTGATTAATTCAAAGTTCCATGCCTAAGAATGCCTTTCCTCACATACATTATTGTTATTTTCCATTTTTATCATCTTTGTCCATCTGCTGGATTTAAGATGGAAACTCAGAGTTATTTTTATTTGAATTTCCATTGATATTAGTAATTTAGATAAATTTATATAGTTTTCTATAGTTCACCTATTTTCTTTGGAGAACTAATTTTTCATGTCCTTTGATCATTTATCTATTGGGCAATGGCTCTTGTTCTTATATACTTATATCAATTCTCTATATACATTGCAAAGCAAACGTCTATCAAATAAATTTGCTGCAAGGATTTTTTTTAGTTGACTGTTTCTCTTCTAATTCTAACTACACTGATTTTTTTAAAAATCTTTTCAATTCTATATAATCCACTGTAGAATAAAAATACCTTGTTTTGGCAGGTATGATTGCTCAAAGCTTTTATTTTCAAAACAGCTGGCCACACTAGAGAACATTGTATTTTGTTTTTTAAGGAAGAAGCTCCCACCTTTACATGATTGAAGTGTCTTCTGCATTAACTAAAATAATTGTTTTTAATTATGTAGAAGAGGGGTAAGGATGTGCTTCTGACAAGGTATGACATGGTAAGGAATTAGGGGAGTGAGATTGAGTTGACTTGCATTCAAAGGAATCAACACTGTATCCTTGCTGAGTATCTTTTCCATGCTACTGCTGAATAAACTGATTTCATTAAATGTTATGTGATTTATAAGTGTCTCATGTCATTCTAATCCCTAGTCTGATTTACCTGGCCTTAAATATTTTTTTAGAAACCACAAGATTGATATGAAATAGTTTTTTGACTAAAATAGGGAAAGGGTGATACAAAAAGAAAGGAGCTTCAGGTGATTGGGTGGCCTGATATAGGAGACTGATACTTTTAGTCACACTTGGCAAATCCTCTCAGTGGGATCAGGAAAGCGCCTTCATTGGCACAGCTGGATTAATCCTCTGAGGTTTCAAGAAAGTTGACAGGGAGGATAAAGATATCCTTTGGTACTCATTCCCTGCCTGTTGTTAATGATCCTAGAAAAACTGGATTGCCAGTCCAAGGAAACCAAAAATAGATTGTCAGTGTATATTCAGTAGTTGGGAATGGATGTGCATGTGCATTTGGCCTTTAATGATTATGCCTTAAAGCTGGAGGAACAATTTACGAACTTAGTAATAACACAAATAAAAGTTGTAATACTGATGGGTACAGATACTAACTACCTATGGGCATCAAGAATCGTCTTCCACCTGGAGGTCTCATTAAAAAAAATGCAATAGTACTGCTGAAATCAGGACTATAGGGGAAGATAATAAGAGAAAAATGAGGAGAAAAATAGGAAATTTTCCCCAGTAGTGAGAAAATCTTGAGTAGATTCTATCATCACCCCTAGAGAAGTTACTTCCAATTCGAGAGTGAGAGAGGTATGTGGGCTTTGACTAACAAGGAGTTGTGAAGGCTGTAAGATATGTCCAGACAAGCCACTAGAATGATGGTTGGTAAGGTCATAGTACCTTTTGGGGCGATGTATAGTTCCTCTCAGCTGCCAGGTTCCATTAGTTTGGGGAATCTCACAGAGGATTTACATTTGCAAAATCAGTTAAATCAGTTCAAATGGGAACTGGACTCTCTCCATTTTTAGATAGCTAACATCAGGAGTTGCACATATCTGCCTAGCAAATGTGAGTTCCCTTTGCAATAGTTTTCCATTGGGGCATTGTCAAGACAAGAGGTGAAATTCCTAAAGAAGATGGACTTAGCGGGCAGCTGGGTGGCTCAGTGGACTGAGAATCAGGACTAGAGATGGTAGGTCGTAAGTTCAAATTTGGCCACAGATGCTTCCTAGCTGTGTGACCCTGGGCAAATCACTTGACCCCCATTGCCTAGCCCTTACTGTTCTTCTACCTTGGAACCAATACATAGTATTGGTTGGTTCCAAGACAGAAGTTTAAGGGTTTAAAAAAAAAGATGGACTTAGTGGACTGACTCTATATTACTCTACCATGGTCCCCTAGGTCCAATGATCCATCTGTATCAGAAGCAATTAGATACATGCCTGTACACTTGCACTCACATGTGCACACACACTCCAACTACTAAAATTTGAATAAATCAATACAGCAACTGTTCATGCAAAAAGGGACTTGGAGCACCCTGGGGATAGCAGAATAAAGTACAATATCTTCTACCCTAGTAGATGCGTAGAAGGTGACAACACCTCTTCCTATAAGAAATTTTGGGTTGGCAGTCCCAAGTCACCCAAGTACATCATGCACTCTTCAGAGTCAGTAGCTATATAAGCACTGTTAGCAACTGATATGCCTGTTATTGTGCATTAGGCTAAATGAAAACCCTTGAAGTTGTCTAATTAATCCTACATAATTTGCACTAAACACAAAGTCCCAGGAGATATGAAATCTATTTCTTCCCTAGTCACAAAGATAAAGGATGCTCAAGTACTTGGCCACCACATCTCCCCTTACAATAACCCTGTGTGGCCAATGAGGAAGGTGGAATGCATCTAGCAACTTACAACTACAAGATGCTGAACAGAATCATCATACCAATTACTGTGACCATTCCTAACCTCACATATGTGGTAGAACAGGTAGCCCAGGCCCTGGATGAGTGGTGTGGATTTATGCCTTTTTCTCTATTCCTCTGCCTAAGAGTAGTCAAGAGGAATTTGCATTCACCTGTGAAAGAGTTCAATAAACTCAAAGAGTTCAATAAACAAACCATCACCATCTTTTGGGGATACATGATTTCTACCTTGTAGTACTATGGTCTGTTGAGCAAAAACCTGAAAGAGGTCTCTCTCCCTAAGGACACTGATATTCGCCACAACACTAATGGCATTCTTTTGGCCAAACTGGATAAGGCCATGGCAGCAGAGACCTTTAGATTGGAAAGTAGCCTACATTGAGAGGGAAGGGGTAGGAGATCATCTTAAAGAAAATACAGGGTCCATCACCTATTCATATAGAGAAGTACTGTGAATGAGGCGAAATCAAATTATTCCAACCATGACCTGGAACAAACTACAAATGCTTAGTTCACCACAATCCATTACAAAAGTCAATGAGCAATTGGACTCCTTGGCTTTACCTGGATAAAGACCCCAAATTGGGATAGTGACTCCAATTTACTGAGTCATCCACAAGTCTGCTTCTTTCAGGTAGAGTCCAGGACTGGCCAGAACCCTGGAAAAATGAAAACTGGCTGTCCATCACTCTCCTCCTTGATCCTCATGACTCCCTAATGCTGATATTTTTGACTCTTTCTATCCATAAGGAGGAAACTGAATGGAGCTTTTCGCTGACACCAACAAGTGATTAGTTCAGATAATGACTAGTTTCTGGAACACAAGCTCCCTATAGAGATAACTTAGTATGCCAATTTAGAAGAAGTTTTTAATTTGTTATTAGACCCTCGCAACCAAGTCAGTTATTAGGAGTAGATAATAAAAGGTCATAAAACCACTCTTCCACTAGAGTTTCCTATTGTGAGTTAGAGTATGTAAGGTGGGTACATCTAACAAGATGGGTAAAGCTCAAGAGGTCTACATTTTAAATGGAAAAAGTCCATTGAAGGCCATGCTTGTTTAAGTCCCTCACCTATTAGTGCCCTTCACAAACATATTTGGACTCTACTACAACAAGTTGAGACCTCCAAACCCAGCCCAGGTCTGCTGCCTAGCCTCCCTAACTAGCTCAATGATGCCTGGGTCCTAAAGAACACCTTTTTTACCTAGATCGCCAATAGTTCTGCCCAATAAAAAGAGAAGCATTCCCACTTTCTTGGCATAGATTAAGTACGCAGACATGCAATACAAGCATTGATGTCGGTGAGTTGTTTGGATTTTATTTTTTAATATGAAGCAAAATCTGGATAAAAGAAATAGCTTAGATAAGAAGATAAAAGTATATAACACAATGCTATTGGACAGACACAAAGAGGGAAAATTGGTAAGAGTTGATCTTTTGTAACATACCTCAGACCTTGAAAGGGAGAATACAATTGGCAACCTCAGTCCAAGTTCTTTGTTCCAAGATACATCAGGAACCCAATGGTTCAATAATCTCTTACTGGTTTATCCTTCCCTGTCTTTAGAAGCCTGGGTCCCTAAACTCTCCAGGAACTTGACATTGTTCAAGAAATAACTTCCTTTTCAATCCTGGGGAATGAGGTTCCTCTCTCCTAAGGCCATGGGGTTAAGAGAAGGTATAGCTACAAAGGGTCCTTGCTGATATCTCTCCATGAATGGATCAAGGAATCAAACAACAAGCATTTATTTAAGTATTTACTATACCTAGAATACTCTCCTTTCTTGCTGCTATCCCCTGGCTCCCCTAGTTCCCTTTAAGTCCCAGGTAAAATCTACCTCCTTCATTCCAGAACGAAAGGAATCCTTTCCCCATTTGTCCTTAATTCTACTGCCTTCCCTATCCTGTATAAAATGTAAACCAATGGATGGTACTGGGCCTGGAGTTAGGAAGACTTGTCTTGTGTGACCCTGGGCAAGTCACTTAGCCCTGTTTGCCTCAATTTCCTCATCTGTAAAATTATCTGGAGAAGGAAATTGCAAATCACCCAGTAATTTTGCGGAAAGAAAAAAAAAACCTCCAACTGGGGTCTTTAAGAGTCAACACAGGCCAAGCCTAAAGGCAGGAAGAAAGGGGAGAGAGGGGAATAATTTGTAATAATACAAATCCACCAAGTCATTCCCAAAGCCCTGGAGAAGTTTAAACCTCTCAGTGAAGTTGTCAAAGGAGAATTCTCCATATCCTCCATGGAGAGATGAAATCAAAGCCCCAGACTAAGGCTCACATGCCGGTATTATCATCAAATGCCTTAAGGTTTATAAAGAAAGTATTTTTCTCTTGGAAGGTAGGATTGAAAATATCATTGTCTCCATTATTATGGACAAGGAAACTAAAATGACTTTCCCAGGATCATCCCTAAATGTTCTGAGTTTACTCCTAGAAAGTATCTAAAAGAGAAGGTGAAGACTGGAGAGTGACATAGAGGAAGATTTTGGAGACTGAAGAAGGGCCAACTTTAAAGGTTACTGGGGGATCTCACTAGACTTGGATTGGCAAGAAGGTTACAAACCCAGGTTCCACAGTTCAGGAAAGTGGGCTGAGATGGGAAGAGAAAAAAAAGGAGCAATCATTATCTGAATTAAACTGGCCAAGGTGCCTACAAGTAGTGTACTGATTCACCAAGTTCAATTAAAAGTAGCAAATCCTGCCTCATCAAGGGATAAATGGAGATGAAGGGGGGAGAGGAGTGTGACAGATGGACCAGTTCCCCCACAGAGCTTCAAGGTGTTCATTTGCTCTAACACTGACCCAAAAGCAGGCTTTCCACAGGGGAAGCTTGTAACAGAAGAGAAGCCCAGGGAGTGCCAAGGGGTCGTGCCAGCTGGCAGATTCAGAAGACTGAAGGAGGTCCTGGGCAGGGAGTCTGGAAGCCAGGCAGGTGTGAGCCTAGGCTCACTCCCCCTCCCTGTTCTGATAGTCCCCAGGCAACAGCATCAAAGCGAGGCGAAGGGAACACTCGAATGATGGAGGAGGGAAGGTGGCTCACCCATAGCTCTGAAAGGAAAAAATAAGCACAAGGCTGCAGCAGTCACCTGAAAATGCCAACCCTGCTAGGATGGAGCTCTCTCTCTGGCCACCTAGAGCTGAGGGCAAAGAGAGGAGAAATCCGGAGTGGGCTCTGAGGATTCTGCTGAAGCCGGATGCTACATAGAGGGAGGCAGCTTGGTAGAGTCAAAAGAAAATTGTTCTGGGAGCCCAAAGATCATGGTTGCTGACTAGCTGTGTGACCTCAAGCAAGTCACTTTTCTGTTTGGAGCCTCAGTTTCCTCAACTGCAAAATGGAAGCTTGGACTAGATGACTTTTTAGGTGCTACTCTAAATCTTATGTTCCCTCTGAACTGGAATAGAGAGACCTTGGAGAGCGCCTAATTCAGTGGTATGGAACTCAAAAAGAAATGGATCCTGAGATAGCTAGGTAACATAGTGGATTAAATATCCAACCTGGAGTAGGTAGAACAAGGATTCAAATCTGGCCTCAGACACTTCCTAGCTGTGTGACTCTAGGCAAGTCATTTAACACCAGTTGTCTACCCTTGCCATTTTTCTGTCTTACAATTAATACTAAAACAGAATGGTGGAGCAGCTAGGTGACTCAGTGAATTGAGAGTCAGGCCCAGATTTGAGAGGTCCTGGGTTCAAATCTGGTCTCTGACACTTCCTAGCTGTGTGACCCTAGACAAGTCACTTGGCCTCCATTGCCTTTAAAAAAGAAAAGAAATGTATTTGTGAGCCACATATTGACTTAAAACACCACAAATTTATATTGTCTATATTGTATGGTATTTTTATTTATTTTGTTAAAGATTTCTCAAGTATATTATAATCTGGTTGGGGCTCTTGGAAATTTTAAGATGAAACTGTATTTGATGCCTCTGATAAGCCATCACTCTTTACCGTGGAAGAAATTGAGGCCCAAAGAACTTACCTAAGGTCACACAGAGATACAATGACAACTCACATCTTTTGGTTCCTCCAAACAATTGGGAATAATAAAATAGTAAGGTTTGGTTGGGGCACAGAGTGCTGGAGTGAGAGCCAACATGACTTAATGGATAGAGAATAGGTTCCATTGGAACCAGGAAGACCTGGGGTCAAGTCTTATTCCTTATCTGTACTAGTTGTGTCCTTCTAGGTAAGACTCTCTTAGTACTCTGGTGATCTCTCAAAGGCTAAAAATTGCAGAGAAAGCACCAACTTATTTTAACTAGGGACTTCTTCACTAAGAGCTCCATATACTGACAAGATCACATATCTTGTCCCCAGGCCCTCATAGAGTACATGAAGATGAGTTAAGTGAAATAATGCAGTAAAGGTTTAGCTAGAAAAATGCCAAATAAAAAGAAATACAACCACAACAAATTTGGGAGTTTTAGTTCAAGTACTCTTGCTCCATTTGACAGATGACACTTAGGCATTACTAATAATAGCGAATGTTTATTTAGTACATTTGTTGCCAAGTGCTTTACATATATTATCTCATTTAACCTCACAATAACCCTCTAAGGGTAGGTGTTATTACCATCTCCATTTTGTAGAAGAGGAAACTGAGGCTGAGAGAGATTGAGTGATTTGCCCAAGGTCACACAGCTAGGAATACCCTGAAATGGAACCCTCTTCCTGAGTCGAAATTTAATATTCTATTGACCACAACACCGAAATGCCTAATAAGCATTTTGAGCATGAGTTTCCTGATACCAAGACCAGCAAACTGTGCTAGCATTTAAGAGGCATAATTTCTTTACAAAAGACTACTTTAATCCAACCTGTTTAGAAAAACCACGAGGACTTGGCTTACTACCTTGTGCAACTCTCCAGCTCCTTCCATTCACTCCCTAATCTCCTCTGATGTTGAAAATAGCCAGGTACACTTGAGAGACACCATCCCCTCTAGAGATGCACCCATGCACCCTGGGAATGAGAGGGAGAAAGGGAGAGAGGAAGGGAGAGATGGGAAAAAGAAGAAAGGGACAGAAAGAAGAAGAGAGGGAGAGAGGGAAGGAGAAATGGGAAAAAGAAGAAAGGGACAGAAAGAAGAGAGGGAGAGAGGGAGGAAGGGAAAGAGAGAGAGAGAAAGAGAGAGAGAGAGAGAAAAGAGAAGAGAAGAGAAGAGAAGAGAAGAGAAGAGAAGAGAAGAGAAGAGAAGAGAAGAGAAGAGAAGAGAAGAGGATAGAAGAAGGAGAAAGAGAAGGAGAAGGAGAGAGAGACAGTAGGGTAACAGAAACTATTGAGTCATGATCCAAAAGCACTAAAGAAATCCCCTGATGACACAAAGATTCATTCCAGAGAAAGCTTTCACTGCCAGAGTCTACAGATCCAGGAAGCCAGGTAGTGGAAAGCAGGTTGTAACCCAAGTCGCATCGATTTCAGAATAAAATGGACAAAAGGAATGAATGGAAATTATGTCCCTTCAAAAGTTTCTAAGACTTTAGCATATAATGTGAATGAACTTTGTCTCCCCCCAGTGACAATATACCTGGGCTCAAAGAAACTCAGAATTGAAAGTGACCTCAAATACAACCTAGTATAACCAGTACCAGAATGGGAATCCCCTTTTACAACAACCCCAAAAAATAGCCATCTCTCTTTGAAGACCTCTAGTGATGGGGAGTTCATTACCTCTACAAGACAGTTCATCTCATTTCTGGACAGCTCTAACTTCCCTTATATGAAGCTGAAAATCACCTTTCTGTCATTTCTACTTATTACTCTTCATTCTTCCCATCTGAGGGAAAGCAGAGTAAATCTAATTCTTCCATATGAAAGACTTTCAAATCCTTGATTATTGCTCTTATAATTCCCTAAGTCTTTTCAAGCTATACATGCCCAATTCAAGTTGAGAGGATTTTTAATTTTTGGCACAAGTAGAGGTTGAATCATGTAGAAGGAAAATCAGATGCTATGATTCTGAAATCCTCATATAACATGATTTTCAGTCCCCTTGTTATCTTGGTCATCTTCTTCTCTTTCTAGAGGTTTGGTTAAAAAGAAGAAACAATGGTCCATGATGCTTTAAGGATGGGACCTGGAATCCATCCTTGCCAGATATCCCTAAAGTCAGAAAACCTGAGGCCTCAGTATATTAAAAGACAAGGAGAAAATGATGAATGGGTTCAATTCATGTAGGTTAAGCAAAACAAAAACAAAAACTGGACAGAAACCCTCACGATTGCCACGAAACAACCTCTGCCCATCCAGCCCAATTTTGTCACAGATGGTAATGTCAAACTCTCCTCATTCTCTCTGAGATTTAGTTTCTTTATCTATAAAATGAGGATACTTATAATAACTCCCTCACAGTGTTTGTTGTTTGACTCAGATCAGCAAATATATGTCAAGGATTTTTCAATGCAATTGAAAATTTGTTTATTATAATTGTTTATTAAAATCATAGGGATGACAGAAAGTCAGCAAAAACTACACTTCCTAGTAAGCAGAACTGGAAATCTTTGATCTAGAAGAAAAGACTCTTTATTTTCTTCCCAGTATTATCCAGCCCACTATAACTAGACAGCTATTAGCTCAGTCAATTGTATCTAGAGAGAAGTCATAAGTGAAATCCCACCCCATGTTGAAGCCAGGACAAAGATGCTAGGATTATCCCACAAAGAGACCTACAGAGTATATGTCCACAGGTGGAAAACAGGTTATAGTTCTGTATGCAAATGACAGAAGGTTCCTTCTGGTCCTCCAGAAGGAGAGAAGGGGTTTTCAACCAGGTGGTTAAAATCATGCCAGATGAAGGGTTAGCAGTCCAACTATTGCCTGGTCCCTGCCCAGGCAAATTTCCCAAATCATTCCAACCTAGTGGTCCCTGGACAGATGTCTTTGGAGTGAGAATAACATAAACACAGAATTGGGGTGACAGGTGCCTCTCTAGATCAGTGGGTAGAGCTGGGCATGGAGATAAAGATGATGGGAATAAAAGGGAATGGGCATAAAGAAAATGAATAATCAGCTTTGTTAATCAAGCAAGAGTTGGCATTTCGACAGCATGTGTCAGTAGAGATCTTGACAAATTAATTCTGTCAAGCTTAGGATGGATCAGAGAGGTCAGGTCTATACCAGTGGGGAATGCAGAATGCAAAATGAGTCTGCTGGTAGTTTTATCTGAATTATTCAGATTTATTGGCTAAAATATGATCTATATGTATATGCATAGATTATGAAACAGACTTGCTGTGCCAAGTTATTTTTCAGGCAATAGTAAAGGTTTGTATGGAGCCACCCAGACTCCCTAAAAAGGGGAGCAAAATGGTATATCTGACTTTTGAGATATAGCCATGTCTGCTCCTTTTCTAATCATACATGTGCTTATTAGTGCTTTTTATGCTACTCTTCATATGGTAAAATAATGATATGCATGCAAACTATATTGTTATTCTGATTATTTAATTTAAAAAATATTTGTTGAGTACAAATAGGTGTTGCAGTGGATAGAGTACTGGAACCTGAAATAAGGAAGATCTGAATTAAAATCCAGCCTCAGATAAAATCATTTCAGCCTCTATCTGTCTCAGTTTCCTCATTTGTAAAATAGGAATAATCATAGTATTTGCCTCTCAGAGTTGTTGTGAGAATAAAATAAATAATGTTTATTAAGCACTTTGAAAACTTTAAAGCATTATGTAATTGCTAACTATTATTACTGTTGTTGTTACAAGAAGAAAGATCTAGGATTTGTAGTCTGAGGACTCTGGGTTTGACTCCTAATTCTGTGTTTCCTAAATAATGTAACCACCAGCAAGATCATTTACCTCTTTACTTCCTCTATAAACAAGGGAATTGATTAGATCTCTATAGGTTGTTGCAACTCTAAATCCTATGATGATGTTCCTATATAGTCTCGCTCTTAGGAAGGTAGACCTGTGAACATGTTCCCCATACCAACACGCCTGCAAAATCAGAGTACAACACAAATCTGTGCTTATCGCCCATATACCATAATCGTTAACCTTTAGGGGTCTGTGATTTCACTGGTTTCATGAACTTCCAGTATGAAAACTTCATCTACTGATGCAAACTACACACACAGATCCTATCAATTAATCAACCAATAAGCATTTATTAAAAGCCTATCATGCGGGGGCAGCTGGGTAGCTCAGTGGATTGAGAGTCAGGCCTAGAGATGGGAGGTTCTAAGTTCAAATTTGGCCTCAGACACTTTCCAACTGTGTGACCCTGGGCAAGTCGCTCGACCCCCCATTGCCCACCCTTACTACTTTTCCACCTATGAGCCAATACACAGAAGTTATGGGTTTAAAAAAAATAAAAATTAAATTTAAAAAAAGCCTATCATGTCCAGGACAATTCTGAGGTGCTTGTGAAAAAGAACACTATTCACATCCAGAGAAAGAACCGTGGGAGCAGAAACATAGGAGAAAAATAACTGCTTGATCATGGGTTGATGGGGATATGACTGGGGATGTAGACTCTAAACGACCACTCTAGTGCAAATATTAATAATATGGAAATAGGTCTTCATCAATGACACATGTAAAACCCAGTGGAATTGAGCGTTGGCTATGGGAGGGGGGGTTGAATAAGAGGAGGGAAAGAACATGGATCATGTAACCATGGAAAAATGTTCTTAATTAATTAATTAATTAAAGTTTTTCAAATTAAAAAAATGTCTTGCATGTGCCAGGCATAATAGAGACAAAAGTGTCACAGTCATAACCTTCAAGGAGCTTACATTCCATTGGAAGAGACAAAAATCAACATTTGTTTGGTAGTCCAAATCTGAAGTTATGTGTTCAAGGAGCTTACATTCCATTGGAAGAGACAAAAATCAACATTTGTTTGGTAGTCCAAATCTGAAGTTATGTGAAGTCTAGAGATCACATCAACAAGAATACTTGTTAGCAAACAGCCACTAGATTGACATATTAGAAAATAAAACAGTTCTAAGGATCTGATTTGTACCCAAGAAAGAAAGCTTAACTGCATTAATATATCTACTATTCCTAATTTCTCTCCTGAGATCCAGTCCTCTTGGACACCACTAGTTGTCTCTTGGATAGTTCCATCTGACATAGACATTTTAAAACATATAAACATCCCATAGACATGGTAAACATACAACTGAAACAAAACTCATTATCTTTCCCCTTAAACCCACTTTTTCCATTTGCATTAAGAATGCCACCATTCTCACAGACACCCAGATTCACAATCTCAGGGTCATTTCCAACTCTTGACTATCCCTCACTCCACTCTAACATCTAATTAGTTGCTAATTAGTTGATCAGATTGATTCTGTATCCTTTTTTTCATTGATTCTACATACAATTAACAGATTTTGTCCTATAATGGCCTAATCAGTGGTTCCCAAACTTTTTTGGCCTTCTGCCCCCTTCCCAGAAAAAATATTACTTAGCCCCCTGAAAATTAATTTTTTTTATTAGTAATTAATAGGAAAGATAAATGTACCTGTGGCCATCACTGCTCTCCTGGATTGCTGCAGCACCCACCAGAGGGCGGTAGCGCCCACTTTGGGAATCACTGGCCTAAATCATGATTCTTTGTTTCAGAAACTCAGCTGGTCTTAGTGAGTTAAGTTTAGAAACTCAGTTTTCTTGCTAATCGCTGTTCTAGTCTTGGCTCAAATTTGTGATCTTTGAGAAATACAAGTGGACACCAGGGAGTCTGGTACACTGCCAAGCTACTCTTTGAGGATGTCTGGTTTGTTATTCAAAGAAGTCTGGCCCACTACCTCAAATCTTACAGGAGGAATCAAATAATGAGCATTCCTTAGTCCCTGAAGAGAAAAAGGGGGTCATTGTTAACCTTTTGTGCCCACTGTCCAACTAATCACATTGTCCCCCATGCCTTATGTAGCCAATCAAACTAATTTTGCCATTCATGATATCAAGCTCTTGTAACCAATCAGAACTTATTTCCTGCCTATGAAGTCCTTTCTCAAAACTATAAAAAGAGTCCCTCTCATTTGAGATCTTAGTTTTGCTGAGGAAGCTAAGATCCTAATTATTGGTAAATTCATGCTTTGCTGATAATTTGATTGTGTTTGAAACTTTTTTCCTCAATTTATCTTATTTTAACTGAAACGCAATTTTTTATTGATTCTACTGCCATAGCATAACTCATATCCTCTCCCTTTTCTCTTTTCATACATCCCAGTTCAGAGCCTCTTCATTTATCACCTAGTTGGCTACAATGGCCTCCTAGCCTCTAGTCTCTCTCTCTCTCTCCAAACCATCTTTCACATAGCTACTATAATGATATTTCTAAAGCCTAAGCCTGGCCATGCCCCTACCCTTCTCAAGACACTCTAATGATTCTCAGTGGTATCTGGGATCAAATATAAATGCCCCTATTTAGCATTTAAAGTCCTTTCCAGTCTGGCTCCAGCCCTATTTTTCTAGACTTTCTGCATATTAGTCTTTCTCAGATAAATATGTTCCAGTCCAACTGTCCTGCTTGCTGTTCCTCATACTCATACAAAGGTGATCACCCAGGCATGCCAACCACTCCTCACCTCCACTTCATAGTCTTCTTTAAAGTCTGATCAGGTGCTACCTCCATCAAGAGGATGTATTCAATTATCTAAATAATCTTGAGAAAATTGTTTTAAGAATATAAGGGCAGACTACTGTACCCCAAAGAGATAATAATGAAAAATGTTTTTATGAATAGCCACGCTCCTTGTGGTGGCAAAAAAAAAATTGGAAAATGAGGGGACATCCCAGATTGGGGAATGGCTGAACAAATCCTGGTATCTGATAGTGATGGAATACTATTGTGCTGTAAGGAATGATGATCTGGAGGATTTCTATATGAACTGGGAGAACCTCAATGAACTGAGGCAGAGTGAAATGATCAGAACCAGGAGAACATTATGTACACTGAAAGTGAAGCAGTGTGGAACTATCCAATGTAATGGACTTTACTACTAGCAGCAATGCAGTAATCTAGGACAATTCTGGGGAACTTATGAGAAAGAATGCTATCCACATTAAGAGAATGAACTGTGAAAGCAGAAACTCAGAAGAAAAACATATGACTTATTCTTTGTTTATATGGGTATACGATTTGGGGTTTTAGGCTTTAAAAAGTCACTCTATTTAAAAAAAATGAATAATATGGAAATAGGTAACAAGTGAAAACATTTGTACAACCCAGTGGAATTGCTTGTTGTCTCAGGGGGGAGGGGGAGGAAGGAAGAGGGAAGGGAAAGAAAATGAATCATGTAAACACAGAAAAATGTTTTTTAAAAATAAAAATTTTAAATGAAAAAATAAACATATTAAGAGAGTAAAAATAAAAATTAAAAATTAAAAAAGAACATAGGGGCAGTTAGGTGGCACAGTGGATAAAATGCCAAGCCTAGAGTCAAGAGGACCTGGCTCAAACCTCGCCTCAGACCTTTTCTATTTGTGTGTCCCTGGGCAAGTCACTTAACCCCTATTGCCTAGCCCCTGCCACTTTTCTGCCTTGTAACCAATGCACAGTATTGATTCCAAGATGGAAAGTAGGGTTTTTTTTATGCCTGTTGAATGAAAGAATAACATCCTTTAGAAATGCCTGAGACCAAGGGAGGCTCCTTAACTTACCTACAGTTACACAAAACCAGTATATACCAAACTCTGGACTTAATCCTCAGATTTCTTGACTCCAAGGCCATCTTTCTCTCCATGACAGGACATTGACTCTCTTTCTCAACCTACATATAATAAAGGGCAAGTTCAAAGGGATAGTGAAGAATATTAATCAGGAGCTGAAGATCTAGGTTTGCATCCTACCACTAACTTCTTGTGGAGAAATAAGTTATCTTCTCTGGACCTGAATCTGAATGTGTAAAGTAAAGGGTTTTGGCCTAGATAATTACTAAGGTTAAATGAGATAATATTTTTAAGGGCTTAACACAGTGACCACCCTATTGTAGGTATTTACTAACTGCTCATTCCCTTCGCCTCCTGCTATCCCACCCCACATCTAGATATATGGCTTTTATTCTAGTAAAGAAGGAAATAAAAGGGCCATAAGATTAAAAAAAAAAAAGGAGGGGGGGGGGGCAGAAGATCAAAGAAAAGGGCCAGAAGATTAAAGAATGTTGAAGGTAAGCCAGGAAATCTTTCCAACAGTTACTTCATTTAGAGCCATGAATAATACAGTACAAGCCCCATTCTCTCTCTTCCCACCAAATCTTGCTTGGAGACAGGCCCTTGCTGACCTTATGACCAGATGGCTGACTTCCTTGGCACTGAACATAGATCAACGTCTATAACTAGAATGAATGTAATAATGACGTTGAGGGAGGCACCACACAGCAATTGTAGGGAAGCTGGAATACCAATGCCCTGCCAATCAATATGGCAGGCGTAGTATTGTTTACACACACACACACACACACACACACACACACACACACACACACACACACACACACCCCTTAGCCAGGATATCAGAAACCTTAAGGTCCAGCCCAAAATGTGGGTTAGCTTTTGTTACTTAACTGTGTGACCATGGGCAGGTCACTTACTGTATCTGAGCTTTGATGAGAACTAGTTTCATGAGCTCAAATTTTGTTGTTATTGTTGTTGTTATAAGATATGAATCCCTGCAGAGGGAAGGGGAAGGAATATATTTGGAAATTAAGGTGATGCAAAAATGAAAGGTATCAATAAAAATTTGCAAAGGCTTTATAAGTGTCAGCTCTGAATTGGGCAAGCTCTTAATTTTTGTAGCCTGAGTTGCTTTTGTAAATGTCTATTTTCAGAGGTACAATGGAACTTTTTATTACTCATATTACCTATCTCATAGGATTGTTTATAAGGATGAAATGATTTAATATAAGGTATTTTAGGATAGCTAAGTTGGCACAGTGGATAGAAATACCTGTTAAGGAGTCAGGAATCTAGCCTTGGATACTTACTAGCTATGTGATCTTGGGCAAATCACTTAACCTTGTTTGTCTCAGTTTCTTCATCTATAAAATGAGCTACAGAAGAAAATGGCAACTGCTCCAGTATCTTTGACAAGAAAATCCTAAATGGAATCACAAAGAATTGGGTCCACAACTAAAACTACTGAACAACAAAAAACAAGGTACTTTGTAGCCATAAAATGTAAGATATTTTACTTAATTCACTAATTTTGAAAGATCTATTATTTCTATAGTGGAAATATTCTTTTACATTCATGCAAATTATATTTTCTCTTTCTGTGAAAAATTTTCCATGCTTAGATCACAGGATTCAAAACTAAAAGGGCTAGAGAAGTCATCTAGCCCAATTTCCTCATTTTATAGGAAGCTAAAGTGGAAAGAGTTGTGACTTTCTCAAGGTCACACAGGAAGTAATAGAACCAAGATTAAGTACTTAGCTGAGTCTAGGATCTCATGTGTACAGATACCAGGTATTTGTATATCACTTTACTGGGTCATATCACACACACACACACACACACACACACACACACACACACACATCCTTCTTCATTCTAAGGGGTTTCATTTATGTCTTTCCTTAAAGCAGTCTAAGAGAATCCATCCCAACACATGGATTCCTTCCTAATTTCATTTAATATCAAGAGCTTACCAGGGTAGCATTTGGTAGCTACCTAGAAGCTGCCAAATGGCACTGGACAAGTCACTTAACTCTGTTTCCTCATACAATGAGCAAGAGAAAAAAAATGGTAGGGGCAGCTACGTAGCTCTGTGGATTGAGAACCAGATCTAGAGAAGGAAGGCCTGGATCCAAATTTGACTTCAGATACTTCCTAGCTATGTGACGTTGGGCAAATCTCTTAACCCCCATTGCCTAGCCCTTACAGTAGCTCTTCTGCCTTGGAACCAATCCACAGCATGGATTCTAAAACAGAAGGTAAGGGTTTAAAAAAGAAAAAAGGAGAAAATGGCAAACCAGTTCAGTATCTGGAATGCAAATGGAATCCCAAAGAGTCAGACCAACTGGGACAAGTAGACACACACAATTAACGCTTAAGAAAGGCATTTATTAAGTTGTCATAGTAGGAAAAAGTAGCTAAAAAACATCCCTACCTCTGAAATATAGGGTGCAATATCTCAAGAATATATACATTGTCCATGACAAGAGTGGGCACAAAGTACAGTAATAGGCACAATTGTGAAGAATGCACAATGTGGCCAAGACTACTCACTCTTCTGTTGTAGTCAATCTCAAAGTCTTTTTCCTGCTGTAGAATACTCCCAAAGCTCCCCTTGAGTGCTTACCCAGGCTTCTAGGGTCTGCTTTTCTCCACAGCTCTGCTCTTCACTAACAGGGCTACTTCCCTTCTTTGTTGCCAGAGACCGTGATCCTTGAAGCTGCTTCTGGCCATGGAGAACTCTGTATCTATGTGCAATCATCATTCAGACAATATTTATACTGATTAATCTGGGGCTTAGCTAAGATTCTAAAGATCTGGGAGTTGTAAAACCTCCCAGTCTGAAAAGGCTAACTTGGTAAAGAAACAAGAGAACAAACTGACAGCCGTTTTTAAAATGCTCTCTGTGAGAGAGACAGGGAAGAGAGAAGAGAGCTGTGGCTGAACAGCAGCAGAAAATAGAGAATGATTCCAGGAAACAATCTAAACTTTATGATACCCATAGCCTCTTCTTTCTCCTGTCTCACCACTCAGCAGCAGAGAATGAAAGAACACTGCCTAGGGGGCAGCTGGGTAGCTCAATGGATTGAGAGTCAGGCCTACAGACAGGAGGTTCTAAGTTCAAATCTGCCTCAGACACTTCCCAGCTGTGTGACCCTGGGCAAGTCACTTGACCCCCATTGCCTAGCCCTTACCTCTCTTCTGCCTTGGAGCCAAAAGGAAGTATTGGCTCCAAGACAAAAGGTAAGAGTTTAAAAAAAAAAAAAAAAAAAGAATCCTGCCTAATTAGAGAAGCCACTGATGATAAATCACCTATCTCCATGTTTCCCACCTTTTTGCCTATACATTATTAGTCACTAAGTGTTTCTTTGCTCATTTAGATCTGATTTTCCCAATTGATGGTCTTCTAGACAAAGGAAGAATTTTATTGCATCTGACATTTGTGTCATTGCAATATAGAACATATGCAAAGCGGGAGAAAGGAAATAATTAGCTGCACCTAATTTAACCACATTTAAAGCCATGTTTTCTTTCTGATGATCAAAGAAATTACTGCGGGGGTTAGATTTTTTATGGATATTATTAATAATCTGCATTTTTAAGCTTTCTAACTTTGCAGAGAAAAAATCCACATGAAACCAGAATGCTTGCTCCAAACTAAACTTTCCAAAACTATCTCTTTATCTTCCAGCTGATAGCTGCCTTTAAAGAAGGGGAATTTCAGGCTCTCTGGTAGGGTGGATAATACCAGGAAAAAAGCAAGGGAAAGTAAAAGCAGGGAATGTCATGTCCTGAGTTGTTCCCAGTAGGAAATTAGAGGAGACTGGGATAATCCAGAAGAATCAGTTCCACCCACTTCCCTAAAGGAAGAGAAAAATAAAGTTCTTCAGTAAAATGTCCTTCCGTAATACCTACATGTGATATCTACATAGTAATACCTATCTATCAGTCTGGAGAAAATATGTTTGTTATAAGTACTAGCCAATGGGGTTTGGGGAAATTAAGAAAGAAAATCCTCTTTCTCTCATAAAAAAAGCTGGGTTCTTATTTGATTGCTGACTCCCACCTGGGACTCACCTGGATGTACCAGAACTCTCCAAACACCTCCTACTATTAGATTTTGATTGTAGGGTTTAGCTTTTTAAAGTCCTAGAAAGGGAGTAGCCTTCTGATTCAGCTGAAGTTCAGACTTTGTGAAAAGGCTGTTAATATATTAAAGCCAATCTGTGAGTATATCTTATTAACTATATCAACTGAGCTGGGAGAAGGATGATGGGAGGGAAAGAGGGAAAGAAGAAAGAGTCAACTCTCTTCCTCCCAACATATGTAAAATACTTGACAAATTTTAAAGAATTACATAAATGTCGATTATTATTTTACAAAATCATGTAGCATTTTAGAGGTGGCTTTGAAAAAAGAAATCACCAGAACAATGCATCATTTTGTCAGGTCAATTATGGTGTCACAAATAACTGTCTGGTTTCAAAGCAATTGGTGCCAAAACGGAGGCACTAAACACTTATATACCTATCTGCAGCAGACATTAAGTAACTTACCTTTTCTGGAATTGTTCTTCAGTAAATGCTAGTTAAAATTAGACCAGGAAACTTCTGTAATGGATGAGATATATGTGGCGGAATAAAGAATAATATGAAAGATACCTTATCTCAGAGATTCCATAAATATGTGTTCACTGGGCCAGAGCACATCTTAACCCACACAGGGAAGAAACAGGGACCATGAGAATGAAAGAGAGAGAGAGAGAGAGAGAGAGAGAGAGAGAGAGAGAGAGAGAGAGAGAGAGAGAGAGAGAGAGAGAGAAGATGAATGACACAAAAATTGGTTTTGAGCTACTTTGGGTAGAAAAAGAACAAGCACTTATAAACATACAGAGTGCTCTTTTTATAACTCATTTTCCCACCATCTGTCATGAGCCCTAAAGGATTTCATTCCTAGGAAGGTAGGAAAGGCTAGGACTGCAGCAGAATATTGTAATCTTTCCTCCCCCCTTCCCCTCCCGACTCTCTTTTCATTTTATCAGACATTCTTTGAATGGGCTTTATCTCTGATTTGCCATCAAAGAAGCTTTCTGGGGAGCCACACCTGCTCCTTCCTTTTGTTTCTAAGTTTTTGCTGGCTTCTGACCACAGATGAAGTGGTTAACCCCGGCCCCCATTCCTTCCATTAGCAGGGAGTTTCCCTTGGACCTAGCAGCTGGCTCTGTGTCAGCCTCAATTTGATTTTCAAAAGAGCTTTTAACTTCACCAAATACAAAAGCAGCTCAAACACCCTGGGCTGGGTTGCCCATCATGTAAATTATTGCTTCCCAGATCTTAAGACATGGTTCATGTCAATATAAAAGGTCAGAAAATGCTATGGGGCTTAGTCCAAGCACCCAAATACACCAGTGGCCCAACAAAGGAAGGACAGAGCAGTTGCCCCCAAGGAAGGAAATGTGACTCAAATGAGACAGCTGGGTCCACAGTCTACTGGGAGGATTTGGAATATCAGTATTGAAAAGAAGAGGGTAGGGGGAGAAAGAGAAGAAAGGGGGAAGGGGCCAATTAGATACAAAGCAGAAAAGAAATCACCTACCATACAGCATATGGTAGTAGAAACAGAAAAGGAGAACAAAGAAGGTTCCTGTGGATGGGGAATGGTTGAATAAATTATGGGATATGAATGGAATGGAATACTATTATGCCATAAGAAAGAGAATATGAAGAATTCTGAGAAATATCTTGACCCTGGAATCAGCTGATGCAGAGGAAGGAAAGCAAAGCCTGAAGAACAATGTGATTATAAAAATGTAAATGAAAAGAATACCAAAAGGTAGCTGACTGAGATTAATTACAATGACAACTCTTGAAGCAGAAGATCAGCTGAGGAAACATACCTTCCACTTCTTAGCAGAGAGGGAAAATTGCATACACTATCAGATGATATCACTTTGTCAATTGGTTTTAACTGTTTTTCTTTTGTAGGGGCAATTGTCCTGGGTATATCCAGGTCTCCTAGCACAAAGACACTTTGCATTGTTTGGTGAACTGGGATCTTCACCTTTGTCTTACTCTATCCAATTTTAGACTCAGCCTTTCTGACTCTCCAGTCAACCAAAAGAGGCTGCTCCACATCCCCTTGGTAGGGGATAGAACTAGGTGATCTGAGTATGCCCAGGACAAGCTCATCTACATTTTGTTTCAAGGAAAGGACCAATGCAGGAAAAGATAGCATATTAGGATGACTGTCATATAAAAATCAAAAAAGGTTTAATAAACCTATTTGGTTTTTTTTAAAAAGAACAAGTGAAATCAAAAGTATCAGTAAGCACATGAGAAAGTGTTCTATATCTCTAATAATTAGAGAAATGCAAATCAAAACAACTCTGAGGTATCACCTCACACCTAGCAGATTGGCTAAAATGAAAGAAGGGGAGAGTAATGAATGCTGGAGGGGATGTGGCAAAAAAAAAATGCATTGCTGGTGGAGTTGTGAACTGATCCAACCATTCTGGCTGGCAATTTGGAGCTATGCTCAAAGGGCTATAAAAGAATGCCTGCCCTTTGATCCAGCCATACCCATTGTTGGGTTTGTATCCCAAAGAGATCATAGATAAACAGACTTGTATGAAAATATTTATAGCTGTTCTTTTTGTGGTGGCAAAAAACTGGAAAAGGAGGGTATGTCCTTCAATTGGGGAATGGCTGAACAAACTGTGGCATATGCTGGTGATGGAATACTATTGTGCTAAAAGGAATAATAAACTGGAGGAATTCCATGTGAACTGGAAAGACCTCCAGGAATTGATGCAGAGCAAAAGGAGCAGAGCCAAAAGAACATTGCACACAGAGACTGATATACTATGGTAAAATCGAATGTAATGGACTTCTGTACCAGCAGCAATGCAATGACACAGGACAGTTCTGAGGGACTTATGGTAAAGAACGCTACCCACATTCAGAGGAAGGACTGCAGGAGAGGAAACATATAAGAAAAACAACTGCTTGAACACATGGGTTGAGGTGGACATGATTGGGGATGTAGACTCGAAACTACCACACAAATGCAACTAACAACAATTTGGAAATAGGTCTTGATCAATGACACATATTAAAACCAGTGGAAATGTGCATCGGCCATGGATGGGGGGAGTGCGGGGGGGTGAAGGGGAAGTAGGAGCATGAATCATGTAACCATGTTAAAAATGAATATTAATAAATGGTTAGAAAAAAAGAACAAGTGTCTAGGACTTTTAAGACTTAGAAGCAGAAAGAATCCTGTCAAACTTTGAGTCCAATCCTAATTCTAGCGCTGCCTCTAACTCATTATATAACTTTTATCAAGTCAATTTATTTTCATAATCCTGCATCCTCATAAGTACAATGAGAGTACAGTGCATAAAATGATGCCTAAGGCCATTTTTATCATTTTCTTTCTGACAGAATGTTTGCTGCCCTACTAACTAGTTAATCACATGACCTTCCTTGGGGCAAGTCAATATTTTTGGCTTTCTGTTTATCTGTCAGTAATATAAAAATATGACAATCACTGAATTCTAGATTTGAAAGAGACTTCAGAGGTCATATCAAACAATATGATATTTGTAAAGCACTTAGCACAGTGCCTGGCATATATGAGATCTTTAATAAATATTTATTCCCTTTCACTCCCCTTATATAATCCAACTCATACCTGAAACATAAATCCCTTTAATACATCCAGGAGGAATAGTGATCCAGCTTCCCATTCAAAGTCCCTAATAATGAAATCCACTATTTCCCAAGACTGCTCATTTCATTTTGAGGCATAGCTATCCAAAAATGGAATAAGCAGTTTGGGGAGATAATGGATTTGACCATACCTATGCTAAAATGGTTAAGACAATTTTTCCTCTTTGTTTTTGTTCAGTCATTTTTCAGTAGTGTCTAACTCTTCAGGAGATTTGGGGATTTTCTTGCCAAAATACTGGAGTTGTTTGCCATTTCCTTCTCCAACTTATTTTACAGATGAGGAACTTGAGGCAAACATGGTTAAGTGATTTGCCCAGGGTCACATAGCCAGTAAGTGTCAAAGACCAGATTTGAACTCAGGAAGATGAGTCCTTTTCCCCCTTATATCAGGTTAAAATACATCTTCCTTTTGCTCCTAGTACAGCCCTTTGGAATCAAAAACAGCAAGTCCAATACTTCTTATACTTAATAGCTCTTCCAATCCTTGAAGACATGTACCCAACTTTCTCTATTCCAAGCTAAATATCCCTAGTATCCATCTAATTCTCTTGCAGTTTCTAATTCTTTCACTATCCTGGTTGTTGTCATCTAGGCACACCCCATATTTTTTTCTAAAATACTACATTTAAACTGAACATAACTAGATGGGATATGATCATTATTTACTTTATTCTGGATTCTATTCTATCACAAGAGCTCAGTCAGAACTTTTTAAGTAACCTGAGATTACATTAGTTTGTATGACTGCTAAGTCAAGTCATATTAAACTTTCAATGCACTAAAATACCCAGATCTCTTTCACACAAACTGTCATTTAGGCAGAGATGGACATGGATCCCTTCGCAGGATTTTCCTAATACATAATACTATTCTGCTAAACAGGAATACTTTTTGCATTGTATTTTCCAATCATGAGTTGCATCCAGGGATGTACTAGAGCTAGACTGAAACAGTTTATAAGAACCAATTGTTAAATTTTTAATCTAAGTATTTATACCTCAGAAATTGGCAAATTTTACAAATCAGGCTTGATTTCTGGTTTTGTTGATTACCTAGACTTGATAAAGTTATAGAGAAAATATTAATAATGCAGATTAAACTTAAAAGTTTGCCATGTCTACTTTTCTTTTCTCAGAGACCCAATTGTTAAATATTGAGCAAGCAACATATCTCTGGTTATAACCCATCAAAATGAGTTTTCCATTTGGTATTTACATCTTTATTTCCCATTAAAACTCAATATTTGCATGTTTGTGTATAGACATCTGAGATTGTAAGTGTATTGCTATCTCTTCTTAAATACTGTGTCTTGTAAATAATTGGTTCCCTCTAATGACCTCCTTTCTCCTATGCTTTATGGTGTCTAACATGGCAATATTCTCCACATAGGTTGGAATTTTTTCCTTTCCCTCCATTTTCAATTTAAAGCCCTCTTTATACTCTCTGGGACTTTATTTGCTTCATCTTTGTTTTTTTAATATTTAGATATTTTATTTTTCTCAATTACATATAAAAACAATTTTAACATTAGTTTTCTAAAATTTTTGAGTCCCTTCCTACTTCCCTCCTTATCCGCTATTCTTCCTAAAGTGGTAATCAATTTTACATGAGTTACACACTTGATAATATGCAAAACATATTTCCATATTTGTCATATTGTGGAAGAAGACACATATCAACTAAAAAAAAACACCTACAAAGAAAACAAAGTAAAAAATAGTATGCTTCAATTTGCATTCAGACTCCATCACTTCTTTTTCAGAAAGTAGATAGCATATTTTATCATAAGTCCTTCAGAATTATCTTGAATCATTGTATTACTGAGAATAGCTAAGTCATTTACAGTTGATCATTGTACAGTATTGCTATTGCTTTTACCATGTACAGTATTCTCCTGATTCTGATCACTTTGCTTTGCATCAGTTCATATAAGTCTTTCCAGATTTTTCCAAAATCATCCTGCTCCTCATTTCTTATAGTACAATAGTATTCCATTATAATGACATGCCACAATTTGTTCAGCCATTCCCCACTTGATGGACATGATGTCCATCATCGACTGGGGAATGCCTGAATAATTCTTTGTCCACACAAAAAGAGCAGCTATATTTTTGTACAAATAGGTTGTTTTCCTTTTTGTAAATCTCTTTAGTGGTATTGCTGAATTAAAGGATATGCAGTTTGATAGCCCTTTTGGCACTCTCCAGAATGGTTGGACCAATTCACAACATCACCAAGAATGCATTAGTATCCCAATTTTCACATATCCTTTCCAATATTTATCATTTTCTCTAAGAAGGATTTGAACTAGATCTCCAAGAGTTCCTTTCAATTGTAGCAATCTATAAATCTGACTATTAGTTTCCAGAAAAAATACATTCTTCTCAATCCCTTGTTAGATGCATTCATTCCTACCCAAGAGCCCATTGTTTCTGGATCTGAAGCTTTGGTCAAGAAATGCAAATCCCATTCTTCACTGCCAACATCTTTTCTCTTAAGTATTGGTTCCAAGGCACCAGTGCCAACTTCTTAAGTAGAGGTTTTCTTCTTATATCCACCCTTTCCTTCCAGAGTCTCCATCTTTAATCAACAGGAGCGATTAAAAAAAACAACCTATGCCACTAATTAATGTCTTCAGTTTCTTCCCCAAAGACTCCGTAATACCTAGAAATACTTATTAGCTTATTCCTGGCAATGGTATTTATTGATGACTTATTCTTAATATATCCTAGTGATCATTGGTTTTCTTTCTAGCCATTCATTGTCAGTTTTAGAATTTCAGCAGGATCACATGTCAAAACAAAAACAAAAACAAAAAACAGTGAGAGCTGTACATAGGCAGCATGTTTCTGAACCAGCACAGCTGAGATGACTTTTTTTCTCTCTCTCATAGACAGCAATTACAGGCCAAGCCATACAAGAGCTAGTCCAGTTTGAAATCTGAGTAGGTCATTATCTTTATTATATGGATCCTTTCTTTGCCACACCAGGGGAGTATTTTTCCATGATAGTTGTATATTCAGTACACTTTAGAGTCACTGAGAGCCATGGTCCCTGGGGATCTTTTTCTTCTCAGCACCCTATGTTGGTTTTTTCCCCTACTTGCTTCTATGTGAGTTTCCAGTATTGCCCTAAAATCAGAGACACTAATCCTGATATCAGGGCAGATTGTCTTACATATATATGTATGTATACATATATATGTATATATATATATATATATGGAAAGCAGAATATCTCTTATTTTGTTGTTCAGTCATTTTAATCACATCCGACTCTTTGTAACCCCCATTTTGGGTTTTCTTGGCAAAGATACTGGGGCAGTGTGTCATTTCTTTCTCCAGCTCATTTTACAGATGAGGAAACTGAGGCAAACAATGTTAAGTGACTTCCCCAAGGTCACATAGCTAGTGTTTGAGGCCAGATTTGAACTCAGAAAGATGAGTCTTCCTGAATCCAGACCCAGAACTCTTATCCACCACACCACCTACCTGGCTTTATTTCTGATTACAGACTGATGAATCAGTGTTGTTGTTCTTGTTGTTTTAGTAAGCAAGAGGAAGGAATCAATTCATAATCCTCTAAGGCTACAGTAGTGATGAAACAAACTGTCCGTGGCATCAAGGACCATAAACTTAACACCTTTCTTTCTATGTCTTCTACATTCCAGGTGGATTGTGCAGTTCCTTGGAATCAATATTAAGTATATGGGCACTTCATTACTCCTGTGTACAAGGAGGGACTGACTCACTGGCTGAGAGATCTTTGAGTTACACTATATACAGCATATAAATGCAGTTTATTGCATGAAGTGAGAGAGAAGGCACAAAACAAGGAAGGGCTAACAGCAATCCCCAGAGCCATTGGCACATGAGGAAAATTGTCCCCCAAAATGACCCTTGTAATGAGAATTTTTCATTTCCTCTAATTATTTTGGGAAGCAGGGCCATTTCTCCTGCAAACTTTGGTTAACTAAAAGTCTGCCTTAATATTAACATTAACTAACCAAAACCTGTCCCCTGGGATGCAAAAATTTACTTAAAAATCTCCCAACCATTTTTTAGATAAGAAGTCAGAGAAAGCATTTCAACTTTTCCTAACTCCTTGGCCGCATATAAATCTTTCTCTTCCATCAGCCTATCTGTGAATTCTCTAAGTGTAATTTAATCCGTAACCTCTTTTAGTTTATTGTTTTATATTGCTTCATGAGGTTTGCTTGATGGATGAGATTAAGACTCCGTTTAACTAAATTTGTTCTATGGACAGGTGGATCATGGGAGCAAGAGGAAGAGTCTGGAACCAATTCAAGCTAATCATATAAATCCAGGTTGTCTTTAACTTCTATGACCTAAGAGGAATATACAAGATTGGAATATGTAAAAGAATCATTTCTCTGTCACTGATGTAATTTTACTTGTTAATTAAATTCCTAATCAGGGGTCAGGTTTTCTCTGAGGCTTGAACCAATGTTTGAGCATAATAATAAAACCTAGAATTTTACCTCTATCATTTCTGTGTTGGGATGAATATACATATTTGGCAGCTGCCATCCATCACATGAACCCAGAGAGGATATATTTCTCCCATAACACCCTTGATTCCCAAGACCTACACAGCCCCAAAAACTACTAGGATCCGATGTCTTTGCTAAGATTGTTGTCTCCTTAGTGATCTGACTTTATCATGTTCCTAAATCAAAGAGTCAATTTACTCTTGCATATCATATAGTTTACTTTAATTTTATATAGGCAGCTAGATGATGCAGAGCATTGTGCTGGGTCCAGAGCCAGAAAAACTCATGTTCCTGAGTTCAAAACTGGCCCCAGACACTTACTGTTTGACTCTAGGCAAGTCATCTAATTCCATTTGCCTCAGTTCCCTCATCTGTAAAAAAATGCTGGAGAAAGAATGTCAAACCATTCCAGTATCTTTGACAAGACAATCCTAAAAGGGATCATAAAGAGTTGGACACAATTGAAAAATTAATCTTGTACAACTTCTCTCATTCATTTTAATGTTCACTTAAATAAATGTTTGCTCAGGTTTTCTATATAAAAAGTATTTGGTAGGAAGGAGTTAAGATGACCAATAGTAAGCTTACTGTATTATCTTCCTGGCCTGGAACTACTTCTCGCCAAGATCAAGCAGGAAAAAATTGTGGTATGTTGGGGTTTGGTTGTTTTTTTTTTTAAATCCATGACACCTAAAAAGAGTATTGTACCTCTAGACTAGTCTAGTGGGGTGGCACAGTGGATAGAGTATTCAGCCTGAAGTCAGAAAGACTCATCATAGTGATCTCAGATACTTACTAGCTTTATGAATCTGGGCAAGTCACTTAACGCTGTTTGCTTCAGTTCTTCATCTACAAAATGAGTTGGAGAAAGAAATGGCAAACGAGTCTGCTATCTTTGCTAAGAAAACTCCAAACAGGGTCACAAAAAGTTGGACATTGCTGAAACAAATGAACAAAAACAACAAAAGACTTCAAGTAACTTTTATGTAATAGAAAGATATAATTCTAGACCACTGCTACAATGGAATGCTAGCCCACTATCACTGATATTGAGTGATGATCTGGATACAAGAAGAAAAAAGTAGATGTAGGAGATAAATACCTAGTTAATAAGTTGTCACTAAAAATTGAGATTAATATTTCTTGACCAAGGTTTCAGATCCAGAAAATATGGGCACTTGGTTAGGAATTGATGCATCTAACAAGGATTGAGAAGAATGTATTTTTATGAAGACTAACAGACAGACCCATAGATTGTACAATTTAAAGGAACTCTTAGAGATCCTCTAGTATTAACCCTTCATGATGATAGATGAGTCAACCAAGACGGGCTCCCACCCATCTCTTGGAAACTGGAGTGTGGAGGAATGAGTATCTAGTCACAGCTTTCTTCTCCCTCTACTCAAAAATCACAACATCCCCTGGAGATGTGGAATGTGGCACTTCAAATCTTATCTACTTAACTATATCCCTATAATGTGAGAAGCCCTGGGTCTCTGTGAGGTGGGTTAAATTTTTAAACCACAGTACAGAGGTATACCTGGAAAAATAAATAACCCCACAAAATGAGACATCTACTCCCCTCGTGCTATAAAAAGATAAGATCTATAATGGTGTGGTGGCAAGACTCAGAACTGAGTCTGAGGTTTGGTACTTCCTAAGCCATTGCCTACCTTATGGAGGTCTTCCAATCAGTGTTCTGATTCTTTGCCCAGATAAACCACAAAATGACTCCATCATTTTCTATAATGTCACCAGAAACATTAAATAAAAAACTGACTAAGGTATGCTTTTAGACAGAAAATTGAAACTTTATGCCGTGACCAATCAGCTCTTTTCTCAAGTCTGATTAGAACCTTTTGTCCTTTCCCTCCTTCTTTCCCTCTTCTAAAAAACCCTAAATTTGCACCCCATAGGAAAGAAGAATAAGTACCTGGGGACATACAAAGTATGAAACCTCACAATCAATCAATAAACATTTATTAAGCACCTACTATGTACAAGGCAAGAAAGCTAGGTGGTATAGAGTGCCAGTCTGGAGTCAGGACAAGTAGTACCTACAATCCAAAAAGGAAAGAAGTGAAAAAGACCCTTGAAAGATATCTAAAAGGAATGGACTATAATATGCTATGAGTTGGGGCTGCTAGGTGGTGAAGTAGTTCCAATGCTCAGTCTGGAGTCAGGAAGACTCAACTTCCTGAGTTCAAATCTGGCCTTAGACCCTGGGCAAATCACTTAATTTTGTTTGCCTCAGTTTCCTCATATATAAAATGAGCTGGAGAAGGAAATGACAAACCACTCCAGTATCTTTGCCAAGAAAACCCCAAATGGGGTCTTGAAAAGTCAGGCACAACTGTACAATAACAACAATGTATGAATAGACATCATCAGGTTTTTTTCTGGAATTTCTCAACTCTACTTAACACAGATGAATTTTTTTTAGACTAAAGGTACATGAAGACAAGGGAAGAGGTTGATTGGGGACCACTCATCAATGGAATCTTCCCAGGCCACTTGATGAAATTATAGACTAGAAGAGAAAGGTAATTGTGACAGCGAAGTTCTGTTCCTTTAAACTTTGGAGTAATCAGATTTGTACCAGCAAAAAGTGTGAGATCTTAAGTGGCTCACAAGCTAAGTGTTCTTTCTATTCATAGATACAGAAAAGAGTATGAAACTGGCAATGGCCAATTCTTAATTTACAAAGAAAATGGAAAGAAGTGCTCATGCTTCCTTTCCCTTTTAGGAGCTATAAAAAACAGAATTATAATGGAATTATAAGCTGGCTACAGAATCAAACCTAGCTAAAGTGTCCTTTAAAAAGCAAGCTAGTGGGGGCAGCTGGGTAGCTCAGTGGATTGAGAGTCAGGCCTAGAGATGGGAGGTCCTAGGTTCAAAGCTGGCCTCAGACACTTCCCAGCTGTGTGACCCTGGGCAAGTCACTTGACCCCCATTGCCTACCCTTACCACTCTTCTGCCTAGGAGCCAATACACAGAAGTTAAGGGTTTAAAAAAAAAAAAGCAAGCTAGTCAGCTTTCAGGTGTTGGTGGCCCTAGTAGCCCAAGTGAATGAATAAAAATGGCACTTCTCAAGAATAAGGAAAAGAAAGAAGGAAGAGAGAGGATCATCAGCCTTAGAGCTCAGGCTGCTAAGGGAGAAAATGTCTGTGGTATCTGCTATAGCTTTGCTTCCTTCAATAACACCTTTGTCTATGTGAGTGATCTCTATGGAAAAGAAACTATCTGTCAAGTGACCACTGGAATGATGGCAAAGGTTGACAGAGACAGTCTTCTCCCTGTGCCTCTCAGGACATTGCCTAGACGTGTAAAAAGAAATAGACATCACTACCCTTCACATAACACTCTGAGGTATCAGACTAAGACATCTGGCCTTAGTTTCTGGTCAGATCTGAGATGAGAGCCCTGGCATATTCTGGAATGAAGAGTCCACACCTCTCCCTCTGACAACACTTGGAAAAAGGCAGTTGCCATTTGTGAATATTGTTTTTGGATTTATTTTTGTTAATAAAGATGTCACAATTTTTTAATTACATACATTCTCTAAGAAGTCATCCTTAGCACTTGAGAAGAAAATCAGCTATACCTTGAGGAAGAAAGAACTCAGGTCTTGAGAAAGAATCACACTCCAAGCTCCTTTTATCTGAGCTGTGGAGAAGAATAGACTCAGTCAGCCCAATAGAGATACTGAACCCAGGAAGAACAGTGAGAAGGTATTCTGAGAAGAGAAAAAAGGGCATAGGAGACCTCCAGTGCCAGATATATGTTCACTGGCCCTGTGTGTTCCCTAGATGTGGGCTTCTTTATTGGTAGACTCTATGGTAACCCCATTCAGTCCACTGACATTGAATATATTTGTAAGAGAGTTCTTCAGGTTTATAGAGGAAGTGTTTTGTGACTATTTCTCTTATTTTACTATTTCAGTGAACACCTTTGGGGGGAAGAAAAGGATGTCATTTTCCCAGAGGAGATATTACCCTAAAATCATTTTGTTCCACTTGGTCCGGTGCCAATGCTTTATCATAGCAGAGTAGGTTCTCTAAGGTTATGGGAGCTCTGGAAAGGTGTAAGTGATGGATGGTGTCCACTATCGGAGGACCTGCTTAGCTAGGTTGGAATCAAACCTCAAAATCATTTGCTTTTTCATATGGTCCACTATGGTCAGTGACCTGGTATCTCTGGAAATTACCTATTAGTGTACCAAGATGATAATATGTCTGCCTAATTTATTGAAGTCTGCCTATCAGAGTCCTTGTCCTTTTGCCCATACAAGCTACAAAATGTCCCCATCGTTTTCTATACTGCCACTGGAACCATTCAATAAAAAAACTGACCAGGCTATGCTCTTGGACAGAAAACTGAAGCTTTATGCTGTGACCAGTCCGTTCTTTTCTCTTTTTGTCCTTTCTCTCTTTCTCTCCCTCTACCAAAGAAAGAGGGATAGGAAACCCCTGGGAAAGAAGATAATGTAAATGTTGACGTATAAAGAAGAGTATCAAACTTCACAATCAATCAATAAACACTTATCAAGTGCCTACTATGTCCCAGGCAGAGCAGCTAGGTAGCACAATAGATAGAGAGCCAGACCTGGAGTCAGGAAGACTCATCTTCTTGAGTTCAAATCTGGCTTCAGACACTTACTAGCTGTGTGACCCTTGGCAAGTCACTTCAAGCCTGTTTGCTTCAGTTTCTTCATCTGTAAAATGAGCTGGAGAAGGAAATGGCATACCACTCTAGTGCCTTTGCCAAGAAAACCCCAAAATGGTGTCATGAAAAGTCAGACATGACTGAAAAACAACAAAACACACCAGGCACTGTGCTAAGTTAAAGGGATATAAAAAGACACAAAAGATAGTCCCTGTCCTCAAGAAGCTTGCAAGGAGGTGATAACAGATCAAGAGGAACTTTATGACAAAAATTCATTTTTATTCAAACAACCGTCATTGAAATTGAAACCCAAATGCAAACTAAAACAAATGAAGTGCCATTTAGGACCATACTTTATGGAGGGTCGGGTAGCTGCAGCTTTCTGGCTAACCATCCTGTAGGTCCTTTCTCCCCCTAGCACATTCATATTAATGATATATTGTTAAATCAAATGTCTCAATTCGATAAATAAATCAAAAATATTTATTGAGTGCCTACTATGTGCCAGCCACTGTGCTAAGTACTGGAAATACAAAAATGAAAAAGAAATTAGTCCCTGCCTTCAAGAAACTTAACAATCTAATAAAGGAAGACAAAATAAAAAAAAAAAAGCTGAAAGGGGAGAGGGTGGTAGTTATTGGTGCCAGAGAAAAAAACCTGATCCGGGGGTATGGTTAAGTCAGTTAGTGAAGTCCGAAAGTAGATAAAGCCAGAAAAAAAGATGTTTGAGCTGAGCTCTCTCTCCTTAAATGGAAGCAATCCTGAAGGATTGTAGAATTTTGAGCAAAAGAGGCCATAACAACCACTTACTCTATTCTTTTCATTTTACAGATTGAAACTGAGACCCACAAAGGTTAAATGACTTACCTGAAGTCACAGAGTAAATAGCAGAGTTGGAATTTAGACTCAGGTACCTTGACTCTAAAGACAATGCTCTGGAAATTAAATCACTCAAAAAAAAATCACTGTGGAGGATAAGGAGGCCAGGGAGGTCAAGTCTCTCTGAATCATAGAATCTCAGGGTTGATAGGGACCTCAAGGGCCATCTACTTCAACTAAGTCCTGAAAATAAATTCTTCTACATCTCTAGTGAGAAGTCCTGCAACCTCACTCCTGGAAGATCTCCAATATTGAAGATTTTGTGGGCATGTTTGTTTATGTATCTATGCAATTCAAGTGGTCCACCAGCTACAGCCTTCCAGGGTGATGGACATGCATCACCACATCTGTTTTTTTTCCTTTTCTTTCATAGAATCTAAGTTTTCTTCTCTGCCACCTCCATCCATTTGTTCTTGTTCTGTCCTCTGAGGCTAAGCAAGATAAGTCTGATTCCTATTCCACATGTCAGTACTTAATATATTTGAAGATACCTAACATCTCTTCCATAAGTTTCCTCCACCTCTCCAGTTCCTTCAAATGTTTCTTGTATAATACATAGATTCTAATTACATCAAAATTATAGCTGTGATCTTCTCTATGCATTCTACTTTGTAAATGACCTCCTTTCTGTATGTCCCAAACTTAGTAAAATAGTCCTAATATGATCTGATCTAGTCACATTATACTATTTTTAAATAAGGCAGCATGCTAGATGTTTGTGCATTAATAAAGTCCTTTAAAAAACTTTTCCCCCAGAATTAAGAGCTTGGAAAAAGAGTTCACTGAGTAGCAGGATCATGGGATTAGGGATAGTTTTATTACTGTGAAGTCACATCATTCATGCATTTTATTTACCAATATTCAAGTGTATGGGAGAAAGAGGGGGGAGAAGGAGGAGATAGTAACCTGGAGGAAACTATCCACCATTCTACTCAATAAATGAGAATATGCTCCTATGATGTGAGATTGGAGATATGAATCTGCTCACCAGAACCCTCATTCTAGTGCTTGGAGATAAGCTTGGCCCAAAAAGTAAGAAAAGCAAGGTTAAACCAATGGCAGCATTAAAAACTCCATTGTTTGGTAAGATCTTAATCTTAGCAAAGGATAATATTCTTCCTTCGATTTGTATTCTCTTGTTTTCTCTTGATATAGCCTTGACTGAAGGCTGAATCCCAAACAAACATACCCCTTTCTTCTCTTTTCCATGACTCTTGGTGGGCAGAATTTGGGGAGATAGTTGGACAATGTTCCAAGCAGTAGTACTTGGTCTACTCTATTTCTTTTCTACTTTTTTCTTTGTCTAGAAGTAGATAGTTAACTGATGAGGAAGATAACTGTACTCTGCATTTTAGCTGTTTGTCCAAGAAAATTTATTCATATATGAACATTTCTACTAAGAAAGAGATTCAAATGGACAATTCCCCCAACAAATTCCCATCTATATTTTATTATAATCATGAAACACAAGACAAATTCCAATCTACCATAAAATTAAGAGTACTTAGTTTAGATTTTGGATCTTTGGTTTGCTCAGATAGAAAAATAGTAATGTGAGTATCATTGTACTCAAGGAGAAACAGTGTCCTAAAAACCAATCAATCATTCACTCTCTTTTTAACTATTCTCTTCTAATTTGGTGAGAGTGAACAAAGAGATAACTCATTTAATTAGATTAAACAAGAAGAAATGTCCTTTCTTAGTTTAGTCATGAAAAAAATTAAGTTTCAGGGAATCAAGTTCCCCACCCTGAAATTGATAAATCAAGGAAGATTGATTAGATCTTTGATCCAAGTGATCCCAGAACTTTAAACTAGGACATCACTAAAATATTATTTCCTAATATTTCATAACATAACTGAAGTCTTAATGCTATGTGTTTCAACATTGGGCACAATAAATTGAATAATCGTGTTCTATGTATGGACAGTTATTTGATGATAGAGAAGAATCCATATGTAGAGTGCAAAGAATTATGGAATTATCTATTTTTAAAAAATAATTCTGAACTACAATTCATTTTCTCCTAGCCTACTTTAGAACTTAACCTGTGCTTCTCTGAGAAGTTCCTCAAGAGGGACAATAGTTAAAGCATTTACAAGTGAAACACTACTTTGGGTTCAGTGGGAATGCCAAAGCTTTTTAAGATGTCTATTTTACACAGTCACAAGTCCAAGACAACTCTGATCAGCCTTCTAAGCAGATGACTTAAATACACAATGTGATGTACAATCTAGGTATCCCACTCCCTCTTTGGATAATTAATATAGCAATATACTGTCTTTAAGTAAGCCAAAGGAAGGCAGCATATGAGCTACTTGCACTACTTCCACAGCCTCAAGAGTCCCAAGCATCCCACAAATATAACAAAGGTTTATATCTGCTTAATGCATGAAAACTGAATACATTTTAAATGTACAAAGTCAAAAAAGTGCATAAGTAAACAAGGACTGAGAAGGAAAGAAGATAATGCCATAGAGATAGAAAAAAACATCCAAGGATACACTAAGGAACAAAATAAATCCAAAGCATAGTGCACAGGAATCCAAAATGTGTGGGCCTATCCTATTTGCTTTGCAACAGGATGCAGTTCCTAAATTCATGGAACCAACATCCTATTCAACTTTTTGTTGTTCAATCATTTCAGTAGTGTCTGACTCTTTGTGATCTCATTTGGAGTTTTCTTGGCAGATACTAAACTGGTTTCCATTTCCTTCTCCAGTTCATATTGTGAAGATGGGATTAACTCTACCCTGCCCATTTTTAGATTTAATCACCAGAAGTGTAAACACTCCACTTATCCTTAAGTGGGGAAGGTCTATGATCCACTTGTACAATAGTGGGTGATGAATCAGAATTGACTGACTGCCCCCTGGGAAGTCCTAAGTAAAGCTTTAGCTGTGATTGGTACATGTAAAGTGGGAGGAAGGCACAGGAAGTGATGAAAGGAATGTTTTTTATAAGTGGCAAGAACTTCCTGTGAGGGAGGGTCTTTCACCTTTAAACTGGATCCTGGAGGAGCTCTGGCTGAGGACCTTGGACTGCTTTCTATTTCCCCTTAGAACTACCACATGGTTGAGTAAAAAAAGGCTGACTCCCTTCCTTGGCTTGTTCTGGAAGAACTAGCCTCTGAAGAGGCCCCTCATTTAGGAGGAGGCCTGGTGGTTAAAACCCTTATTCACTGACCCTTGGGCCCTTTGGTTGAGACTACTGGATCCCTGCTGGTGTAAGCCAGGGCTTGAGCACATATAGTCTAGCTCATTAAGCTAGATCTCTTACTCTGCCCTCTTTCTCATTTCTCTACTTTCACTCTTTCCCTCTATTTTATAAATAAATTGCTAGAAAATCATTTGGAATTAAGTAATTCCTGGCAACCACATTCTGATAAATTTAATCCAACCCTTTTATTTTTACCCCTTACATTTCCGGCCCTTACAATATTACAAATGGATAAATGGAGGCAAGCAGGGTCAAGTGGCTTACATGGGGTTATATAGCTAATAAATGTCTGAGGCTAGATTTTAGTTCAGGTCCTCCTGACTCCAGGCCTAGTACTCTATCCACTGAGCCACCTAGTTGCCTCCTTTTATTATACTACCTCCACCAAAAACCAAAATCTGCTTTATTTTCCTCTCATGAATAGACAAGCAGCTATCAGCAAATCTCTACAGTTCTACAACTAATTATATTGGAAATGGACTGACCAAAATTAAACTGTTTAAAATGTGTAGGTTCTTGCAGAATATCAAATACTATTCTGATTTTTTTAGGGAGGAAAAAAATTGTTTGAAACAGTTGGGGCAAATTTCTTTCTCTGTACTTGGCATGGTTGTATATTTCCTGTTTTGGCATCCAACTGGAGCCAGACAGAGGAAATGCTGAAATAAAAGAGAAAGCCTAGAGAGGCACCAAAAACCAGAGAGCAAAAGAATCTCCCCAGCTCTATCCCTCTGTCATAAATCTTAGGGAACTCACCAAGCAGTAATAAGAAAGGGATCAGATTTCAGATATGTCATATTGGGGAAAAGAAGAGAGGGTCAGTAAATCTCATTTATTCTTAAGCACCAAATTAGGGAGACAAGGAGATAGATAATGCAAATTATTCTCAGCCTTAGTCTCTTTCCTCTGCTCCATTCCCACATCACCAGCTGCCTAATGGCCATTTCAAAAAGACATCTCAAACTCAATATGTCCAAAATTTGCTAAACAGTACCTAAGTTCTAAGCTTTCCTGTGTCAAGGGTACATCAGCCTCCTAGTTACCAAGGTTCTACCCCACAATGTCCAATTAGTTTCCAAATCTTGTTGCTTCAACCTTCATAACATTTCTTGTGTACATCTGCTCACACATCTCTTCTCTACTTCCCTGTATTTCTGCTCACACAGCTACCACCCTAGTTAAGGCCTTCATCTGTCCTGACTTCAACTATTGCCATAACCTTCTCATTGATCTCTGCCCCCAAAAAACTCTAAACAGGATCACAAAGATTCCAATATGATTGAAAATAACTGAAAAACAACAAGCCAAGCCCTGTTCTAAGCATTGGGGATAAAAAAATGCAAAAGACAGTTTCTTCCCTCAAAGAACTTAACCTCTAATGGAAGTAGGAACTTGGGAAAAGCTAACACAGTCAATGTGAAAGTTCCCAACCTGGCCAGCTTTTCATTCTTTTTAAACTCTTCTTCCCAGTACATTCATTAATTGAATTATATTGGCCTGTTTGCTATTTCTCACACATTAATATCACCTACCTTCTATTTCCATGCCTTTGTGGTAGCTATCCCCCATGTCTGGAACATTCTTCCTCCTTACCTCTACATTTTAGAATTCCTGGCTTCCTTCATAACTCTGTTACGCCATTTGGAGTTTTCTTGTCAGAGATACTGGAGTTCTCTTCTCCAGTTCATTTTACAGATGAAGAAACTGAGGCAAACAAGGTTAAGTAACTTGCCCAGGGTCACATAGCTAGTGTCAGAGTCTGGATTTGAACTAAGGTCTCTTCTTAATTCAAGGCCTGGAACATTATCCACTGTACCACCTAAGTGCCCATTTTATAGCAGGAGCAACTTCCAATCAAGAGAACTGGTATTCAGGCTTAAAAGTTGCTTCAAAAGCTTCTTTTCTTTTTTTTTTTTTAAACTCTTAACTTCTGTGTATTGGCTCTTAGGTGGAAGAGTGGTAAGGGTGGGCAATGGGGGTCAAGTGACTTGCCCAGGGTCACACAGCTGGGAAGTGTCTGAGGCCAGCTTTGAACCTAGGACCTTCCATCTCTAGGCCTGACTCTCAATCCACTGAGCTACTCAGCTGCCTCCAAAAGCTTATTTTCTACAACTTGCCCTGCTTGCAGTTTTTATAACCTTAGGTGCTAAGATCCTTAGGGCTTTTCTTCTGGTGAAGACCACTTTGAAGGGAATGACCAATCCAGACATTCTTGCATAAGCAAATTTTTAAAAATCTCCTTGAGAGAAGAGTGAGAGCTAGTTAAAGAAAGAAAGGAAAAGAATAGCAAGGATAAGGGAAAGGGAACTGGGTTCAATGAAAATATAGCTCATTAGCATTTATATAACACTTTTAAGGTTTGTAAAGTGCTTTACATATGTATGTTAAATGATTCAATCCTCACAACAACACTGTGAAATAGGTGCTATTAATATTATTATTTTACATAGGAGGAACAAGAAGCTGAGAAGGGTTAAATGACTTGACCAAGGTCACAAAGCTAAATAAGTGTCTGAAGCAGGATTTAAAGTCAGGAATCTTACCTGACTTTCAGGTCTAACTCTATGTCCACTGGGCCACCCAGATACCTCTTTTACGTGAAACAAAATGTGTCAATAATTGACATATGTGAAGGGGAGAGAATGTAGGTTGGAAAGAACATAACTATCTATTTGTCTTAATTAAGTGGAAGGATGGGGCCCATGAGCTGACCATGTATAATAGAATTCAGGAATTCCTCATGAGATTTTGGAATGGAGAACACCCCCAAAGTTCCTGTTCTTCCCTACACTCCTATGTGAGCCCAATACAGCCTGCTGATACATAAAATTGCACATTTTCATTCCTTTTTTCCCTCCATTAAAATGCAAATATTCCTGGCAAAGGTAACACAAGAGACCTGAGGCACAGGGAGAAACAGGATCAGAAATCAATAGGTGCAGACTGCATGAGTTTAATTGTATTGTTAAATTATATTTAGCCACTGTTGCAATTATTAATTGATCCTAGCCTTCCAGATTTACTGCCTTACCTGGGGGCAGTAAATTATACAGTAGCAGTAGGCAAGTGGTTAAGCTCTACTGACCTAATAATACATGTAGGCCAATTTCTCATAAAGTAGTCCAGGGACCTGCTACCATGATCAGCTCATGAGTGCCACCCTCTCTCTAAATTAAGATGATGTGAAAAAGTCCTTCCATCCTGACCTGTCTCCCAAAATGTCAGCCATTGCCATATTTTGTTCCTCACTGAACTCAATTCCCTTTCCTTCTTCCCTCCTTCCTCTTTCTCTCTCCACAATTTTGCCTCAACTTACCTTTCCCGACAGTAATATTATTCATCCTCACACAATCTTTGACCCAGGCCTTCTTGATATTCCTCGGAAATTTCATCTCCTGTGCCTTTGCCCAAGCTGTCCTCTATACCTGGGATGCACCCTACATACACCTTCCATTTGTCTCTTAGAATCCCTAATTTCATTGGAAGATAAACCCCAATTCTACTTCATCCATGAAACTAAGTACCTCCTCCCCAAAATTACCTCGTATTTATTTTGTATAAACTTAAGTATATGCATATTGTTTCATTCAATAGAAAAGAGGGCAGGGATTGTTTAAATTTTATCTTTGTGTCCCCAGCATATAGGATGGTGCCTGGAAAATAGGTGTCCAATAGATGCTTGTTGATTGATCAGTTGATTGCTAACTAGTTAAATTGTGTGTGTGTTCACCAAAAATCTCAATAGGTTCACATCCCTGGATAATGCAAGGAACAGTTGGCATTTGTGGCAACGACGGGAGGAGTGGGCTGGAGAAAAGCAGGCATTGGAGAGGAGGTGGGAGGGAGAGAAGAAGATGGAGGGAGGAAGAAAGAGGGGGACAGAGAATATCAGAAGGGAGATCTTGCTTGGTGCTTGATTGGACTGTACTCAGTGCAGGTGGAAATCTAAAATAGCTAATTAGCAGCTTGCAGCAAAAAAAAACTGTCTACATCTTGATGAGGCTTGAATATTAGTCTCAAGACACAGTTTTTCTCATAAGAATATCAGTCTGGTTGTTTAGCTCAGCAGAAGGCACATGATATCTCTGATGCATATTGGCATGGTCCACAAGCAATTATCTGTAATGGAAGGTATCAGCAAAATTCTTCTATTGGTCTTGACTCCAAAGCAAAGAGTCTTTGATATTCCAGTACTGTTCCCTCTAGCTGCTAGTAATGGGTCTCGATAAAGATCTTTTCTCTGATATGCTAGCCACTAGGTCCTCTGCTCAGCCCTCTGAGAGAATTGCCAAGACCCCCATCATTCAAGGCATCTCACATTGCCACCAAAGTCTGTGTGTTCTAATGGTAGAATTGGTGAAGCAGGCAAAAGAGCAGCCAAGGGAAGCAATTTCTCATACATAGGACCCTAACTAGCCACAGGGAAGGCAGAGTGCTGGGACCAGAGATGCCTGACTCTGACTGAGTCACAATCTGTTTGCTTTGGGCACTAGTACTGAGTCCTGGGGGACTGAAGTCTTAAAAGGAGCATTTCCACTTAATAATAGAGACCTCCTGTGTCCTACTCATCTCATTTGCAGGGACCATCTGATATCACCTAACTCAAAATATGCAACTCTGGATGAAGGGTCACCAGGTGTTACTCTTTCAGTACCAACTAGGGTTTAATAATAGACAAGCAAACGCTTTCTAAGTGTTATAACAAGTGGCTTCTTTGGGGACCTCGCAGCTCCAGAAGCCCAATGGTCTTTTGGTCTGACCACCTCTTGATGATTGCCAATGGTTCTAGTCTGGTCTCTATGGGCAAGGACTTCCAAGGGTCCCACCAGGTCATAAGGGCCCAAAGGGAGAGTCAAGTCAAATCAAGTAGCAATTATCAAGCTTCCTCTTGATTCCCAAACTTTTTTGGCCTACCGCCCCCTTTCCAGAAAAAAATATTGCTTAGCCCCTTGGAAATTAATTTTTTTTTTATTTTAATAGCAATTAATAGGAAAGATAAATGCACCTGCACTGCAGTCCTGGATCGCTGCAGTACCCACCAGGGGGCGGTAGCGCCCACTTTGGGAATCACTGCTCTAAGTGCTAGTCATTGTGCTAAACTCTGGGAATATAAAGAAAGGCCAAAGGAAGTCCCTGCTCTCAAAGGGCTCACATTCTAATGAGGTAGACAACATGTAAAAAACTACATACAAACTAGCTACATACAGGATAAACTGGAAATAATCAAGAGAGAGAAGGCACTAGAATTAAGAGGGATAGGGAAAGGCTTCCTATATAGTAAGTAGGATTTTAGCTGGAACTTGAAGGAAGCCAGAGATTCCAAAAATGAAGATAAGGAGGGAAAAATTCCAGACAAGGGAGACAGTCAGAACATATGTGTTACCAAAAGAGGCTAAGGCACAGGTCTACCCTTACTACTCCAATCTAATCTCTCAGATACACTATCATGTAATTATTCCTGCAGTACCTTAAATTGTTTTCTTGTCTCATGTGGTAAATTCAATATTTTTTTCTCATCCTTGTATTATCCATGTTCCTTAGGGCCATGCTGAGGACTTGGTAATTGGCTTGAAAGAAGCCAAGGGGAAAGGATGAGGAGGGAGAAAGTTGGAGATATGGAGGACAGCCAGTGAAAAATGCCCAGATTTAGATGATGGGGAATGATGCAGGATCAAAAATGCAATCATCTGTTGTTCAAAGCCCATCATATTCACCACCACCTTTCCCCTCTTGTACCTTACACATCTTTAACCCACTTCCCTTGTACTCCGCAATCCAGGAACACTGACCACAAATTATTGTTCTTCACAAGGCACACCATCTACTTTTGCATTTCTGGGCATCTTTCACAGACTGTTCTTCAGGCATGGAAAGTTTGTTTATTCATAATTGTCTGCATATTCTCATCCCCATTGGGCTGTAAGCTCCTTTAGGAAAGATGGTTTTAAATTTGTGACCAAACAAGATATAGAGAACATTACAAAAAATTAAGTACATGCTTTTGATTGGATCAAATTTAAAAGGGGTTGTACAGATAATGCCAATGCAACCAAAATTAGAAGGGAAACAACAAATGGGGGGGTGGGCAGAATTTATAGCAAATGCCTCATTTCTCCAATAGAAAAAGAATTGAGTCAAATGTATAAGAATATAAAGCATTACCCAATTGAAAAATGGTCAAAGGATATGAATAGGTGGTTCTTAAAGGAAGAAATTAAAACTATCCATAGTCATATGAAAAAATGCTCCAAATCCCTATTGATAAGAGAAATGCAAATTAAAACAACTCTGAGATACTACCTCACACCTATCAGATTGGCTAACATGATCAAAAAGGAAAATGATAAATGTTGGACGAGATGTAGAAAAATTAGGACACTAATACACTGCCGGCAGAACTGTGAACGGATATAACCATTCTGTAAAGCAATATGGAACCAGGCCACAAAACTTTGCACACCCTTTGACTCAGCTACTGGGTCTGTCCCAAAAAGACAAGAGAGAAGAGGAAAGGACCTATGTGTATGAAAATATTTTAGCAGCTCTTTTTTAGGCACAAAGAATTGGAAGCTGAAGAGTTGTCCATCACTTGGATATAATGGATGAACAAGTTGTGGTATACGGTTGTAATAGGATACTATTGTGCCATAAGGAATGACAAATAGGAAGAATTCAGAAAAACCTGGAAAAACTTATACGTAATACAAAGTGAAGTGAGCAGAACCAGGAATACGATGTATTCAATAACAGAAATATTACGCAATAATCAACTGTGAAGGACTAAACCATTACAGCAAAGCAAGTCTCCAAGATAACCACAAGGGATATATGATGAAAATGCTATCCAGAGCGAAAGAAGGAACTATTAGAATCTGAGTGCAGATCAAAGAAGGCCATCTTCCACTATATTTCCTTCATGAGATTTCTATATATGTGTCTTCTATCATGACATAAGCAATATGGAAATATGGATTATATGAAAGTAGGAGTATAATCTATATCAGACTATTCACTGCCTTGGGGTTGAGGAAGGGACAGAGAACATCTGAACTTGAAAACATCAAAATTGTGGTGGCAAAAAATTGGAAAATGAGGGGATATCCCTCGATTGGGGAAAAAAATCAGTGAAAGATGAATTTTAAGTGAATTCTATCATGGGCAACTAGATGGGTCAGTGAACTGAGAGCCAGGCATAGGGACAGAAGGTCCTGGGTTCAAACCTGGGCTCCAATATTTCTTTGCTGTATGGGGTAAAGGGCAAGTCACTTAACCACCATTACCTAGTCCTTACTGTTCTTCTGCTTTGGAACCAGTACACAATCTAATTATATTGATTTTAAGATGGAAGGTAAGAATTATTTTAAAAATTAAAATAAATTAATTCTATCATCCAAAGAACAATTAATTAAATTATTTGTTTAAAAATTATATAAGTTGAAAAGATAGATATCCTACTAAATACCTCTATAAGACAAATATGGTCCTGAGAAAAAGTAGGAAATGATAGATCAATATCTCTAGTGAATGTCAATGCAAAAATATTGAATAAAAGGGGGCAGCTGGGTAGCTCAGTGGAGTGAGAGCCAGGCCTAGAGATGGGAGGTCCTAGGTTCAAACCCGGCCTCAGACACTTCCCAGCTGTGTGACCCTGGGCAAGTCACTTGACCCCCATTGCCCACCCTTACCAATCTTCCACCTATGAGACAATACATCGAAGTACAAGGGTTTAAAAAAATATTGAATAAAATATTAGCAAAGAAGCTATAACAATGAAGTCAAAGCACAATACTATCATTTATTAACAGGTTAGAGTTATACTAGGAATGCAAATTTGGTTCAATATGAAGAAAACTCTAAACACAATGGACCACATTAATAACAAAAAAACAATAAAAATCATGCAGTTATTTTTATATACACAGGGGTAACTTTTGATGAAATGCAATACTCACTTATATTTTTTTAGATCTTTAAAAGCATCATTATAAATCCATGTAGTACCATATTAAATTGAATATAAACTTTTAAAAAACCATCTACACACAATAAAATTCACTTTCACCTGCAATTCTCTGTTTTTATTTGCATATGGAAATGTTCTTGTTTTGTGAATTTGTCAAGTTCATAATAATTTCTTTAAAGAATGCATGGTATGAGGAGGCTTTCCAAAATAAAATGTACTCAGGACACATTTTTAAGTTTAAACTGAATTATTATTTTCTCCATAATTTTTAAAAAATCTTTACCTTCCACCTTAGAATTGATACTATGTGTATTGGGTCTAAGGTAGAAGAGTGGTAAGGGCTATGCAATGGGGGTTAAGTGACTTGCCCAAGGTCACACAGCTAGGAAGTATCTGATACCAGATTTGAACCTAGAACCTCCCATCTCTAGGTCTGGCTCTCAATCCCCTGAGCTACTCAGCTGCTCCCTCTCCATCACTTTTTGTGGCATTTGCCAATTTCCAAGGTGTATAAATGTTAAAGCTAGAAATTTACCAATCTGCTCTTCCAAACCCATTTGAGCAGGAACTAGAAAATCCCTAAGTAACACCATTCCTGGCCTTGAGTCCTGACTCTCTTTGTTATTCAGTTGTTTCAATTGTGTCCAACTCTTCGTGATCCCATTTGGAATTTTCTTGGCAAAGATATTGAAATGGTTTGCATTTCCTTCTCCATATCATTTTACAGATGAGGAAACTGAGGCAAGCAGGATTAAGTCGTTTGCCCAGGATCTCACAGCTAATAAGTGTCTGAGATCAGGTTTGACCTCAGGAAGATGAGCGCTCCTGACTCCAGGTCTGGCACTCTCTTCACTGCACCACCTAGCTCTCCTCCCCTGTCCCTCCATCCATTCCTATCACAAATTGAACTCGTTTAAACTCCTTTAAAATATGTTCAATCTGGGTATCACTCTGGTCAATTACCTCATGGTCACTTAAGTGTCAAAATCTGTTGCAGAGAATGAAGAGATGGAGAAATTCTATGAAGAACTTGACATGATCCTTGAAACCGATTCACACATGCCTTGATATCTGGTGGCCTCATTACAAAATTGGTCACAGGGAAGAACAGCAAAAAGATGTCACAGAATTATGCTGTGGCAGGAACAAATGACAGTTCAAAGGCTTGTGGATTAATAGGAAGCCACACAGATAGATAACAAACTTTTTCTTCCAGAAGGATCAGAGGGCAGGGTATTGCATTTGCAGGGTTTGGGGATGGGGAAAGGATTAAGCATTTTTTATAGTGCCCACTGCACTGTGTGCCAAGCACTGTGCTAAGCACTTTAAAAATATCTCATTTGATCTCACTACAACAGACAGCACAAAGAAATAACAATAATAAAGTTAGCTGAATCGTCACAGACAGGTTATTGACACAGCAGTCATTTCAGAAATAGCTGTCTGTGTAATATCAGATCATCTACTGATTAGAGAACAGGCAAAAATGAACCCTAATTTAGAAGAAAGGCTTAAAAAGAGGAGACAGCTCTGAATACAATCACCCAATTTTTATTTAAAATTCAGATGCTAATATTACCAGTTTCATATCACTCTCAAAATCATAGGATCATAGAGCAATTCAGCCAAAAGAAGAATGAATCTGATGTTAGACCTGTATTAAAATCTTGCCTCTGATACCTACCTTTGTAACCTCGAGGCAAGTCATTTAAGCTCCCTATGTCTCAGTTTCACCCTCTGTTAAATGGGACTGTTGGATTAGGTGCCTTCTAATGTCCTTCACAAGTCTAGATCTATAATTCTATGATCTATGATCCAAAGTGAAAGGGCAATTCAAGTATTGTTCTCTTAGCATGAACTTATACATCAAGATCTTAAAGCTGAAAAGGAGGTCCAGCAGGGTCGTTTGTCCAAGATTGCACAGTTACTCTACTGTGGAAAAGGGAGAAGGGTATGATGTCCTTTCCATACAGCTCACTGCCTCTTAAATCCTAAGTGACAGCTAGCTGAAAGATGCTCCCTGCAGAGAGAGACTCATGAGAGAAATTTTAATGGGGATTGGGGGAAGGGTAAAGTCCCATTGCAGGGATCCATATCCAAGAGGTTCAGGGGTCAGGTCTGAGAACTTTTCGAACCTACATTACCTCATCTTTATTAGAAGGATTATAAAACCTCACTTGCACAAAGGCAAGGGGTTGGACCACATAATCCCTTGAGATTCTTTCTAATCCTATCATCTATGATAAACTAATTTTTGCTAAGTCTACAGCTGTTTCTACTTAGTTCATATAATTATTATTTTCTCCACTTTTTGCAGCATTTCTCAATTTCTAAGGTGTAAACGCTCACATGAAAATTTTAACAATCTGCTCCTACAAGCTAGGGCTCCAGCAGACGCCTGAGCAAAGTTATGTCTTCCAATTCTTGGTCCCAAGTTCTTTCCCCCTACCCATACATACCACAAATTGGGCTCCATTATCGCCTTTAAAATATGTCCAATTTAGTTATCATTGTCATCAGTCATCCCATGGTCACACGGGCATCAAAAGTCAGCTTGACATTTTAGGTCTTCTACAATTTGTCTCCCTTTCCAAACATACTTCATTCCACTCTTCTGCATACACTTCATGCTCCATCCACACTGGTCTACTAGCAATATGATCTAGTCCAGAGGTAATATACATAAAGCATTTTGCAAACCTTAAAATGCCATGTAAATATTCACTATTATTGTCTCCTGCCTCCTTATATTCATGCAGCCCAGTCCCATGCCTGAATGTGTTGCCTTCTTATATCTATCCACTAAAATCCTTCTTGTTGTTTTGTTGTTATTGTTTAGTCTTTGTCAATGGCGTCCAACTCTTTGTGACTCTATTTGGAGTTTTCTTGACAAAGATACTGAAATGATTTCCTCCACCAGCTCATTTTACAGAAGGGGAAACTGAGGCAAAGAGGATTAAATTACTTACCCAGGGTCACATAGCCAGTAAGTGTCAATGGCTGGATTTGAACACAGGACTTCCTCACTCCAAGACTGACACTTTATCTACTGTGTCACCTTCCTGCCCAAAATTGTTCTTAGAAAATGAAACATGCCACCCACTTCCTGCTAGAAAAGCAATGCAGAATGAGACATATTTTTTGGACACAGCCAATGAGAGAATTTGTCAGATGTGAGCATACATATATATTTTTTTAAATCCTTACCTTCCATCTTGGAGTCAATACTGTGTATTGGCTCCAAGGCAGAAGAGTGGTAAGGGTAGGCAATGGGGGTCAAGTGACTTGCCCAGTGTCACACAGCTGGAAAGTGTCTGAGGCCAGATTTGAACCTAGGGCCTCTGGTCTCTAGGCCTGGCTCTCAATCTACTGAGCTACCTAGCTGCCCCCTAGCATACATATTTTTGAGGGTTTTCCTTTTCTATTTTTGTTAATAAATGCAAGGAGGGAAAGATAATAAATATTTAAGTATATAAATTATTTTTAGAAAGTAGAAAAATGAAATATTATCATTATTAGATCTCAGATTATAATATAAATTAATAAATACCAAAAATGTATTTATTACTGAAAAATAAAATACAAGAGTAGATCAATAGGATAGACTAGCTAACAAGATCTAGCAGCAGATAACTATAGCCCAGTATTCAACAAATCCAAGAATACAAACTACTGGGGAAGAAACTCCTTTTTTTTTTTTTTAACAAGAACCACTAAGAAAATCAAAAGGTAGGTTGCTGTAAAATAGGTTTAGCCCAATATCTAGATTAGTGGAAATATGATAAATGTATTTTAATTCAGAAATCCATTGCTAGGAAAAATCTGCTTTGTTGGTCTACTCAACTATAACTTACTGTAGCTATAACCATTCACTTAATTACAATTACTTGAATAATAGAAACAGTACCTAGGAAACAATAAACATCCACTAAAAATGTACTTTGTTGGGATTTTTCTTTCTCTGGATTTTATTTTACTATACTAAAAATTGATATACTTTAGCCAAATTAGGAGGGAAGGAAGGAAGGAAGGAAGGAAGGAAGGAAGGAAGGAAGGAAGGAAGGAAGGAAGGAAGGAAGGAAGGAAGGAAGGAAGGAAGGATGGATGAGGTAAAAATGAGGAAGGTAGAAGGAAGGATATATAAGAGAAAGGAGAGAGGAAAGTAGAGGAAAGGAAAGTGGAAGGTAGCTGTCCCCAGCCCCAGCAGGGGGATATTGACCAAAGCCCTTCGGGGCTCAAATAAAAGATCAGAGAACAAAATTAGGGTTTAGAATAGCTAGTTTTAATTTTAATTAGAAAGGGGAATGTCTAGGAAAAACTAGGAGGTAGATAGTAAGGGGAAAAGACACCGAGAGAGAGATCAGGGTAGATAGCAGTCAGCCAGTCTCCAGGCTTGAGAGAGCAGAGAGCTGACCTGAAAAGGCACCAAACTTTCTCTTTTATACTTTCTCCAACACTTCCCACAAAGGAAGTGGGAGGTGTTGGAGGAAGTAGTAACAGAGAGTCCTGAGAGATGTAGTCTCCCAGGGTTTACAAAAATTTTAAATGGCACGCAAGGAAGGAAAGAAGGAAGGAAGGAAGATTCCTCCTTAGGCAATTTGAAACAGTGAATAGAATACCATTCTTGGAGTCAAGAAGAGCTGGGTTCAAATTCTCCCTCAGTTACTAGCTTTGCAAACTTAAAAGCATTATATAAAGCTAGCTATCATTATAATTATTAACTATTATTGCCAAGTTACTTAACTTCTTTGAATCTCAGTTTCCTCATCTATAAAATGGGCATGTTGAGTACCAATCTCATAAAAATTATTTGGGAATGTTGAATGCAATAATATGTGTAGAATGTTTTGTGAACCTTGAAACACTATTAAATACAGTTTATTGTTGTTGGTATTGTTATTCATCTTCCTTCAAGTTTAAGTTCAGGTATCAATTCTTCCAATGAGCTTTCCCTAATATAAAAATGTTCTCTGCTTCTTCAGATTTTCTGAAAGTACCTTATCTTTATCTCTACCTTGTTTCATGTTTATTTGCTTATATAAAGGAGCATGAATTTAGTGTAACTGAAAATTTTACATCCTTTACAAGATATAAAATGATCTGATCAAATATGAAAAGATTCAACCTTTCATCCTCCCCCTCAGTTAAACATTTGTTGTTCTCAGAAAATCAACCAGAGTACTTTGGAGAATATCTGTCGACAATTCCAAATCTTATATAACTCTCTACATAACTCTATGTAGATAACACTACAGTTCTAGATTATATGAGGGGATATATTATGCACATGTCATAATAGTACATGCACATTCATACAAACAAATATATACAATTGTTAGAACAAAATAATGTAGTAGTAACATGAATAAGACTACTAATAACAGGGGAAAAATGCTCATTTTTCTTCAGTGTATCCCTATAAACTAGGATATCCAAGAGGAAGAGTTCTGGACGGAGAATCTCTCCAGGCTTTGAGTCCCACTCTCAACACTATAGTTCATAAACCCTAACTACTGTGCTTCTATTAACAATCAGCCAATTGTTACAACTAGTTTTTTGGAAAAAGCATTTACTAAAGTAATATAGTAAAAATAGTAACTACAAAACATATGCCACTTTGAAATCTTGGACATACTCTCTAAATGCACATAGTATCCTTTGGTATTGGACACTCAAAATACAATGGCAGTGAGACACACACACATAGGGAACATATGTAGTAAGGACAACTTGCAACTCCAGCATGGCAAGGCTTTTAAGGTCCTTTCTCTCTTTGTGAAGTTGACTTGTTGCTCTCCTCTCAATTTCTGGGGCTCTCTCTCTCTCTCTCTCTTGAATATATAACCACCTCCTCTTTCCTTCTGCCAGAGGCTTTTCCAGAAGTTGCTTTCAGCTTCAGGAGACTGCCTCACTGCATCTCTCTGTCTCTGTGTCTCTAGGTGTGTGTGTGTCTGTCTGTCTGTCTGTCTGTCTGTCTGTCTCTGTGTCTCTGACTCTGTTTCTCTGTCTGTCTGTCTGTCTCTCTCTCTCCCTCCCTCCCTCAAACTGTTTTGAATTGACTCTAATTTCTGGATGGGGTATCTACCTCTGGGTGACTAACTCTGCTGCTATGACCATTGAGGGGGGTGCTGAAGAGAGAAAATCCCTTTCTCCTCCTCCTAAAAAGATGAAAAGTTTGGCTCTTTCCCAATTACTGCCTCAAGCCTTGACTCTCCCAGGCTAACTCTAACTGAAAACTGTCTCCAAGGCTTAGTTATTTAAAGCCCTGCAAGGATGGCAATCCTACCCAAATTAATTTACTTATTTTTTTTTACTGAATTTTTACTGAATTAGAAAAAATTGGAAAAAAAAATAGAAAAAACTGTAACAAAGTTCATTTGGAAGAACAAAAGATCAAGAATGTCAAGGGAAATAATAAAGCCCTGCAAGGACATAACCATGGAAGGGTGAGGGGAGCTCATTTAATGACATGACAATCAGAGAAAGAGAGGTGTTCATATTTCCCAAAGGGATCACTGGGTATTAGCAATTTGTTAATACATGTCACTATTTGTAATTAACATAACAGCTGAATCTGAGGGAGGAGGACAAAAACTAAATCTTATTCTCCCTTACACATATATGTAATATCCCCCTTTGTAAACTTCTCAAGGACAAGGGTTACATATTTTTTCTTTCTTTCTTTCTTTCTTTCTTTCTTTCTTTCTTTCTTTCTTTCTTTCTTTCTTTCTTTCTTCCTTCCTTTCTTTCTCTTGTTCTTTTAAAATTTATTATTTATCTTTACCATTATTTTTTTTATTTTGTGTTCCAAATTCTCTCCCTCCCCCACCTCCCAAGAAGGCAAGGAATACATTGGAAATCATGGAAAACATATTAACATTGTTTTTTCATATTTGTTTTCCCAACACCTACAGTACCTTGGTAGCAAGTATGCTTAGTAAGGCTTTGTTGAATTGAATTGAATTCCATAACTCAAAGGAGAGTGTACCTACAGAGGAAACAGCGATATGTCAGGAAAGACATTCTTTGCAACTGGAAAGACCTGTCTCCAAGTCCCAACCCCACTAATGAAAATGAGCAAATGTCTCAATTTTGGGGTTTTTTGGGGTTTTTTGGTTTTTTAACCCTTACCTTCCACCTTAGAAGTGTAGTGGTTCCAAGGCAGAAGAGTGGTAAGGACTAGGCAACGGGGGTTAAGTGACTTGCCCAGGGTCACATAGCTGGGAAGTGTCTGAGGCCAGATTTGAACCCAGGACCTCCCGTCTCTAGGTCTGTTCTCAATTCACTGAGCTACCCAACTGCCCTCATGTCTCAAATTTTTTTTTCAAACCCTTACCTTCCATCTTGGAATCAATACTGTATATTGGTTCCAAGGCAGAAGAGCGGTAAGGGCTAGGCCAGTGATGGGCAATCTTTTGAGCTTGGTGTATCAAAATTTGCCCAAAAACTGAGCATAATTCAGGTGGTGTGTCACTTCGAGAAAAAACACATTATTTCATGATATTTATAGTTTAAATAACAAAAATGTATAATTGTAATATATAACTGTATTTAATAAACCAAAATAGGTAAATTAATATAGGTAGAATTGTCATCTATAGTGCACAGTATCTACACTATTCTACAGCAAATGTTTCATCCTCTGCATGCGGCCCCATACTTCTCTGTATGCGGCTGTATCGAAAATGGCTACCTGTGTCAGTGCTGACACGTGTGTCGTAGGTTTGCCATCACCAGACTAGGCAATGGGGGGTCAAGTGACTTGCCCAGGGTCACACAACTAGGAAATGTTTGAGGCCAGATTGAACCCAGGACCTCCCATCTCTGGGACTGGCTCTCAATCCATGGAACCACTTAGCTGCCTCCATCTCAATTTTTTAAAGAGAAAAAAGTTAGATTCTTTGAAATATCAGTCTAGAGGTTAGATAAGTAACAGTGAATAGAGCACCAGGCCTGGAGTATGGAGGACCTGGGTTCAAATCTGCTCTCAGTCACTTCCTAGTTGATCCTGGGCAAGTCACTTAATCCCAATTGCCTACCCCTTGACACTCTTTCATCTGAGAACTGATACTAAGACAGACGGTAAAGGTTTTTTTTAAAGAAAAGAAATATCAGTCTATAAACTTTACTCCAATTCATAACCAATTTCTAGAATGATCTATCAAAGGGACAGCTTACAAGTGTTTAGAAAAGGAAGCAGAAAAGGGCAACCAGGATGGTGAAAGGACTAAAGACCATGACATATGTTGTTCAGTTAAAAAAACAGATTTTTTTTATGTTGGAAAATAGAATGTTTAGGAGAGATTAGCAGTCTTGAAGAGCTGTCATAGAGGGGAAAAAAACTAAATTTTTTTCTGACTGGTCCCAGAAAATAGAACTAGGACCAATGGTGGAAATTGCAGAGAAAGGGGCAACTGGGTGGCTCAGTGGATTGAGAGTCAGGCCTAGAGACGAGAGGTCCTAGGTTCAAAGCCGGCCTCAGACACTTCCCAGCTGTGTGACCCTGGGCAAGTCACTTGACCCCCATTGCTCACTCTTACAACTCTTCCACCTATGAGACAATACACAGAAGTTAAGGGTTTAAAAAAAAAGAAAGAAAATTGCAGAGAAAGAGACTTAATTAAGCTTTATGTAAGGGAAAACTTCCTATTAGAGTTATTCAAGAGAAAATGGTCTATATTGGGTAGAGAGTTCCCTATTACTGGAAGTCTTCAAACAAGGGCTAGATTTCATTCGCCTGGAATATTGTAAAGTAGAATCCTTGCTCAGATATCAGCTGGACCAAGAGACTTCCAAGATGTATTCCACTTGAATATTCTGAGTTTTCTTAATGAGAAAAGCAAAGAGACTGTTTTCTCCCTGATGTCAAGGAAAAGAAATACTTGACAAAGAAGAAAATTCCTAAGGGATGATGTCTCTTGTTATATGGTCATTAGTATCGTACTGGCATAGGACATAAGGTCATATTGTCAATTATGCATCTCCAAATGTCCAATGCCAGATGCTCTGTTCTCCAGTGTATTCAGAGACGGTAAGGACAGATGGACTAAAGACAAGATAGGCAGAAGTAAAAAAACCTCATTTTTCAGCATTTCCCTATTCCAAGTGGACAAGGATCCAGATCTTGGGTTGAGATTTTTGTTCTTGTTATTGTTATTAAAAGGGCAAAAGACATTGACTTTGACTTTTAAAAATTAGAATAAAATTATTTTTCTTTTCAAAAATAGTACCATTTTCATGATGAAAAGTACTACCACTGTATTACCAGGCAATTGTTATTGAGCATCATTCCTTTGGCTGATGGATGGGCTCCATCAATACCATCCAGACCTTTTAGCATACAAGAAATACAAATATTGGAAATTATAAGAGCAAAACAATAAGCAAGAGTAAAACAAGCTGTGTCATGCTTGTCATTAGTACCTTCTATCACTTAAATAGTTAAGATGTGTTTATGTGTAAAGACATGTAAGTGTCCCAAGTGTCTGAGTGCAATCTTAAGCTATTAAATGTATATGCTTAATGTATATGCATGGCAAAAAAAACATATGAATAAGACTCAGCTCATTCTGCCTTATAAACAACAACAACAACAAATCAATAAGTATACTATTTACTAGAATGGTCCTGTTTATACATCTCTTTTTAATTCCAACCATTACCAATTTGAAAAAGTCTACCTTATAGTCAATATTTAGTCAATGACATTCCACTTGAAATTCACCAATATGCCTAACATTTGTATTATTTTTGTACCATTCAAAATGATTTCATATACATGACATCATTAGGAACATGCTAAAATTTCAATATTACTCTTATATCTTGTTTTCTATAATTAAAATTTAAGGGGGCAGCTAGGTGACTCAGTGAATTGAGAGCCAGACTGACAGACGGGAGGTCCTGGGTTCAAATCTGACATCAGATACTTCCTAGCTGTGTGATCCTGTGCAAGTCACTTAACCCCCATTCCATTGCCTAGCCCTTACCACTCTTCTGCCTACACAGTATTGATTCTAGGATGGAAGACAAAGGTTTAAAATATATATATGTATATGCATACATATATATAAATTTAAGTATTACTTAAACTAATAAATGTCCTTCATAATAAAAAAGTCAGAAAATTCTAATTCATCAATTTCCTCATTATCATTTTCTGATGATGGACATAAGAATCATAGATTCATAGATTTAGTACTGAAAAAGCTCTTAGGCATCATTTAGACCAACTCCCTTATTTTGCAGAGAAGGAACCTGAGGTTTAAAAAGGTTAAGTCCAGAGAAGTAGAATTAGGATTCAAATTCATCTCCTATGACTCTGGAGGGTGGTTGAAGGGTACTAATAAAGGTTATAAAACAAATTACAGCATAAGTAACCACAATAACATCTTTATATAGGTGAAATGTGACTAAAATGATCATCAAAAGCAACAGTGTAGAGAGAGGAGATTGTGATTGTTGTGTGTAGGAGATCTGGGGATGCAGGTTTACCTTTGGATGGAGGAGATTACAGGATGGCATTTGTGAAATATTATTGCTCTCATAATTAAGTGATGAACACTTGTTTATATGGATATATGATTGGGGTTTTCAGTTCTATGGTAAAAATGAATAATATGGAAATAGGTATCAAGTGATAACATTTGTACAACCCAGTGGAATTATTTGTTGGCTCGGGGGTGGGAGGGAAGAGGAGGAGAGGGAAAGAAAATGAGTCATATATAAACATGAAAAAATATTTTTAAAAATTAAATTTAAATTTAAAAAACAACAACAAAAATAAATAATTAACTGATGAAGCCATGAGAGGAGAGAGTCATCCACAAAATCCTTTCATACATTTGAGAGTCTTTGTGATATTTTTATAGACAAGATGAAGAAATGTGGGCAAAATGATTATGAAGTTATATTGATGATAAATTATTAAAATTTCATGACCCAAAGGTCAAGGTCAATATGGAAGGCAGTATCTAATGGAGCCATCATTGTCCCTGCACTTTTGAAAACTTTTATCAATGATTTAGGTATAGCTCTGAAGTATTGGATTGCCAGATGATACACTACTGAGAGAAAGAGATAGTCCATTGAATGACAGTCACAATCCAAAAAGATTTCAGTAGGCTAGGCCCATGGATCAAATCTAATAAGATGAAACTTGATAAAATGTAAAGATAAAGATAAATGTAAAATCCTAAAACTACAGCAGAAAAAACTTAACTTCACAGATTCAAGATAGGGAAGTCAAAAAGTTTGTGAAAAAGACCTAGAGAAATTGAGTTCCATGAAACAAGAGAAAACTTACATGATCCAATTGTATCAACAAAAATAACAATAAATGAAACTGAATGCTAAGGAATTATAATATCCAATCTTGCTTTGTGTAGTACAGGGTTTCTTGCATTGCAATATTACCTTAGGCAATCCTGTCAGTTATCAGAATGAAATTCTGGAGTGGCATGTGCCAGATGCCAGGTGCTAACCGGCAGTTGGGCTATGACTATATAAGGCCATGCAAACCCAACCTTGGGGGTTCTGTTTTCTCTTGACCTCACCCAGACAACTTGCTATCCCTGACCTTTCCCCCTGGGCCCTGGGTGTTGACTCAGGTGGATTGGGGGTAGGAACTTAGATAGCGTAGCCTAGTGGTTAAGGCCATCTCTAGAGGAACTCAACAACATCATTGGAGTACCTAGATGAACAAATAACACCAAGCCAGACTCTAGTTATCTCTGGCCGAGGGCTGCCCTCAGCCTGTCAAGACCCTTTAGGTCCTTAGCCAGCACCTGCCAGTTGCCCCTAGCAACAGCTTAGCAAACCCAAGCCCTTTTACCTTAGTTTTCCCTTTCCTGTTCAAATAAATCCCTTAGCCTTAATCTGTGAATTCCTGTGATTATTCTAACACCTTCAAGGCTAAAGAGACTAAGGGGAGGACAGAATTTGAAGAAGTAGAGGTTACCGTGGAAGTGAAAGCTAAGCCTCCATTGTTGGGAGGAAGCTGAGCCACAGTTTCCAGCTGGGCTCTGCTCTCACCCAAAAGGGAGTCAGTTACCTCAGCAGGGAGGGGCCACCAACCCAACATCTTAAAGGAGCCTGCAGCTAGCAGTGGAGATTCACTGGGCAGCTCAGTTGAGGTTGCTCCCCTCTGATAACATCAACTCCAACCTCCAGCTAGTTTAATTACTGGCTCCTAGGCCCTTGGTGACCCCCTCGTTACCATCTCCTCTTATCCCCTTATTACATTTGTAAAGATGGGATGGTTGATTTTATTCTATTCTATCCTACTTAAATTAAGTAATAAGATGTCTGGTCAATTTTGTAAGCCTTAAACTACATATGGAAAAGTCCTTCAAAATGTAGAGATGTTGCACAATAATTGCAATCAAATAGTAAATTTAGTCAACCCTAAGGTCATCTATAAATTATAAAGCTAGATAGAACCAGATTCACTTTAGAGGCTGAACAAAGTGTAGTATTCTGACACACTCAGGAGGAGCAAAGGTATCAGTGAGGTGTGGTGGAGAAGGAATATCATCAAGAAAGATCATTAGCATCTCAGAGCAGAAAACTTGGGCTGAGGGAAGTCTCCCAAGAAAAGGTTGAATCTTTCCCCCAATTTCTCTTCCTAGTACCTACCTTTCATTAGAAACTATACTATTATGTTATTACCCAAATGATTCCAGTAAACAGAATATTTTCTAAACCACAAAGAAGCCAGAGGTTAACTAGAAATAAATGTAAATGCAAAATTAGGCAGACTAAATGCTAGGAATTTTCCTAACTGCTCAGAACAATTACAACTGAATTCATAACTATTCTTCTAAAATAAATTTCTTAAAGCCAAAGAGGAAGGAACTGCATGGCCTTTAACAGCCATTACATTTCTCCTAGGCTTTAATTAGCTAATTAGTGTAAAAAAGGTGTTACACATCTCCCTCTTCTCATTGGAGAGGTGACAGTGGATTATAAGTATGGAATGTTGCATAGGTCAAGGTATTGATTTTGCCTAAGATTTTTTTTTCTTACAAGAAAAGTCTCACTGGTAAGAAGTAAAGGAAGGCATATATTAAGAAACTACAGTTTAAACAAAATGAATAAATAAAATTTAGTGATATAAAAATCAATAAAATATTTTGAAAGAAAATATAAAAATACCTGGGGATGGATTTTGAGCTAAAAAAAAAAAGCTAATTTTACTTTACTCTACATTGAATAGTATAGTGTCTAACTAGATGCTGCACTGGATGAAACAAATAGAGTGCTGGGTTCAGGTTTAGGTGCCATACTTTAGGAAAGACATTGACTAATGAGAGCATCAAGAGTCACACAGCTGGAATTGTGAGGGGACTGGAAGTAATGCCATACAAAGATCATTTGAAGGAACCAAAGATGTTTTTATCTTTGAGTGTCTGAAGAGCTTTCATGCTGGAGAGAGATTATATTATCTTGCTCAGTTTCAGAGGGAAAACCTAGGCATAATGATTGGAAATTGCAACAAGGCAAATTTAAGCTTGATGTATGGAAAAACTTCTTAACAATTATAGTTTTCCAAAAGTGGAATGGGTTTCTTTGGAAAGTAATGGGTTTCTGCTTAGTAGAAGTCTTCAAGTGAAGCCTTATCATGTGTTGGGGATATCATAGAGGCAGTTCTAATATAAACAAACATGGATTGGGTTAGGTTGTCTCTAAGATCTCATCCAGCTCCTAGGGTTCAATAATTCTGTGACAGAAGAAAGCTTGGAGAGAAAGAGATCACCCAAGAAAGAAAGATAATTGTTTTGATTGTTCATGGACTTGAGTGTCAGTTCTTTGATTTACTTGTGTGAGATATGGGCATGTCTTGAATTTAATGCATTGTCAGCCTGAGTGCTTGCATGAAAATTGAGAGCTTTTTTTCATCTTTTTAGTACAGGCCTAGACATAAGACAAATTTTTATATTCCCTGAGAAAATATTAGATGAGACATGACAATGAGAGTATGATTATTGAGAAACTACCAGAATTGAACATAGTCCATGTAAACCCAGAATGTTAATTCTGGACCACAAGTTATAGTCATGACAAAGGCAAATAGGTATAGAATGAATAAAAGACAAGGAGAGTTGGGGAGATAAGAGAATGGTAGCAGGGAGAATCCTGGAGCCAGAGTAGTTTCATGTGAGGAAACTAGAGTGGAATAGAAGTAGAAATCCTAGAAGTTGAAATGTTTGAGATGGTGTGATAATTTGATATCAAGAGGCTTGATTGTGGGATTAGAAACTGTGGGGATGTCCATCACTTAGGATGAATATGAATTGCAAAATATCCTTTTCCTGCCCCTTCTACATACCCATATGTACTTGGGAAGAACAAGACTCTATGAACAAAATAAGGTTCTTTAAAAACAAAGAAATGCTTTTGTCATGACAAAGGTCCATGTTAGGGCCAACTCCAGGGCATAAGGTATTATATTCACATCCTGGGAAATTATGGAAGCCACTTTTGAATGACAGAGGAGGCAGTTAGAAGGCATAGAATGTTCCCAGATGCCATGAGCCAGGGACAAACGTTGGTTGGCCTGGCAGTATAAATAACCCTGACAGCCATTTGGAGGGGTCGTTGGTCTTTGGGGTTTTTGGTCCTTTAGATCTTTAGGTCTCTGAATCTTCCTAGCTTTTTAGGTCTCTGCTCTGGGTGGTGAAGGGAGGCTGGGAGGTCTATGAAGAAGAGGGTAGGAAAAATCTGAATAGTTCCTGAAGACTGTGAGAGCTAGTACATCACCAAACACTGATAGTGAAAGGCTGAGAGAATAACATCATCAACACAGTTGTATCAACAGCAGTTCCTATTCTCTGGCTTGGCTGTGGCCAGGCTGGGCCAGAGGGGTAGTGGAGAACAAAGCTCCAGCTTTTACTAGATCGATAGCCTCCAGGCCTGATTGTCAATTAGTTACAGATATTAGATTGACTGGGTCTCCAATCCCCAATTCTTATCCTGTTTATCCTTTCCCTGATTATAGATTATAGATAAAGAGAGTTTAACAAGTACCTTCCTGAGTGGTCTTTATATCACGACCCTTGGGGAGGGAGCTAACGCAGTCAGATACCAAACATGATCCAAGACGAATCAAAGGCCCAGGTCAGGTGGGACCTGAAAGGGTTACCCATCCACCTTACCTTTAGGGGTCCTCCCTGGGCAACTGTTAGAGAAAAGGGGAAATTATAACAACTATCAAGGCTGATCGGGGTTGGTGTTCCTCCATCTTCTACAACTAGGGAGAATATATAGATACATTCACATCACTGTATATCTATATCTCCTTAGGACCCCTTTTGTTTATAACAGAGGCAGAGATAAGTGATCCATAATATGGGCATTCTTGAATGGCACTTCAGATAACTATATAGACAGTCTCTATTCCTGCCCTTGATGAACATTTCTTTTTCCCTTTATCTCTTTCTTTCCTTTTCCTTTCATCTTCTTTTCTCCAATAACAAATTTCATTTCATTTCTATTCTTTTTCCCTATCATACCACCCCTTTTTCCTTCTCTCCTGAATAGGTCTTTTGACCTGCCTGAGACACATATGAACACAATGAGCAACTTAAGATCATTTTCTATAGAAAAGAAATTTAAGATCACTTCAGAGAAGTCTCTGTCTGGCATTTCCCTGGATACCTAAATTAATTCTGCACAGGCTTGGGTAGTTCCAATTCACACCAATTATCCGGTGCTGGGTCCCAGGATGCAACCCGTAAAACTAACTAGAGAGAAAAAGAAGGAAGGCTTTTGAAAACATACCCTAACAGAGTTTTTTTAAGGGTTAGAAAAAAGGAAGAAAATAAGCTATTATTAGGTACCTACTATGTGCCAGGCACTTTGTTAAGTTATCCTTTTTGATCCTCCCAACAACCATAAGAAGTACATGCTATTATTATCACCATTTTACACAAGAGGATACTGAGATTGGAAGAGAGTGATTGACTAGCCCATAGCTAGTAAGTGTTTAAGGCTGAATTTGAACTCAGATCTTCCTGATTCTTGGCCTAATAATTTATCCAACTACTCCAATGTTAGTAGTCCTTGGGGAGGGCTAACTTGCAGACAAGATTTGAGAGTAGAGGCTGAAGTAGATGAAAGTAGTGGAATTAAGAAGAAACAAAGCTCACAAACAAAACTAATATAGCCAAAATTAGAATGAAAACAGGAAACTGAGAAAAAATTTATAACAAGTTTCTCTAATAAAGGCCTCATTTCTCAAATATTTAGAGAATGGAGCCATATTTATAAAAATAAGAGCTGTCCATTAATTATTAAATAGACAAAGGATATGAACAGGCAGTTTTCAGAAGAAGAAATCAAACTATGGATAGTCATGAAAAAAATGTTCTAAATCCCTACTGATTAGAGAAATGCAAATTAAGAAAGCTCTAAGATACCACTTCACATTTACCAGATTGACTAACATGACATAAAAGGAAAATGACAAGTGCTGCAGGACACATAGAAAAAAAGGGATACTAATGCACTATTGGTGGATCTATGAATCAGTCTGGACATTCTGGAGAGCAAGTTGGAATTATGCTCACAGGCTATAAAACCATGTATACCCTTTACCCAGTGATACTACTGCTAGATCTACATCCCTGAGAAACCAAAGAAAAGGAAGCAAAATCTGTTTCTACAAAAATATTTATAGCATCTCTTTTTGTGGTGGCAAAGAGCTGGAAATTAAGGGGATGACAACAAATTATGATAAATTATTGTGATGGAATACTGTAAGAAATGATAAGCAGGATGGCTCCAGAAAAATCTGGGAAGACTTTTATGAACTGATGCAAAGGGAAATGGAAATAGGAGATCATTTTACACAATAGCAGCAATATTATAACAATGATCAACTGTGGAAAGACTTACCTTTTCTAACCAAAACAATGACCCAAGATAATTCCAAAGAACCATTGATGAAAAATGTTATCCATTGCCAGAGAAAGAACTGATGAACCCTGAATGCAGATTAAAACATACTTTCTTTTTACCTTTTTACCCTTGGGACTGTGTTTTCTTTTGCAACATGGCTAATATGGAAATATATATTTTTAGGACTTTACACACATAATCAACATCAAATTGCTTGACTTCTCAAGGAGGAGGGAGTGAAAGAGAGGAGGAGAATCTGGAAATCAAATTTTTAAATGAATGTTTAAAAACTACTATGTAATTAGAAAACAACAAAGTAATAAAAATACTTTTAAATGACGAAATAAAACTAAGAGGTCTCCTTTATGGGATCATCATCCACATCTCATCCTTGACTTTGGGTGTTTTCCAAAGCTCTGTCCTAGGCACACTTCTTTTCTTTTCTCAATCTATAGTGATCTCTTTCAGTGATCTCACAAACTCCCAAACATCCATTTTTTTCTCTATGAATGTGACTTTCAAATCTAGAGAGCCAGACTGTCTTTCTGAGTACCAGACCCACATCATCATATATATCTATTAGACATTTCTAAACAAATGTTTCATAAGCATCTCAGATTCAATATATTCAAAATGGAACTAATGAACATTTTCCTCTAAATTCATCTCTTTTCTGAACTTCCCCACAACTGTCAAAGGCATCATCACTTTTCCAGTCACTCAAATTTACAATCTCAGAGTCACTCTCAACTCATTGATCTCATTCCTCCCTCCTATCCAATCATTTATCTGATCTTGCTGATTCTTCCTAAAAAACAGCTTATACATCTTTCCCCTTCTCTCCACTCACAAGGCCATTACCTTTGTTCAAATCTTCATTAGTGCTTACTTGGGCTGTTTTACAATAGCCTCCTAATTGGTCTCTCCTCGAAATAGCCATCATATTGATGTTCTTAAAGCACACATTTAACCCGATCACTCTTTTCTTCAAGAAACTTCAGTGACTCCCCATTGCCTTTAAGAACAAATACAAACTCCTCAGTGCTATTTTAGAGCCCTTCACAATTTGGCTTTAGCCTATCTTTCCAAGACTAATTTCAAATTACTACCTGTTCACATACTTGCTGGCAACTAGAGCCTTTTTCCCCAATTGCCCTCTCTAGCAATATTCAAAATGTCCACCAGGAAATATACGTGTTCAGGTGAGCCACAGATACTTTATATGAAAATAAAAACAAGATCAAAATAATAAGACAATTAGGATAGAGTAAAGAAAATTGTACCTCTCACCTCTAAAGCCAAGTTAGTAGAAGTGTTATGAGCAAAATTCTCTTGAAACTGTATATGAATTCATAATTATTTTTAGATAGTAATGGTGGCAGTAAGAGAGAGAGGTATAGTTACATGAACACCTTGCCAAGGGTGATTGGAGTTTGCTGCACCATTTCCTAGCCAAAAGCTGCCAGGGCAGGAAAAGCCTCCAGACCAAGAGCAAGCCAAGAGCTGATGAGCCAGAAAGACCTTCTTGCTTCCTCAGTCTGGTCTCTTATAAAACCATTGAAGTCACTCCTTCTGCATCTCCAGTTAGACAGACTTGATCTCAGTTTGGGTCAGTGGTCAGCCTTCTGAATGCTGGACAAGAGCCGTGAAACCTCTGGCATCCTCCTATAGTATGCATGTGCGTCTAGTCAAAGGGTGGAGCTGATACTGACCAAAACAAGTTTTCGAAAGGAAAGAGGGTATAATTTATATTAAATTCATACAGAATAGTTGGGGTTGCAGCCTCATACACTGCCATGAAGCTTGACTTCAGCACCCCAAAATCATAGTGATTCACCTTTTATCTTTCTTTTTACCAGTGGCTTCAAACTCAAATGAAAAAGAGACCACTAATCCTTACGTGAGAATCCCTGCTGGCTGATTATTGAATTAGAAACTAAATATTAACTTTATAGAGTGCTGGACCTGGAGTCAGGAAGACCTGAGTTCAAATCTGTCCATAGATAGTTACTAACTGTGTGACCCTGGACAAGTCATTTAATTGTCTTTGCCTCAATTTCCTCATCTGTAAAATGGGATGGAGTAGGAAACGCCAAACCATGCCACTATCTTTGCCAAGAAATATCCCTAATGGAATCACAAAGATTTGGACACAAAGAAAATAGCTCAACAAGAAAAATTGCAAAAAATTTAAAAAAAAAAAAACAGAGCAAATAGGTATAAGTGATAACATTTGAATAACCCTGTGGAAGTGCTTATTGGATCCAGAAGGGAGGGAAAGAAAATGAATTATGTAAACATGGAAAAAATATTTTAAAATGAGGAAAATTTCATTTTTAGAAATTTTGTTGAATATTTCTTAATTCCATTTTTAAATTGTCTCTAACCTGCCCTGGCAGTGTTGCAAAGCAACCAGAAGGCCACCTGTTTAACACCTTTGATAAATCCAGAGGACTGGGGTTCTAATCCCAATTATACCATGGACCTGAACCCAAACGACATCACTTCTTTATAATGAAATTCTTCATTTGGTAAACAAAGATCAAAAGAGCTGACATGAAATACATCTGTAAAAGAGAGGAGAATGTAGTCAGGGCTGGGGTGATGGCGTGGGAAAGAACTAGGGAGTAGAGAGATCAGAGGTTGTAGCGAGAAAGAACAGTTTAGAATTGCAAGGCAGAGGGAGAAGTGAAAAGACAACACATTCTGATCATTAAAAGAATTTCAGAGTTCATGAACACATATGTAGGGCCCCTGGGGGTGATGGCAAGATGAAAAAAATAATAGTCTCTAATGTGCAACTGTGCCATAGAGGTGCTATGGAAATACATAGTAGGAAGGGGGTATAGTAAGGGATCAGGAGGTTTCACTGTGGGAATGTATTTATACTTATGCCAAAGTCTACAAGTATGAGAGCAAGAGTTGGGGAGTGAATCAGGCAACAAGAAAACAAGAAGAGTATCCTGGAAGACAAGAATAGCTAGCATTTAAGCTGGCTTTAAGATTTGCAAAGACATATACATATTTATAAATACTATATCTATGCATGAATATATATATATATGCACATATGTATCTACATAGTTCAATATATACACATATATTTTTGTTGTTGTTTAGTCATTTTCAGTTGTGTCCAACTCTTTGTGATCACATTTGAGTTTTCTTGGCCAAGATACCCAAGTGGTTTGCCATTTCCTTCTCCAGCTCATTTGACAGATGAGGACACTTGGGCTAGCAGAGTTAAGTGCCTTGCCCAGATTCACATGACTAGTAAGATTCTGAGACTAGATTTGAACTCAGGTTCCTTCTGCCTCCAAGCCCAGCACTCTATCTATCCACCACACCACCTAGATGTCCCATGCGCACATATACATATTGACAAACACACACACATCCAAATACATATCATCATCTCATTTGGTCTTCACAACAGCCCCTGGAGGTGCTATTATCATTTTACAAACAAGGAATCAAAGGCTGAGAGGGGTTAGATGACTTGTCCAGGGAGACATCTCTAAAAAGTATCAGAGGCAAGATTTAAACTTGGGTCTTCCTGAGGTGCTCTGCCCACTATGGTACCTAGCTATCTCCATTTTTTTTATGAAGGTGACACTCATTAGATTCATATAAATGCCATCTTCTGAGAAGTGGGAAAGTCTAGTCTGTAGAGTATGACCAGGGCTACAGGAGAGAAGAATGATTTGTCATCACATTTAGTCACACTTCAGCTTGAGGTTCCAGGATCTACACCAGGGTTGGAGGAGAAAGATGAAATGGGTAGATCCCCTTCCCCAGAATGCCTAAATTAAAGCTCTATGTAAATGTTAACTATTCTTAGATGTTTTAATTAGCATATCCCTAACTAATGAAAGCCACCTTCCAACACAGATGTTAAAGTGATTAAGAAAATCCCCAACACCAATAGAGGAGCTTCATCTGCCAAGATCTCGGTAGAACATACTTAATATGAAGAGCCCATTCCTAGTCAATGTGTTTGCTGGAAGAATATTTCACCAGTGTGACTGTTCCATACCATCAACTTCCTAGCCATATGGCTTGGCAGCTCCATTCCAAAGTCACCACTTACTTACACAGAATTTTGATCAACTACAAGTTTGTAACCCATAACCCAGAAAAGAAATCAAAATTTACATTTAAAAAATGAATCATTTCTGATAACCCATTGCTAGAATGAAATCTCTCTTGCCATGACCAAAACTACATAACTATTGTCTATGAAGTTCCATTCGAGGGTGACCAAGTGTCCCAGTCAAAATCTATACATATTATCCTGTTTCTCTGCATAGAAAGCAAAATAAAAATTATTTTGACCTTTGGTAATTCCTACTTTGCAATTTCTGATGGTAGAAAACTCTCATTATCCAATTCATGTGACTTCCTAGGTGTCTGCTAAGGGTCACTGGCAAGTCACAAAGCTGTGCTGACTGGGTCCATTTACTATGAATTTATGCTATCTAATTTTAGATGTGTCCTCACTGTAAGGGTTAACCTGAGGAGTTGTGGGTAGTTTTCTAGTAGAATCAGTTGTGTTATAATGCAGAATATGCATTCCTAAAGATCACTGAGCTATGCAAAATTACATAATAAAGCCACAGGGCTCATGGGAAAAAAAGGGGTCAGGGTACAACATTCAAAATCTTCATGAGTAATCAAAACAACTCTGAGGTATCACCTCACACCTAGCAGATTGGCTAAAATGAAAGAAGGGGAGAGTAATGAATGCTGGAGGGGATGTGGCAAAATTGGGACATTAATGCATTACTGGTGGAGTTGTGAACGGATCCAACCATTCTGGCTGGCAATTTGGAACTATGCTCAAAGGGCTATAAAAGAATGCCTGCTCTTTGATCCAGCCATACCATTGTTGGATTTGTACCCCAAAGAGATCATAGATAAACAGACTTGTATGAAAATATTTATAGCTGAGCTTTTTGTGGTGGCAAAGAACTGGAAAAAGAGGGCATGTCCTTCAATTGGGGAATGGCTGAACAAACTATGGAATATGCTGGTGATGGAATACTACTGTGCTAAAAGGAATAATAAACTGGAGGAGTTCCAGGCGAACTGGAAAGACCTCCAGGAATTGATGCAGAGTGAAAGGAGCAGAGCCAGAAGAACATTGTACACAGAGACTGATATACTGTGGTAAAATCGAATGTAATGGGCTTCTGTACCAGCAGAAAGCAATGACCCAGGACAGCTCTGAGGGATTTATGTTAAAGATGCTACCCACATTCAGAGGAAGGATTACAGGAGAGGAAACATATAAGAAAAACAACTGCTTGAACGCATGGGCTGAGGAGGACATGATTGGAGATGTGGACTTGAAACGACCACACCAATGCAACTATCAACAATTTGGAAATAGGTCTTGAACAAGGACACATGTTAAAACCAGTGGAAATGCATATCAGCCATGGGTGGGGGGGAGAGCGGGGGATGAAGGGGAAAGTAGGAGCATGAATCATGTAACCATGTTAAAAATGAATATTAATAAATGATTAAAAATTTAAAAAAAATCTTCATGAGTGACATTTTTTAATGATTGGAACCCAATAAAAAGTGTTACACAGTTTGATACTATTAAATGGTTTTTGTGATTCATTCATTTCAGTTGTGTCCAACTAACTCTTCATGATGCCATTTTGGGCTTTTTTTTCTTGGCAAAGATACTGGAGTAGTTTGCCTTTCCTTCTCCATATCATCCTATAGATGAGGAAACTAAGGCAGAGTTAAGCAATTTGTCCAAGGCCACACAGCTAGTAAGTATCTGGGACAAGATTTGAAATCATCTTCCAGACTCAAGACCCAGGACTCTGTCCTAGGTGTGCCACCTACCAGCCTAGCATTTTAAATGGTTTTTAAAACCATAAATGCTACAATAAATAGTGGCAGCATCCACAACTGCTTAGCTTGCATACTAACTTCTATGGGGCTAAGCTGACAAAGTTTAAAGCTACAAGTGAGAGGGCCAGATTAGGGATCTGAGCAATGGGGGAAAAGTGGAGTGAGGATAAAATGGAAAACCAGTTTTCCTCCACCCACAGCTTCTACTGTACTACAAAATATACAATAAATATACCTTTAACTTGAAAAATACTTGAATTTTGCTTGTGGAAGGGTTTCTCCTTATGAGTTATTTTGAGGCAGTGTAGTATTCTACATTCGCACTGTTTCTTGTGAATGAAATCAAGCATAAGAAAACTTGAAATTCACATTATTTACAAATTTTTTTCTAATATAGCAATTGAGTTGGGACAAATTCACATGTTAAAAATAAGTATCATAGCAAAACAGACTATATTATAGTTTATGAGCCCCCACCAATGTGTTCCTCTATTAATAAACATTTGATTTCATCTAGCCTGCCAGACTTAATTTGCTTTTAAAATGGCTTGTTACTCAGGAAGTATAATAAGAACAATTGGTACAAAATCATTCCCTACAAACTGGAGGCACACTCTCCCACAAATACATACAAAGTACAGGGGAAATTAGGATGAAGCTTAGAAAGATAATTTAGCAAAAAAATATGTTTACAGATTCTACGGTTGGAGAGTTTTTCTCCCCTTTGTGGTGTTCCCCTTAAGCACGTCATAATTTTCTGTTAGGACCCTTATAGAGTCCTGAAGCTGCCTTTCTTTGCTATACCTAGTTTTTCCTTGGCTCCCAACACAGAGACCACCATCAGCACATGCTATTCCAGGGTCACTGCTAGGATACTCATGGGAAATTCATAATCTTCCAGCATTCTGAAGTTCACAAGCTCCTCCTCATGTCAAGGTGGAGAGAAGAAATACAATTGCACTCCTCCTCATCCCCAACAATTTTCAGTGGCTTGATTAAAATTGTTTTGCTGGCCAAACACTACTGGTTTGAATCCGGGGTTCTAAATTGGCTCTTTTATCCAAGTCCTATAAGCATGGATGAAATCCTGACCAATCCCAGTACACTTCCTATGATCATTTCATTTCATCCAATGTCTTAAAGCAACTTGATTAGATTGTTTGCAATTAGTTTAATGCTTTTGATTGATTGTCTAATATAGGTATCAAAGTATAGATCATTTTAGTTACCTTAAGTGAGGATGAAGTATTTGATTGATTGATTGATTTAATCAATCCTCACCCTTATACAAAGAATTGTACTTGGTGCTGGAGATGCAAAGACAAGATATCCTTCTAGTAGTGCTTTTTATTCCATCCTGTTCCAGATCCTAAGAACTTCATGCCATCAATCATTCCCTCTTTCTAATGTAACTATGGGCATGCACAAAACTATATTTCTTTTTTTTTAAATTTATTTATTTAAACTCTTACCTTCTGTCTTAGAGCCAATACTGTATATTGGCTCCAAGACAGAAGAGTGGTAAGGGCTGGGCAATGGGGGATGAGTGACTTGCCCAGGGTCACCCAGTCAGGAAGTGTCTGAGACCAGACTTGAACCTAGGACCTCCCATCTCTAGGCCTGGCTCTCAATCCACTGAGCCACCCAGCTGCCCCCAAAGCTATACTTCTTGATTCTACCCAACCATGTGTGCTAGCTCACCATATAAGCAAACTGGAGATGATGAACTATTGGCTGTTTTTACTATGTGGCATTTACGGGCTTGAGCTTTGAGATGACAGACCCATCTCTCTCTTCTGTCTTACTGGGAGAGAGACAGAGACATAGACGGAGAAATTTTCTAGTTCAAGAATGGAATCTGTCTTTACCTTTAAACTTTTAAAACTGATCCAATCCTCCCTGCCTTCTGCAAATCCATTCATCACATTTACCCATATACAAAATGGCCTCCCAGATGCCATTTAAAAATTTCCAAGCAGTTCCTTCAGCACCTTTAGATTATCTAAAAGTTCTAGTCTTTAGAAAAGGACAAATCCTACCATATTAGGTGGCCTGGAAATCTCCATCACCACCCCACCCCACCCAAGTACAAAAATTATCAACCAACAGCAATTTACAACATTTATCATCTTCTGGGCATAGTTCATAGTGATGCAGAGCACACTCACTTCTCTCTCTGCTTGCTAACTGCATAGAGACCATGTACTCTCTAATCAGCCTGGGGAGGGCACAAGAGATCAGAAGGACTAGTAAGAGGACAGAGGCTAAGGGGACTTACCTTCCTCCATGTCACCCCTCCACCACTTCAATGGAGCCAATATTGCTTCTACCATGCCAAATGTGATAGGCCAGGCTTTTTTCAGATGAGTAGTTGAGGTTCGAAATTACAAATTAGACACTCAAAGGACATCTTGCAGCTAACAAAAGAAGGTTAATGTAGCCAAAGTACGACAGAATGGAAAGGGAAGAGAAGATATTCAGCAATGATATATCATTGATTCTGCTGAATATAGCTTCCTTATCTCTGTTATCCATCCATAGAAGGCTCAGGGTGGTTTTGTGATGACTCTATTTGCCCTGGTTTTTTGGAACCTAGACTATCAGGAAGCTACATGAATGTCCTAAGGTTTCCTCTGAGCCAATTAAGGCCTTGGGGCAAGCTCAATATCTTTTTTTTTTTTTTAAACCCTTACTTTCCACCTTAGAATCAATACTGTGTATTGGTTCTAAGGCAGAAGAGTTGTAAGGGCTAGGCAATGGGAGTTAAGTGACTTGCCCAGGGTCACACAACTAGGAAGTGTCTGAGGCCATATTTGAACCTAGGACCTCCCATCTTTGGCCTGGCTCTCAATCTACTGAGCTGCCTAGTGCCCCACTCAGTATCTTTTAAGGAAAAATTAGCCTAGCATTCAGGAGGCAAATCCTCTGGGTATTACCCATGCCATACAAGAAAACCAAACTCCAATTTCAGAAAGTAGATCAGAAAGAAAAAAAAAATTTAAGTATGACAAAATGTAAGAAACAGAGTTTAAGGTCTGGGTTAGGTCCATCTTTTTTGTGAAGAGGGGGAGAGGGCATAAAAAGAAGGAAAAATGAAAAGATATGATGTAAGGAAGTATATAATTAACAACAATAACTATGAATATGAATGGGATAAACTTACCCATAAAATGGAGGAGGGTAGCATAATGGATTTGAAAGCAGAATCCAATAATTATTTAACCAAAAAAAAAACACTTAAAACATGAAGCTTCACACAGATTTAAAATGAGGGATTAGAGCAAAATTTATTATGCCTCAAATCAAAAAACAAACAGAGTGAACACAATCATAAAATATTTTTCACACAAATAAAGACAGCACTAAACAATTGGAGAAATAGCAATTGTTTGTGGATTGGTCAAGTCAATATGATAAAAATAATAATTCTAACTAAGTTAATTTACTTATTCAGTGCCATAACAATCATTCTATCAAAGAATTATTTTATAAAACCATGAAAAATATAGTAGTAACAAAATTCTTCTGGAAGAAGAAAAGGTCAAGAATATCAACAGAATCAATGCACAAAATGTTAGTAAAAGAGGCTTAGCAGTTCCAGATTTCATATTGTATTACAAAAGGGTAATCATCAAATAATCTTGTACTAAGAAATAATTATGGATCAGTAGAATAGATTATAGTCACAGTACAAAGCAGTAAATTACAATAGTAACCTAGTGCTTAATAAACCCAAAGATCCAAGCTTTTGGGGAAAGAACTCACTATTTGACAAAAGTTGCTGGAAAACTGGAAAGCAATTTGGCAGAAACTAGGAATAGACCAGCATCTCACACTATAAACCAAGATAAGATCAAAATGGATGGGTGATTTAGACATAAAGAGTTATATCAGAGGTAAATTAGGGAAGCATGGGAAAATGTGCCTGTCAAGTCTATGATTAAGAGAAGAGTTTATGACCAAATAAGAGATAGAGGTGATTATGGGAAGCTAAATAGACACTTTCAATTACATGAAATTAAAAAGGTTTGCATAAAGAAAACTAATACAGCCAAAATTAGGAGGAAAACAGGAAACTAGAAAAAAATGTTGTAGTGAGTATCTCTAAAAAAAGGCCTCAGTTCTCAAATATATAGGAAATGAAGTCCAATTTATAAAAATAAAAAGGATCCCCAAATGATAAGTGGCCAAAGATATGAATACACAGTTTTCAGAAGAAGAAATCAAAACTACCAATAGTTACATGAAAAAAATGTTGTAAATTACTACTGATTAGAGAAATGCAAATTAAAACAACTCTGAAATACCACCTTACACCTATCAGATTGGCTAACATGACAGAAAAGGAAAATGAGAAATGTTAGAGGGAATGTGTGAAAATTGGGACAATGATGCTCTGTTGCCGGAGTTATGAATTGATCCAACCATTCCAGAGAACAATTATACTTAAAAGAATTATGAAACTGTGTATAGTCTGATCCAGGAATACCACTACTTGATCTATATTCCAAAGAGATCAAAAAAAGGAAAAGAACCTATTTGCACAAAAATATTTTTAGCAGTTCTTTTTCTGGTGTCAAAGAATTAGAAATCAAAGGGATGCCTATTGATTGGGGAATGACTGAGCAAATTTCAGTATATGACTGTGATGGAATACTATCTAGCTATAAGAAATGACAAGCAGGATGCTTCCAAGAAAACCTAAAAGGGGCAGCTGGGTAGCTCAGTGGATTGAGAGTCAGGCCTAGAGACAGGAGGTCCTGGGTTCAAATATGACCTCATACACTTCCCAGCTGTGTGACCCTGAGCTAGTCACTTGACAACCATTTCCTACCCTTACCACTCTTCAGCCTTGGAGCTAATACACAGTATTGACTCCAAGACGGAAGGTATGGATTTAAAAAAGAAAACCTGGAAATGCTTCCATGAACAGATACAAAGTAAAGTGAATAGAACCAGAAGAACATTTTACATAGTAACAGCAATAAAGCAAGGATGATCAGCTGTGAATTACTCAGCTATTTGTAGCTATATCATGATATAAGACAATTCCAAAGGACTTATGATGAAAAATGCTATCCACCTCCTGAAAAAGGGTTGGCAAAATCTATGTGCAGACTGAAGCATTTTTTTTTACTTTTTACACACATAGAAGCTATATCAAATGACTTGCCTTCTCTTTGCAGGGGGAAGAGAAAGAAAAAGGGAGAGAATTTGGAAATCGATTTTAAGTGAATGTTAAAAATTATTTTAAATATAATTGGAAAAAATAAAATATTTTTTAAAATAAATAACTAAGCAGGATGCTTCCTGAAAAACCCTGGAAAACATTTATGAACTAATATAAAATAAGCAGAACCAAGGAATACTATACACAGTAACAGTAATATTGTAATGATGATCAACTCTGATCAAGATAATGATCCAAGACAGTGGACCCATGATGAAAAATGCTGTCCACTTCCAGAAAGAGAACTAATTAACTCTGAACACAGACTGAAGTGTACTATTTTACATACTTTATTGTTGTTTTTTATTTTATTTGTTTTCTTTTGTAACATGGCGAATATGGAAATATATTTTGTGTCATAGGTATGTTCTAAATAAAATTCTTTGCCTTCTCAAGAAAGGGGAGAGGGTAAGAGGAAAAAAAGCTGGAACTCAAAAATTTTTAAATGTTTGGTTTTTTTAATTACATGTAATTGGGAAATATTTAACAAAATGAATAAAATAATCTAAAATTTTTAAAGGATTATCAATTTGACCACTGTGTTGAAGATGAATTGGGAAGGGGAAAAGTTGAAGCCAAGAATGCCAACTCATAGACTAATGCAACAGTCCAGGCAAAAGGTGACAAGAGATTGGGCCATGATGATTGCAGTATTAGTAGAGAGAAGGAGAGGATTTGAAAGTTGCTGATGAGGTTAAAATTAACAATTGATTGGATATGGGAGATGAATAATATTGAATAGTGGAAGATTACTTTAGAAGTTAAGAACCAGTGTGACTAAAAGAATTGTGATGCACTCTACAGAAGTAGAGAAATTAGAAAGAAGTGTGGATTTAAGAGAAAAGATAATGAGTTTGATTTCGAAAATGTTGAGTTTGAGATGGTACTGGGATGTCCATGGTGGTGATGTCCTTCAGGCAGATGGAGACATAGGACATTCAGGAGGGACCTGAGGACTGTATATATAGATTTGGCAATAATATACACTGAGATGATAATTAAATCCCTGGGAACTAATGAGATCTTCAAAAAAGATCATTTGGACAGTAAAAAAAAAACTAAAACTTAAAAACTAAACTCAGAAATAGATGCTAAAAGAGTACCTAACTGTCCTCATTGAGTTCAAGAACCAGGCCAACATGAACAAGATTTCAAGATATTTTTTTAAAAGACTAGCAGATATAATTGTTGAGCGTCTCTTGGTGATCTTTTAAAAATCATGGAGAACAGGAAAGATTTTGCAAGATTGGAAATGGGCAAAGGTTGCACAAGTTTTCAAAATATGACAGGGTTTATATTCTCTCATTTATAATTAGGTGAACCTGATGTCAATTTCTGGAAAAAAATAAATAAATTACAAAACATATTATTTAAGAGATGCTTTATGAATACTTTGAAAAGGTAACCTTAAGAATCAACATGGCTTCGGTCAGTCACTAATCATGTATTTACTTGTTTTCTAAGTCTCCAGGCACTGGACTAAGCTTTAAAAATAGGAAAAGAAAAGAAAAGAAAAATCTTTACCCTTTAGAAGCCCATTATGTAATGGAAGAGATAACATACAAACAACTATATATATATACGTATATATATATATATTATAACTATATACTTAGAGTATTTATAAGATGAGATAATGAGATCTTAGAAGCAGGCTTGACCAGAAACAACCTCCTGTAGAAAGTGAGATATTAACTGAAAAGTAAGTCAAGGGTAGGGACAGCTAGATGGCTTAGTTCAAATTTTCCCTTAGACACTTCCTAGCTGTGTGACCTTAGACAAGTCACTCAACTCCAATTGCTTAACCCTTACTGTTTTTCTGCCTTGAAAACGATTCTTAGTATCAATTTTAAAAAAGAAGGGACGGGAAGAAAGAAAGGAGAGAGAGACAAAGAGAAAGAAAGAAAAAAAAGCAAAAAAGAAAGAAATATCTAAGCAAGAAAGCCAAGGGATCCAGAAGATGGAGTTATGTAGGAGAACATTCATTTGAGTTATTCAGGGCAGCCAGTAAAAAAAAACATAGAATCAGAAGATGGGGTAGTATATGTGATAAACCATTAGGTCAGTGATGCTGGATCAGAGAGTATGTTGATAAGAGGAAAGTGTAAGAACACTGGAAAAACAGGAAAATCACAAGTCATGAAGGGCTCCTTTTTTTGATGGTTACCAGACTGGCAGATCAGGAGACAGTTCTGTATATGGTTTACCTGGACTTCAGAAAAGTATGTGGCAAAGTCTCTCAGATTATCTTTATGGACAAGAAGGAACATCCTGGATTAAATGAGGTACAGCTAGTTGTCTAACCAAGTGGCAAGAAAACTAGACCCAAAAAGTCGCCATTAATGGATTCTTATCAACTGAAAGTAGAGTGTTCCAAAGATCTGTCCTTTGTCTTATATTCTTTAACATTTATAGCAATGGGAGATGGCATACTTATAAAATTGCTGGTGACAAAGTAGAAGGCATAACTAGCATAATAGATGATGCTTGGGATCCAAAAAGATAAACAAAAGGTGAAAACTTTGAGTCAAATCTAGTATGATAATAGTGATGAGTATAAAGGCTTTATTTTGAAAAGCCAACTACACAAATACAAAATAGGGAAAGTATCATAACAACAGCTTATGTAAAAAAATCTGAGGGATCAAGACTTCAAGCTCAAATTGATCAGTGATATATGGAAATGATAAAAAGAAAAAATGCTACTTCGATTCTAGGCTGCATTGAGAGGGATATGTTCAAAATAAGGTAAAATCCCACTACATTATACCCTGCACAGACATCATCTGGGGTAATGTGTCATACTCTGGGGATCACGTTTTGGGAAAGGAATTCATTGATGAATGTCTAGAAGTTGAAGATCACAATGTTAAGGGGAAAGGAGTTCAGGCCACACAAAAATTAGTTAACAGAAATTCAGAAATTTAGCCAGGAGAAAAGAAGACTAGGGACCATAGATTGAGAGCTAAAAGGAACCTCAAAGGCCTTCTAGTTTAGCGTTCTATTGATGTGGAAACTTAGACCTAAAAAGGTTAAGTAATTTGTTCCAAGTCAAATTTGATTCCAAATGTAGTGCCTCTCTATTGAACTATGCTGCCTCTGTAATAGCTGTCTTCAATTTTCTCTCCTCTAACACTGTCACAACTCTGGTGCAGGTCCTCATCACCTCATGTCTGGGATATTGCAATAGCCTGCTAGTGGTTCTGCCTGCCTTTAGTCTCTCTCCACTCTAAGGCTTCCCCTATCCAGACACTAAAGTGATTTCCCTTAAGCATAAGTCCAACCATGTCAGCCCACCACCGACTCAGTAAATTCCAGTGGCTTCTTATTGGCCCTAAGATCAAATATAAAATCCTCTATTTGTCATTCAAAGTCTCATAGCTTAGCCCCCTCCTACCTTTCAAGTCTTCTTATACCTTATTCCCCATCATATATTCTTCAATCCTGGGACACTGGACTTCTTGCTATTCCATGAAAAGACACTCCTAGACTACTAGACTAAAAGACTACTAGAATTTTCTCTGATTGTCACAATGCTTGGAATGCTGTCCTTCCTCATCTCTTCCTACTCTCTTCCTTGGTTTCTTTCAAGTCCTCCCACAGAAAACCTTTTCCTACTCTCTTAATTCTAGTGCCTTCTCTCTTAATTATTTCCTATTTATCCTGTATATAGCTTGTTTGTAGATACAATATTTGCATGCTTGTTGTCTCCCCCATTAGACTGTGAGCTCTTTTAGGACAAGGACTATCTTTTGCCTCCAACACTTGGTATAGTGCCTGACACAGTAAGTGCTTAATAAATGTTTGTTGCTTATTGACTATTTAAAAAGCTGTCCATCGCAGAGTACAAACAAGAAGCAACAGGTTGAAACCACAAGGGTAGATTTAGGCTTGATGTAAAGAATATCTATCATAATTTATCCCAAAGTGGAACATGTTGTCTAGGGAGGTAGTACTCCAGTCTCTTCTGGAATTTTTAACTTGTTAGGGATGTTGAAGAGTGAGTTCCTGTTCAGGTACGGATTGAAGTTGGAGATGTCTTTCAATTCTGAGACTCTGTGGAAGTTTGGAAGACACTCAGTAAAAGGAAATGACTGGACTAAATAGTACCTTCTAGCTCTGAATCTACAAACATACCAATCTAGGTTTTCAGTTCAGAACTTCCAAGCAAACATGACCCCTCTTGGCAACATGAAAAAGGTTCCATTTGTCTAAAGACAACAGCTTCCCCAAATTACCTAATAGTTAAAAAAAAAGCTCTCCTTGTTGAACAAATGGAGAAACCAGCTCTTAAGCAATAGACTTAGCTCCCTCCAGCAAAGAAAGGAGGCAAAGTTGGAGATTCTGTGACCACCACGACGTGACCATTCACCAAAAATGGCCATTTAGGGGAAATGATTTCATCGTGATCCTATATAATGACTTTTATACAAAAATTCAAACCTGTTTATGCTAGAAATGCACATAGGCCTGATCAAATTGTGAAAATAGATATCTGAAGAGAATTATTTAAAACCATTTACAGTCAAGGTGAATTTTAGGAATAATTATCAAAGCAGGAGTAGGTGTTAGAGCTCCTATCACTGTGGCAGTTTTTTCCACAACCACTATTTTAAGGCACACCCCCAGTTTTCCTCTACCCCCCAAAAAATATCACTCATATGGAGAAACACAAGGGTTCTATGCTCTGAGTAGATGGCAAGATATTTCAAGTCTCATGTTCTATGTAGATTTATATTCATTATAACACACCTATTATTTTTACAGCATGTGATTTCTGTATGTTTCCTAGGTAATCCTATTTTTGACTGGCATCCTTAATCCAATTTTACCTCCATGATAGCATAAGATTGCTATTACTGGCCCACCTTTGGCTATTAGCATTATATTTCCCCCCATGTAAGATTATCTTAAAATGTGTGTCTCTTGTGAATTTCCTAAAGACGTCCCAAAAAAAGCTAAGGCTACAGGATTTGTGAATCCCTTCTCCTCCTCTCAACTAGAATGGCAGAATGAATAATGGAAGCCCTCTACACAGAGTATAAAGGTGCAAAGGGATAACAGTTGGTCCCAGAATTACTCTCCCTGTTTCATAACTATACCTCCTCTTACACTTAATCTACTCTGTGTGTTTAAGGGATCAATGTGCAGTATAAACCAGGCAATTTGCCTGTCTCTCTTAGGGACAAGGTGTTGAAGCAAAAGAGCAAAGTGTCCTCAGTCCTTTAAATGATTTATAATTGAATGTCAAGAGAAAATGGAGCAGGAGTTGGAGGTTAAGGGAGAATTGAACTTTTTCTCTGAGTTGTGAATTTTACAGAATTTTGCATTTGGTTGAAGAATTCATGACACACTGCAGGCACCTTTAACTGACTCTGGAGATCTTGATTCTACATTCCAAAGTCAAAGTACACCCCACACTGGAAGTCTCCTTTTAAGATTCCTAAATAATTGCTCTTCCTTACAAGAACTTGAGTTCTCCTCGCCTCCTGGGCTCTACCTCTTCTTGAAATTCAAGGGCAAAGTGGCTCAGCTTGAAGAACCAGAGACGCCTGCATCTCTTGGAAGCCTGAGCTGCCTGCAAAGAAAGGCAATCATATCTCCCCCTCCCCAAGAGCGCACCAACTAGTCAAAGCAGCGCGCTTTACCTTCCATTCTTGGGAGATGTGATGGGAGCAGCAGGAGCCAAGCACCGTGTCAATATGTCTATGTGTCTGTCAGTCCGGACAGACAGCTGGTCTCTCCAGGACTCTGCACTGGGCTCCTCTTATTAGCCCGGCTGTGTCCAATCACAAGGGGCATATATGTTGTCAATGCACCCAACCTCCTACCGTTTCATACTCACCATGTCATAGACATTCAAAATCACCGGTTCATTTGCCATCGTTGATTGTAGAGAATACTGGGGGCAAATCTTATTTCCCCTTCCCGTTGCAGCGTTGCCCCCCTCCCCCAGGTACTGTTTGGGCTTTGCCCTCAGCTATATGCAAAAGAATTCCTCATCGTATGACTTCCAAAGAAACTTGCATGAGGAGGAAAGGGGGGCTTTGGGGCTCCAAAGTTGTTTTTTTTTCTTGCCCCCTCCCCCACACACAACAGTACAAACACACACTCACACCAGGATTCCTCCTAACACTGCGGCTCATCGGGGTTTCTGGGCTTAACGGTGCACCATCCAATCTTGTAATCCAGGAAGAAGTAAAAAAAAAAAAAAATCAAAAGTCAAGGCAATTGCAGGGAGCTCCAAACCCTAACTCTGCTACGTAGGTCCACAGAACCCAGGAGAAAGATGGGGGAGGTGGAGGCGCGAGAGAGGAGAAGAGAGGAGAGAAGGTTCTATCAGGAATGGTAATAGGAAGAAAATGGAGTATACTCTAGGCAAAGTACACATTTAAAATGATGCATGAAAAGCAGTTTAAAGGGCTCTACACTCAGCGACCAGTTCCCCTGACAGGAGTTGAGAGTCTTCAGAAGGGTTTCAAGTCCCAGCTTGCTGCAGGCAGGCGCCTCTTATTCATAGGTACCTAAAAAATTTCTATCGCTTCTGATTTCGAGGCAGTTGTCTTTTCCCTTTAAAAAGCCAGAAAAATGTATTTGAATAAACTTAAACAAATAAGCAGCTCGCATTTCAGGAGGAACGATTTCATTCTGAGCCATGAGGATAGAGTTTGCCGATCGCCACCTCTCCCCAGGTTACATACAGCTGCCCAGTAGGAAACTGTCCTGGAGATTGAAGTTGATCTGTTCCTATTGATAAAGGTCACCCTGGACCGACAGAAAGGAGAAAATGCATGTGTCTATGTCTCTCTCTTCGTCGTCCTCCATGCCTCTCTTGTATGAGCTAGAGAAGGCTCAGGGTCTGAAGCCGCAGCTTCAGTCCAAGTAGAATGGGAAGATCCGTCCAAAGTGCTTCAATTCCATCTGCTCTACCCTATAGGGCTGGGATCGGGTGGGTCCATCCTCTGGGCAAGCCGTAGAGAGGGAGACGGGTTCACTGGTAGCTCCCACCCGCTCTGTGGGCTAAGGCGCCCTCTAGAGCTCCCACATGCAGGAGTTCTCCAAGGTGCTGAAGGGAGCAGCTGGACAGACTTCCGAAGCTCTGAGCCGGACTGGCGCTCCTTTAATTACACCTGCCTCCTGCTGTTTACGGGCTGGGAGGAGAGGCAGATGTCAAGCATGGTTACCTTGCCTTCTCTTGTAGGGTAGGACAAGGCAAGGCAGGGAGAAGGAGTATAGGTAGCTCTATTTCTGAATCAGATCATCCCGAATGAAAGTCCCCTCGGCGTGTAGCCAGAGCATTACTTGCAGCCGGTTCTAGACTGATGTATCTGGCGGGGGCTGGCAGAGGCACAGGGCTAAGTGAGCCTGGTAGTGAATGCCTTTGCTAATTGGAGAGGGAGATGGGGGAAGGGGAGTTCCCTCGTTGGCCGATTCCTAACCAGTGACACCCACTGGCAATTAAAATCTGAACCAGAGGAGAATCAACTGTGAAACCCATTGCGGTAAATTTCTTCCTGTTCCCGCTTCCCCCGCCCCCTCCGTCTTCTTCAAAGGGAATGAAAAAGGGGAGAAGGGATGTGAAAAGAGGAGGAAAGGAAGGAAAGAGAAAGCGGGGGAGGACAGGAAGGGTCTCTACATTCAACGAGGGGAAATGTTAAGAAGGGAAAGGGGTTGGCAGCCTGATCTTAAATGTTAAAGCCACATGTTTTTTTGCTACGGTAGTTTCCCTCCCCCTTTCAGCACCCCCTTCTTTCTATTTCCACCCCTACCCCCACCCCACAGTTTCCCATTTCCTAAAATAAATAAATAAATAAATAGACTGGGAGCTGGGGATGGATGAGCTCATCTGAGTTGGAGGCGTAGCTCCGGCTGCCTGCCAGCTTGCAGCCAACCAGATCTGAATGAAAATTGCCGAGAGCCTATTACATAAGAAAAAACCCCAGCATTCCCCCCTCCCCCCGCCCCTTGGCTGCAGGAGTCAAGCAAGGCATACTGAGGTCGGAAGCAACCGGATTCTCTCTCCTGTTCTCAAGTGATAAAGAAGGGACCAGAATCCCCGCAGAGCCCAGGCCCTCAGCTCATCCAGACCTGTTAAATAATACAGCTGGCGATTAACTTCGAGGAAGAAGGAGGAGAGAAAGAAGAGGGAGAGAGAAAGCGAGAAAAGGAAAGGGGGAGGCACGGGTGTTGAACATTTCTCTGTGAAAACATCGCCGACTTTTTTCACTGCTGTTTTTCCTCAATTAAAAAGATAGAAAAATCTATTTAATGAGTTGGAGGATGGTAGTAAAAGATACTCTTGATAAGAGACCACAGGAGAGATGGAAAGATGTAGAACATAAATTTAGATTTAATAGTTTATTTAAAGGAGTATGGGCTGACACACTTTATTACTCCATGAAAATCCAATTGTTAGGAAATAAGCAAACTGATAAGTATCTATTGTGGATTAAAAATATAGAGTCCAAAACAAGAGGTGATAGCCTCATTTTATTTTCTACCTTAGCCAAATTACATCAAGAGTACTAGGTCCAGTTTGAGGTGCCACATTTTGAGTGCTACAGTGGCACACTATAGCTTTATCAGCAGAGCAACCAGGATTGAATAATGAAAAAAGATTGTTGTCAGTGGGGCTTTTTTTGAGGGGGGTGTTGTTTTGTTTTTTTATCTTAGAAGCGTGACTTCAGATTCTACTTGAATTATTCTGTTTTCTGGGCAATAAACAAATTTGTGTTGGTAGATTTTCTTCTTACTGTTCTCCAATTTGGAAATTCCCTATATGGACATTTAGGGTCTTCGCTTATTTGGAGGGAAAGTCTTCACTTATTTAATCACAACTGATTTAGTAATTTCATTAGGATGTAAGTGAATCATCCAAAGGCTGAAGAATTTCCTGATTGATTAAAATAGAAATCTAAATTATAAGCCAACAAATAAGCTGGAGTCTAGACTATCAAGGTGTGAGAGGAGTGAATATTCTTATTTTGGGGTTTGAGGGAGGGGGGAAGAACTCCAAATGTGAATCTCAGGAGGAATCATGACCAAGCTACATCTGGAGAACTGTTAAAGATTAAAAGACAGTTAAAGATTAAATTGACAAACTAAGATACTATTTGCCTTGGAATGAGGTAGTTTTCTTTCATATATATCTCTGATTATCTTAATAATAATTGCTAACATTTAAATAGCAATTTAACATTGGAAAATTCTTTTTCTCTCATTTTTTCCTACAGGTATTATCCTCATTTTACAGATGAGGAAACTGAGGTTTAGTGAGGTCTGAGCAAGTGTCAGAGCCAGGATTTGAACCTAGGACTTCCTTACTCCAAATCCAACTGTAAACTATTTATACTGCTTCTGAACCCTATTCTAGGCAGTTAGGTAGTACAGTAGATAAGAGTGCTTTTGCTGGACCTGGGGTCAGGAAGAATTAAGTTCAAATCCAGGCTCAGAAAATTACTAGCTCTGTGACTCTTGATAAGTCACTAGACTTCTGTTAGCTTTAATCCAATGGAGAAGAAAATAGCAGATCATTCCAGTATCTTTGCCAAGAAAATCCCATAGACAGTATTGGTATGTTATGATTCACAGGGCTACAAAGAGTCAGAAACAACTGAACAGCAACCAATCTTATTCTATTATTTTAATGTATATATTCCCTTTCTCCTTTGTAAATGCTCTTTTGGTCAAACATATATGGTGTAAAGGAGGAAAAGGGAGCAAGTGCTAGGTTCAGACACTCAGCTATGGGGGCAGCAACTGAGGGAGGTAAGGCTTTGTGCCTGGCAGATATTTTTGAACCCAGAGAGTGAAGCAGGCCCAAGGACCAAGAAGGTGAGGGCTGAAAGTTTGACCTACATTTTGATTAATCAAGCTTTTGAAAAATGTCTAAATTAGTTAAAGTGAAAAAGGGTAAAGTCTCCTGAAAGCCATTCAAGAAAGGAGCTAGTGACCCAGGGAATTGGCCATTATTCAACAAAACTTAAGTCCTAGGGCCAGATCCCTCACAGATGGAAAAGGGATTGGAAGCCTTGTCACATGGTTTAAGAAACAGTCAACTCATAAGTGGGAAAAGATTTAGGGGAAATAGAATTATTTTATTCTATTTAAATACATGATGGGCAGCTATGAAGAGGATGGATTCGACATGGTTCTAAAGAGATCTTCAAGGAATGAATGGAGTTTACAAGAAGACAAAAGTTAAGTCAATTAATTAAGGACTTTCTAGCTTTTTAGAACTATCTGATCATGAAATAGACTCCTCCAAAAGTAGAGCATTCCCAGTTAAGTTCCTCTTAATTTCCCATTAGGCTGCCCTCCTGGACTTCATCAGAATCTCATCATCCTATAAAATCACGTCAACCCTGAAACTCATATCTCTCTGTACTCCCTGAACCTCTAACCTTTCATCACCTTCATCCCCCTAATGGAGAGGCTAGAGGATGAAGAACTAGGTGGAACACCAGAGAACTCCTCCTAGATCCTCCATTTAAGAAGGGCCCATAAGGCAGCCATCTCTTTATTCCCCTCACACTTTCACCCTGCTACATTCTGATGTTCTTCTCTAGACTTCATCATGTCCCAAAATCACCCTTCTTCCGCTCACCTCCATTTTTCAGCTTCTATTTGTGTGTTGACTTCCCCCTTAGGCTGTGAGCTTCTCAAGGGCAACAACTTTCTTTTGCCTTTTGTATCCCTAGTGATTAGCCAAGTCCCTAGTATATGAGTGGATTGAATAGGAAGATGGCAAACTACTCCAGTATATCTACCAAGAAAATTCCAAATATATTTCCAGGAGTCAGAAAAGAAGGAAAGGAAGAAGGGAAGATATGTGGCAAATTGTTATTACATATAATTGGGAAAATAAAATATCTTTTTAAAAAAGAAAAGAAAACCCCAATGGGACCATGAAGAGTCAGACACAACTAAAATGACTGAAAAAGAAAAGCAAAAGCACATAGTAGACACTTATTAAACTTTATTGGTTCATTAATGAAAGAGTTAAAGAGAATGCTAGAGAAGAGCCTAACAAGGGAGAAGTAGAGATTGAGATGAAGATGATCTCTGAGCTTCTTTGCAATGCTAAAGTGCTTTGGAATGATGCACAGATATCATCACAGGTGACTTTGGGTACAAGTCAAGAACCCCACAGTTTTTGCTACAGACTATCACTAATGGGGCCAATTTAACCAAATTACTGAATAAACTCTTTGATCATAAATGGACAATGGCCCAAACTTCAAATGAGGTAGATAGCTCCTAGGGTAAATGCAATCGTTATGATTGCCCCCATTTTATAAATAAGGAAACCAAGGCTTGGAGTTTAGAATAACATAGCTAATAAGAACTTAAGGCAAGATTCAAACTCAGGTATTTTTGATCCCAAGACTGGCAATCTTCTCTATTCACTATGTCACAATGTCTCTAAAGTTCTGTCTATTCAAAATATCTTTAATAATGTTGGCTTTATGAATATGTATTCTCTTGAACAAATTCTCCTAAATAATTTGAAGGTTATTCATTGCTCATGGTTTAGTAATGCTAATATAATAAAAATTACTACTTCCTAAAATAATTTTCAGATTTAGAGTATCATGTCAGTCAAACTATGAAATGAGTGTTCTAAAGAGCCAGGCAAGAAAGATAATAACATAAGAACAAGAATCTTAGGAAAAATAATAAAAAAAGATGTGAAATGAAAAGGGTTCCAGATCTCAAGTTATATTATAAAGCTATAATCATGACAGAGATTTGGTCTTGACTAAAAATTAGAAAAATAAATAAGGAAGAATCAGAAACCATCAAACTCAATGATCGAATACTCAATAAACTTGAAAAAATAAATTAATTGGAAGAAAGCATGCTCTATTGTTAAAATAAACACTGGGAAAACTGGAAAGAAGTTTTCAGTAACTAGATTTACACCAGCATCTTATACCATACACCATAATGATCTCAAAATCCAGATGTGATATTAATATAAAAGGTCACAGTGTTTTCTTTAAAAAATTTAAGAGACTAGGACCATACTTTTAACACTATGACTGGGGAAGAGTTCTTAACCAAAAAATAATAATAATTAACATTTCTATAGTGTTTTAAGGTTTGTAACACTTTGCAAATATTATCTCATTTTATCACCACTTCAATTCTGGGTGGTAAATGAAGATGATCTCTGAACTTCCTTGCAACTCTAAAGTGCTTTGGAATGGTATACAGATAGCATCACAGGTGACTTTGGGTACAAGTCAAGAACCCCACAGTTTTTACTGCAGACTATCACTAGTGGGGCCAATTTAACCACATTATTGACCAAACTCTTTGATCAAAATAGACAATGGCCCAAGCTTCAAATGATGTAGATAACTCCTGAAGTAAATGAGGTGTTATCTAAGGCAGTGATGGGCAAACTTTTTAAAGAGGGGACCAAAAGAAAGGAAATGCTCATCTGTCAGTCTGTTTCTAAAGCAACTCTTTCAAAGTTTCATTGTACTGTATCCTACTCATTGTATTCGTCAGATTAGGAATAACGTTGCAGGGCCGGACAGAACATTCAGTATCTAGCCCTCTAGTTGTAGTTTGCCCATCACTGATCTAAGGTATAATCCTGAAGTATTATCACCATTTTATATATGAAGAAAGTGAGGCATACAGGAATTAAGTGACTTGCTCACACAACTAGTAATTGTCTGAGGCTGGATTTGAAGTCACATGCTTCTTCCTGATTCCAGATAGATCACAAAAGATAAAATAGATTTCTTGATCATATTAAATTTAAAAGGTTTTACACAAACAAAATCACTGCACATAGGAAAAGAAGAGGAATTGATGGGGAAAATAAGTATTTTCACCAAATACATTTGCTATGGGTATGATATACAAGATAAAAATATATAAAGCCAAAAACATTTCCCTAATCAATAAGTTATCAAATGATATGAACAAACGGTTCTCAAAATAATAACTCCACACCATTGATAAACTATATAAAAGATTGTTCCAAGTTACTAGAAATAATAAGAAAAATGAACATCAAGATAACTCTAGGGTTTTACCTCACATTCAGCAAATTTACTTTTTTCTTGGCAAAGCATTTTGGCAATAATGACAAGATGATAGCACCAATATGAATAGGCCCACTAGAAAGCAATTTAGAATTACACTAAGAAAGTAGCTAAAATGTCAATACTTCTGATTACTGCTAAGCCTGTATTACAATTAAAATTAAAATTAAAAACAAAAAGAATAGTTCCATATAGATCAGAAAATTCAAAGGAGCAATTTGTGGAAGTTTTTGCTGGAAACAAAGCACGTGTTCATCAATTAGGAAATAAATAAGCAAATTGTGGTACAAGAATGTACAGAAACATTTATGCGATGGGTACAATATCCTAAGACTTCACTCCATGCTGGTTAGGCTAGTTTTTTCCTTAAAAGTTAATGAAATTGGGGGCAGCTGGGTAGCTCAGTGGAGTGAGAGTCAGGCCTAGAGACGGGAGGTCCTAGGTTCAAACCCGGCCTCAGCCACTTCCCAGTTGTGTGACCCTGGGCAAGTCACTTGACCCCCATTGCCCACCCTTACCAATCTTCCACCTATGAGACAATACACCGAAGTACAAGGGTTTAAAAAAAAAAGTTAATGAAATTGTCCTCAAGATTCAACTGATTCAAGGAACTGAGGCTCAGGTTTTGGACTGGGCTTTCTGTTACTTGAATACAAAAAGACAAAAGGAGCATGAGTTTCATTCTCATGCATTGAGGATGGAGAAGTGGGAAGGAGTGAGGTCCTTGGTGGGCACCACAGGGACAAGAGAGCTGCATATGACTGAATCAATAGATGTTGCTCACTCAATATCCTTGCCAAGTAGCCTTCTCCTGTAATAGCTAAATGAAGCTCCTCAGGTTTACTTACATGACCAATGAAGGTCTCCTTTCTTTCCAGTGTCAAATCTAAATTACCAGGGATTTTCCTACAACTCTGTCCTATAAAAGATAAAAATATGAAGCACTCAGAAAAGCATCAAATAATTAGATGAACTACCGCAATAATGAAATAGGTAAAACCAAGAAAACAATATACACAACCACACCAGTGTAAATGCAAATAACAAAAAAAAAAAATCCAAAGCTGAACACCATGCAATTATAATAACCAAGAATCTTAGTCCTGGAGTAGAACTGATAAAAATGTACCTCCTTCTCTTCTTTGCAGAGGTAAGGGACAATAGGTACAAAATACTTCATACACAATCATGCTCAGTTAATGTGTTCATTGGTTTTACTGAACTGCCTTTTTTCTCCTTTTAGAATTTTTTTGCAAGAATAGCTTGTTGAGTAGAAGAATAAATGGAGATATATTCACAAATGAAAATAATATAAACTATATCAAATTTTAATGTAGTACTTCATGGAACTGCCAAAATAAATCATGCAGTCCACACATATTTGGATTCCTAATCTACATGTGGGCTACATGCCCACAGCTGAGAACAGTTGGACACCCTAACCCAAGCATAAACTAGAGTAGTCAGAAGACTCTGAAAGTCTCACTCAAGGAATGTCTTTAATTACAGTTTAAATAGGCCCCCTAATAAAGACTTTGAATATTACAACTGTACCATTAAAAGAGAGGGAATAAAATTTTGAGGACTACTGGTTTAACAAAAGTGTGAGAGAGTGCAAAGATATACAATTAACTGATCTCTGTGAGAGATCAAGTAAGTTAACTGACAGAGAAAGGATTTGAATGAGACTGTTAGAAAACTAAGAGAACTTTCCTGAGAATTAGCACTCATCTTTAAGAGATATTGAACAGACATGTTTAGAGAACTGAATTTAGCTCTTATTAAGGAAAAGATCATGGGGAAGGCATCCTTGATAAGACTTTTAACTGCCATCCTGAGAGAATTATTGTTGGACTGTGGTGCCTGTGTTATGGAGAAGTCAACAACTACAGTCAATGTTTAAAGAAAGGGGTGTACTAGAGCCAACTGAAATCATTTGTTAAATTTTTCAGCATAAGCATTTACTCCCTAGAAATTACCAAATGCCACAAATCAGGGCTTATTTTATTGTTTTGTTCATTTCTAGACTTAAGAAAGTAATGGAAAAATGCCAATAAAGCAGATTAAACTTAAAAGTCCTTATGCAAACTTTTTTTTTCAGAGAACTAGATTGTTCAATATTTACCAACATATCCCTCAAAAGGTGACTGTTGGTGACCCTTCTCAGGGCTGATGTATTGGTGAAATATTCATTTATATCTTTGCATTATGTTATCTTTAATAAGTTACTATTATATAGACAGAAACATGAATGTTTATCTGAACTTATGAGACCAGAGTTTGAGACTGATAGAGAAGAGAAAGCTTTGGGAAAAAGAGATTTCTCTGGAATTAAATCCTAGCTTAGGGGTGGCTCAGAGCTAATTAATAAATTAGATTTTGCATGTTAGTCATTTATGAAGAAATATTAGAACATACTTCTTGATAACCTTTCAACCCAATATAAGCTTACAAGCTAAGTGGAATGCTGATGGGGAGAAATTTGACATGTTTTTTTTCAAAAGCACAGGAAAGGTATTATTCTACCTTGTAATACACACACACACACACACACACACACACACACACACACACACACACACACCTTTCTCTATGTGATTGTGATTGGTGCCACAAATGCTTCTTCACTGACTACCACAGGAATATTTACCAAAAATTCTGCCACATATGTAGTCTTGTGCCTATAACATGTGGGATAGAGATGCTCTGTGTATATCATGGTCCTTCATATTTGAAAATGATTATTGCTGATGGTCATTTCCTGGAAATATATGGCAGTAACTGTATTGTTTGTCCTTTGTTTTTGAAAAGGACCAATGATATCACAGGGTGATGTCTCAACTTGTTCAAGAATTTAAAGTGAAGCAGAGTTGCACGAAATTGTCAGCCTCACTGTCTTCCAGAGTCATCAAAAGTCCAGGAGCAAGACAAAAGTCAGGACGACTGGCGAGGACCCAGGATGCAATGGTGACCTTGGCATCCTCAGTGTCTAACCAAGCTCTAAGTGCTCCATAGTGTCTGCTTCAGATGCCCCCATGGCCCTTGGAACAAATTGTTCTTATCCACCCATTCCACCAGGGTAAGTCTTCCCAAGTTTGGGGTAGACATCCACTCCTAAGACACTGACAAATTTGAGATCTGTCTGTTACTCTCAGCCTGATTGAGCTCATCTGCTGAGACGGTTTTACTGGATTGTGGCCACTGCACACACTACAGCTTCTTGGAGCCACAGGTGAGAGGAGGGTGAAAGATAAACCACAAAGGTAGGTGAACAGCCCTGAAAAGGCTTAATAAGTCCTTACACCAGAGGTGCTAGTTCTCCCTGCACACCCCATGCACTCCTGCATTAACTATAAAAAATGATTTATTAAATATAAACTTTTTTTAGTAAACATATAAAAAGTATCACTGGATTTTTTTGTTATGAATATTTGAGCATCTGCTGTTTCACATTGCTGATAGCCCCATGCCCTCTCAACCTGAAGTCTTTTTAAATGTTTTTGCTGGGAAAGAACCATTCTATTCCTGATCAATTTCCAAGTTGTCCTGACACCTACTATTTTTCATCCATTAATCTATAGCTACGTCACGGTATTTGAAGCTATACTTTAGGGGAAGAAATCTAATGTGTCAATATCTTTCATCTTTACATAGTTTTTATTATATTCAGCTACTCAACAACAGTTATTATGTACCTAACAGTGTACCTGACATTTTTCTAATTGAATTGGATTACAAAGAAAAGCAAAAAATACAATCCTTACTCTCAAGGATCTCACATTCAAATGAAAGTAGGCATACATATAACTATGTAAATATAAGATATAGACAATGTGAATGGAAGATAGTCTGAGCAAAAGGCACTTAACCCTCATTGCCTAGTTTTTCCCATTCTTCTGCTTTAGAACCAATATATAGTATTGATTCTAAGATGGAAGGTAAGGTTGTTGTTTTTTTTAATAAAAATAAAAAGCACGGAGTCAGGAGATAGAGTGTCATGTACAAAGAACATCAGGAGGTTCACTGTCACTAAATCATAGAGCATAAAGAGGGGAGAATAGTTTAAGAAGACTGGAAATGAGGGGAAGCTAGGTGGCTCAGTGGATCAAGAGCCAGGCCTAGAAACAGGAGGTCCTGGGTTCAAATATGGTCTCAGATCCTGCCTAACTGTGTGACACTGGTCAAGTCACTTAACTCCTATTGCCTAGCCCTAAACTCTTCTGCCTTAGAACTAATGCAAAGTATTGATTCTGAGATGGAAGGTAAGGTTTTTTGGGGGGGGTTTTAATACTGGAAATGTAGGAAAAGGCCAGGTGGTGAAGGGCCAAACAGAGGATTTTATATTTAATCCTCAAGATAACAGTCAGTGGTGTTTAATGAATAGAAGAGGACAGAGGATGACATGGTAAGATCTGCTCTGTAGTGAGATCACGTTGGCAGCTGAGTAGAGTAGAAGGGACAGAAAGGGGAAAGACTTGATGCATGAGATCAACCATCAAGCTATTGCAATAGAAGAGGTGTGAGGTGATGAAATCCAGCTGCTGTCTGAGAGGAGAGAAGAGGATGTATACAAGAAATCAGGTGATCTTGAAAATTACTAAGAGTGGAAATGAGAGAGCAGACAATCTGCTGGAGAAGATGGAATGGGATGGAATGGGATCAAGGGTCCACAAAGAGGAGAAAGCTAGTCTCTTCATGTGAAACCTGGATGATGGAGAAGATGGAAGAAGACAACTGAGTAATGTGAGATAAGAAAAATGGGAGAAAGAGTTACTCCCTCACAGATGTCCTGAAATTTTTAGTAAAATATGCGGCATAGTTTTAGACTGAAAAGTGAAAGGAAATTTGTTTTTTATAGCTACTATATTATCGATCATCAACCAAATGATCACTTATAATCCTTTAGGTAGATAACTGCAAGTATGATTTTTAAAAAGAGTTAGACCAGTTATCACACTAATTGTATATTAACTATAATAGAATATTAACTCCAGTATTAGAAAATATATATTTCATTATATTAGAATATTACAGCAAGATTAAGAGCTTCTGTTGGAGGAATACAAATTTTAGGTCTGTGTGGTTATCTGCATGAAACCCATGCAGAAGGGGCTGTGCTCATTGAGATCATATGAAAACAACCTTGGTATGTCCAAGTGTTGTTTGATCCTGTAAAGATTCATGCCAACTATACAGTCCATAGAGTATTATGCCCAAGAAAGGTTACTTTGACCTATCCCCTCCCAGAAACAGTATGATAGTTCTAGAGGATTAATTAAATTTTCTCCATCTTAACCTTGTACTGGAATTTATGACTTTGCATCAGATGTTCCAAATTCTTATTATCAAACGCTATAGCATGTTTCTTAACATACTATGTACCTTCTGCTTTATTAACAAGCAAAAACCTACAAAGCACACTGTTTAACATCTAAAGGGAGTCTTTGCCCCAGAATGGGCATAATAAGATCTCTAGTTTTAGTTTACCACAATTAAAGTTTGGATCTTCAGCTCAGAATGATGGCCCAGAAATTCATGTACTTCTTATAGAAGGTAGGAATGAGAATACCATCAGAAACTTGAGGAGGGGAAAAAAGGTTTAGCATAGTCTCTGTTGTGATACTGCATCTAGTAGGGAGATGTAAAGAGATTGCTTTGATATACAGTGAAGAGTCCGATTAAATTTTACGTAATGGAAATTTGTAGTGGACCCAGTTATGTTTTATTATTTTTTCCAGTTCCATTCACCAGCATATGATTATAACATAATTCAAGGGATAATGGGAATAATCTATTGGGGGGGGCTTAGAAAGGCACTATCAGTGTAAGGATAAGGGGTCAAGGGACTCCAAAGGAGTTAAACTGGTTCAACATGGGGTCAAGACAGGGAAGAAAGAAGAGTATGGCCAGTATATGGGGTGATGGTCTGGGAAACAACAAAGTAGTGAAGGAATCAAAAGTCATCTTGTGGATAAAAAGCAAGAAAGTTGTAAAGGAAAGATGGAATGATAAAAGATTATGATCAGATAAAAAAATTTCAGAAGTCACAACTATAGAAGCAGAACCCATGGGTTAGGCAAGACCAATGGTATGACCATCTATCTATGTAGCTAAAGTGGAATAGAAGAAGAAGGAATTCAGTATACCAAGAAATGGGGAGTTACGGTGTTGGAAGAAGTATTAGTATGAATATTGAAGTCTCCAAATTTGAGGGCAAGAGTTGGGATGAAGAGGAAGACTGGTAACGAGGCACTTGAAATCACTGAGATATCCTGGATGGTCTTAGTGTGAGACAGAAGTGGTGGGCATAGAAAAGAAAAGGATTAAGATAAAAGTAAATTTGTTCTCTATGGAGCAAGTCATTCCAGAGAGCACAGTGGAAGAAGAAGGCAAAGTTGGGGAGGGAAAACTAGTGGGAAGGAGAGGACTGAGGCAGATGGGAGTAAGTAAACAGGCAATAAGGGATGAGGAATTTAGTTTGTAGAATGGCAACCTGGGTTTTAGAATAATTGTAATGGAGACAGTATAATAGGATGGTAGTATGTTAACTGCCATTAAGGAAGGAGTTCAATCAGCATATTAGGGGATGGAATAAAGTCCTAATGAGGGAAGCAAGTGATTAGTCTATTCAAAACCATTATCTCTCAAGATCCAACCTTATAGCAGGTGGAGATGTTGAGTTCTGAGAGGCATTGAAGGCCAGACACAACATGAAAGAGCTAGTGATGATATGACCTGGGGGATACCCCACAGGAAGCAAGAGCTAGCAATTGGGAGTGTATCTGATCTGAGAAAGACCTCCAGAGCACTGGAGAAGGATCTGGGGCAAGACAGAGGCTACAAATGTGTGGCTGAAACAGAAATCTCTGGAAAGTCTCTGGAGCTAAGGGGTGACAAGGCAAAGGCACTCAATGATCTAGAGCTGATGCAGATACATATTTTCAAATGTATTTTGCCTATTCTCCTAGCTGGCAAGCCATTCCTTATAATAAAGAATAAGAAAGAAGGGGAAAGAAATAGTTCAAAAAAACTACTAAGCAGCAAATCACCTGAGCCTAACAGTATATGCAATGTTTTACATTCATTAACTCCCACCTCTGCAAAGAAAGGTGGAGTATATTTTCTTTTCTTCTTTGGAACCAAATTTGATCCTTATTATTACCCAGAATTCAGTTGTTTGGGGTGGTTTCCATTTGCATTATTTTAGTCACTGTGTATATTGTTTTCATTGTTCAGCTTACCTCACTGAATCCATTCAAAGGTCTTCCCTTGTTTTTTCTGTATTCTTCATTTTTATCACTAATTGCAGCACAATAATACTTCACTACATTCATATATGATACCACATTTTATTTAGTGATTCCCCAGTTTCAAAACATTATTAAAGAAATATTCATATATAACTCACTCCCCCATCCCAGTTGTCATTGCCCTATTTTAACTCAATACTTAAATAATAATGGAAAATCATTTTATAAATATTAGAGTTATAATTATTTTGAGACAAACCCTTATACATTTCTCTGACATCTTTCTCTTTGTCTCTAAATACAACATGTGGGTATGTGTATGTGTGTAGTCCATTGACTATAACTTCCCAACTTGTAGAATCTCCAAACCCTACCTCTGTTGACTTTATCTTATTATTTCATGTCCGTAGGTCAAAGATGCTGCTGATAAACTTGTTCCTATAAGCTCTGAGTACTGGCTCTGAGAAGATGCTAGGGTTTAGGCTTGACCTAAAGCTTCATGTCAAGTGGGTCCCACAACCAATCACCCTCCTAAAGAATGTATTGGTTTTACCAGTTTTCATTTTTTTGCAGTAGGTACATCATCAGACAGCCTGTAGCCTTTTTAGCAGATTTCAGTGGCAGTTTTCTGTTGTGTATTGTTAGTAGCAATCAAAGAATCATAAAATGTTAGAGCTAGAACATACCTGGGAGATCATCATGGCCCTCATATTTTCTTTTTTTTTTGGAGGGGAGGTTGGGAAAGGAGGAGAGAAAGGGGAGTATTAAGTCACATAAGAAAGTGCTAACTCTTATTCGTGGGTTAGGAACTAGCAACCTATGAGATGTTTTGATGCCTTTAGAACAGTGATTCCCAAAGTGGGTGCCACCACCACCTGGTGGGTGCTGCAGCAATCCAGGGAGGCAGTGATGGCCACAGGTGCATTTATCTTTCCTATTAATTGCTATTAAAATTTTTTTAAATTAATTTCCAGGGAGCTAAGTAAGATTTTTTTCTGGAAAGGGGGTGGCAGGCCAAAAAAGTTTGGGAACTACTGCCTTAGAATAATCTAAGAGCACAATGCAATGAGCTGGGACAATTCTGAAAGGCTTACGATGGTGAATGCTATTCACCTCTAGAGAAAGAACTGTTGAGTCAGATGGAGGCAGATCAAAGCATACTATCTTTCACATAAGGGTATTTACAGTTTTATTTTGGGGGTTTGATTTTGTATGAGTGTGCTCTTACAACAATGGCCAATATGGAAGTGTGTTTTGCATGACAATAAGAATTTTAAAAATGTTTTTTAAAGAATAACCTGAGAGAGTCTTTCAGATCTTCCTAATAGACACTGGAAGACAGTCTGGAATGTAAACACTTTTTGGCTGTATTTTAGATGCATGCACTAGAGTGGGTTCCACATATCCTACCATAATCCTACTATTAATGAGTTCAATCCTAGCCCCTCATTACTTAAGAGCCAGTGGGAATTGCTCAGGCATGGCTGAAAGTGGAATATGGTCCATTATGGAGTCTCAAAATATACAGTAATGCCTCTAAAGGAGCCATTAAAATGCACACCGGGAAAAAGGAGCTAGTAACAAAACACATTAGGCACAAAATAGGGTTAGCAAACTATTATGTAGAGGATTTAGGGGAATCCTTAGGGATCCCCCTCCTATCTTGCTCCAAGATATTCAGGAGTCCCTACATAGTGTAACTTTCTCTTGAGGAAGAAAAAGAACTAAAAGATAGAATCTTGAAATGTATCCAAGACCTCTCACCAAAAGATTTCAAAGCCCTTACTAAGTATTGAGTAGTAAGTACCATTTATATTTTTACAGATGAGGAAACCAAGATCCACACAATCCCAGAGGTGCAATGATAAAAACCCATGGCACCGTAAGTCATCAAAGCAGCTACTCAGAATGTGCAGACATGTCCTCTACTCAGCCTGGGTTGCTAGACCTCAAATCAAAGATTTGCAGCTGTATTCTGCCATTATTTTTATTGTCAGTTCTCAAAACTTAATGAGCCAGATTACTCCTCCACAGAGTTATATATTTCTATTTACTGATTTCCACCTTTGTGAGTGTTTGCTCTTCAACCTAAAGTTATTTTATGTTTATGCAGAAACATCTGTGGGTGTGTTTCTGCCCAGAAAAGAATAACATAAGCTCCTTGAGAGCAGGGATTATTTCATTTTTATCTTTGTATCTTCAACACCTAGCATAGTACCAGGCATCTAGTAAGTGCTTAATAAATGTGTATCGAGGCTTCAAAGGGATCTTAGAGATGATCTAATCCAAGATCTGTTAATCTAGTAAATGTCAACTTCTCTTTGATATTTTGATTATTGTATTTCAATATAATCCTTTGTAATGTATACACTTTATTTTTTACATTTAAATGCATTATTCTGAGAAGGGATCCATAGGCTTCACCAGACTGCCAAAAGCATCCATGCCACCAAAACAAAAAAAAAAAAAAAAAAAAAAAAACCAACGGTTAAGAACCTGTAATCTAGGGACAGCTAGTGGTTCAGTAAATAGAAAGCCAGGCCTGGAGATGGAAGGTCCTGGATTCAAATCTGGCCTCAAATACTTCCTAACTGTATAAATCTGGGCAAGTCACTTAACCCCCATTGCCTAGCCCAGTGATGGGCAAACTTTTTAAAGATGGGGCCAAAGGAAAGGAAATGCTCATTTGTCAGTCTGTTTCTAAGGCAACTCTTTCAAAGTTTCATTGTATTGTATCCTACTCATTGTATTTATCAGATTAGGAATAATGTCCCGTGGCTGGATAGAACATTTCAGGGGGCCACATCTGGCCCACTGGCTGTAGTTTGCCCATCACTGCTCTTTTGCCTTGATATCAATATCCAGTACCACTTCTAAAATAGAAGATAAGAAAGGTTTAAAAAAAAGAACCTGTAATCTAGCATAACTCTATCATATGTGTTTATATAGGTACATGTATATGCACATATACATATGCATATATTCAAATACATATATATTCACATATATATGAAAACTGAAAAACAGAGAGATAAAGTACCTTGGCCAAGGTAATCAGACAATAATCACAGATTTGATCATTAATGTGAGGACTCTTGGTCCCTGAGGATCTATACATCAGCTTTTTCAATTATAAAACACTTTCATATACATCATCTCCTCTGATTCTCACTTATATGTGTATTGAGACAACCATGTAGAAAATCTGAGTCGGGCCCATTGGCCATCTCTGATTGAGCATGAGTGCAGTTCCAAGCAGTACTTGCAACTTTGTAGTACTGCCCATGAACAAATAATAATCCCATTTAGCTATTAAATGTAATTAATAATATTAATATATTATGATATAATATGATTTAACATCATATAACATAATGTGACATAATATAATATAACAATGTACTTGTACTTTGTTGTACTCATATCTTCTTAAATAGAGAAAGGGGTATGCTGGTAAATACTTAACTGGCTTTCTAGAGGTGGAAAACTTATACATGACACATTTTTAAATTAATCTGCATTACAAACATTTTCTCCATCTCTTTGCTATGGCTAGACAATTAACAAAACAATAAATCAAACCCTGATTTGTAGCATTTCATAATTTCTGAGTTATAAATGCTCACACTAAAAATTTAACAATGGATTCTTGTGAGCCAATATGAACTGGATCCAGCATACATCTGATGAGAAGGAATAAGGAAAGGAGGAAAGGGAGGAAAGGGAAGGCAGGAAGGCAGGAAGAAGGGAAGGAGGGAGGGAAGGATGAAGGAAAGAAGGAGGGAAGAAGGGAAGGAGGGAAGGAGGAAGGAAGAAGGGAGAGAGGGAAGTAGGAAAGAAGGAAGGAAGGAAGGAAAGAAGGAAGGAAGGAAGGAAAGAAGGAAGGAAGGAAGGAAGGAAGGAAGGAAGGAAGGAGGGAAGGAAGGAAGGAGGGAAGGAAGGAAGGAAGGAAGGAAGGAAGGAAGGGGGAAACTGCCTTATTCTTCCCATCCTTTTATAAATAAATCCCAAATATCTCTATTTTCATTTTGAAGAATATAAAATATAAAAGTCCTTTGATTGTTCTCTGGGATACTTAAAGAACTCCTATTTCTGAATTTCATTCCCCATTACTTCTGAAATATCTTTGCCCATGGCTCAGGTGATATTCTTTGTTTCTAATTGATAGGTCCTACTCCATTAATTCAACTCAAATCAGAGCCTAATCATAACATAAACCTTTTGGTAGAGAGTAATAATCATGGGGGTCGGAAGTCTGATTTCATTTGTGACCATCCCGTCCTGTGAAAGAGTTTCCCAGAATTACCCATATCTATTAAGTCAAGAGACCACCTGCCTCCCTCTGACCAACAGCAGGCATCCTCTCTGACAACAAGGTCACTATTAGAAGCCTGAAAGGTCACTTTGCCTTCTCCAGTTCCAAATATAACAGCTGTCCTGTTTCTCAGCTTTCCCCAGGAAGCCTGCCATCTCCATTGAATGCAATATCATCACAAGCATCCCTGGAGGTTATGATAGTTTGGGAGGTAGCATAGATCAGTGGACTGTAAACACAATAAAGACCCATAGGGAGTCAGCAGCGTAATTTAGCAGCCAAAGAAACTAATTTAAGCTTGGGTGGTATGAGCAGATGCATGATATATGTAGAAGGGAAAGTGAGAATTCTGCTGTTTTCGACCAAGGTCACATCACATCTGGAGTACCAAATTCAATTTTGAAGGCTATATATTAGCAAGAACATTGGTAAGTTGGCACATGTCCAGAAGAAGACTTTAGCTTTTATGTTTATTAATAACTTTCTCTCCATTCCTTAAAATGTTCTTTCTTTGGTATTTTTCTATTTTCATAATCATTTCTAAATATACAAGGAAAATAGCCTATGAACAACTAATAATAGCATTTAGCCATTAATAGAATTAGCAATATTAATATAATATCATATAACATTATTTAACATCATATAATGTAATATAATAATAATAGCATTTAGCTATTAACTAAATTATCAAATAGTATTTATATTGCACTTTAAGGTCTGCAAAGCATTTTACATATATCACATATAGATATATATCACATTTAATCTTCACAGTCACCCTGGAAGGCAGATGCTATTATTATTCCCATTTTACAGATGAGGAACCTGAAGTAGACAGAGGTTAAGAGACATGTCTAAGTTCACACAGATAAATTCCTGGGGCAGGATTCAAATTCAGGTCTTTCTGACTCTAGATCCAACACACTATCCACTGCAACACCTATCTACCTCAGTCATTAGATTGTGATCAATTTTAACATTAAAATTAGTTTTGGGGTGGAACTAAGAATATTGCCAAGGTAAATTTTTCTATTTGTTCCTATTTAGCTTTGTAAGAGGGGGAAATTAGAACTTATGCTTATAAGTTACATGAGCATTGTTCAAAGCAAAGGGTAACAGGCATTGTATTTTTTTATATTTGTCATAATAATAAAGACCCATAGGGAGTGAAGTGTTCTGGTTCACTGAGTCTTCTGGGTTATTGAAAGTTACCTAGAAAACCCTAGTCAAAGTAATAGTTCCAAAGCATAGGTTTAACAACATCCCTGCCCTACTCAAAAAGCTTCAGTGGTTCCCTATTGCCTCTACAATAAAACAAAAAAAATCCTCATTTTAGCATTTAAAGCCCTCTCCCAATCTGACTCCAAGAATACCTTCCCAGACTCTTCATATTTTCCTCCTTTTCTTTTTTTATCATGAAGAAGAAAATAAGTATTTATTAAACACTTACTATATGCCAAGCACTGTGCTAAGCACTGTTAAAAAAAATATCTCAATTGATTCTCACAACCGTGGAATGTAGCGGCTATTATTATGCCCATTTTGTACGTTTCTCCTCTTTCTTGCATCTTATATTCTAACTTTTCCTCAGACATTACTTTCCATTTTCTATTTCCATGCCTTTGTCCAGGCTGCCACTCATGCTTACAGGGCATTCCCTCCTCACTTCCACCTCTTAGAATCCCTCTCCTCCTTTAAGACTTAAGTGCTAAGAGGTCTTATTTGATACCTCAGACCAGTATGGTTCCCTCCTCACCATCTTGAAATTTCTTCATATTTATTTTGGATATATTTTGTATTTACTTAGATGTCTACATATATGTTGTTTCCCTGTAAACTCCTTAAAGGCAGGGACTGTCTCAGTTTTCCATTTTGTTGCCACTATAGTAGGCCAGCACATAGTACGTATTCATTTAATGCTTGTGCAATCAATTGAACACATGTTAAAAAACATTTATAAAATGTACTCTTCCATTTTCCTGCCTTATTAAGTAGAGTATAATGGACATAATTGACTTTCTCTTATGATTAAAGACCCTACAGGGATCCAAAAAGATGCTACAATGCAGGGGAAAGAAAACTGGTCTTAGACTCAAAAGAAGTCAGTTTGAATCTGGACTCCAGTGTTTATCAACTATTATACCACTGACAAAGACTCTGAACCTCCCCGTGGGAGTAATGATGCTTATGATATGGTGTAATATAGAGTTATTATGAGAATCAAATAAGACAAATATTCATGTAACATTTGGTAAAATTTTAAGTACTATATAAAATCAACTATTTATATGATGTTCTAAATACCAAATTTTGTCATCCAGTAAATGAGAATTGGACTGCCCTGTAATTTCTTTGGTCTAAGGAACTTCCTCTACCAATGCTAATCATTCTGAAATTTCTAGTCTACCTGGGGCACTAAAAGTTTAGATGACCTTTCCAGGATAACAAAGTCAATATGTATCAGAGGTAGGATTTGAAACCTAGGTCTTCCTGATTCCAACTACAACTCTTTATCCTCAGATGCCTGCCTACTACTTACCTAGTATTTGTTATATTCATAATCTGGGAAGTGATGGATGCCACCTTGAATGACAGGAAAGGCAGTTGGAAGACACGGAATGTTCCCAGGTGCCGTGAGCCAGGGGCAAATGTCAGTTGGCCTGACAGTATAAATACCCCTGACAGCAACTTGGAGGGCATCCCTTGAGGTCTCTCTGGGCTCTGGAGGTCTCTGGACAGGAGTCTCTGGACTGAGAAATCTCGGAGTGGGTGGTGAAGGGAGGCAGGGAGGTCTATGAAGAAGAGGGTAGGAATAGATCTGAATATTTCCTGAAAGACTGTGAGAGCTAGTGCATCACCAAGCACTGGTAGTGAGAAAGCTGAGAGAATAAGATCACCAACACAGCTGCATCAATAGCATTCCCTATTCTCTGGCTTGGCTGTGGCCAGGCTGGGCCAGAGGTAGTGGAAAGAATAAATCTCCAGCTTCCACTTGATCAATAGCCTCCAGTCCTGATTGTCAACTAGTTATAGATAATAGATTGATAGGGTCTCCAATCCCTATTCCTCCTTCTGTTTACCCTTTCCCTGATTGTAGATAAAGAGAGTTTAACAAGTACCTTCCTGAGTGGTCTTTATATCATGACCCTTGGGGAGGGAGTCAACACAGTCAGATACCAAATGTAATCCAAGGCAAATCAAAGCCCTATATTAATCTATCCAACCCTGGGTTGGACCTGAAAAGGTTACCCATCCATCTAACCTCTCAGGGGTCCTCCCTGGGCAACTGTTAGAGAAAAGGGGAAATTATAACAACTATCAAGGGTGATCGGGGTTGGTGTTCCTCCATCATCTGCAGCTAGGAAAAATATAGATAGACACATTCACATCACTGTATATCTATATCTCCTTAGGCCCCTTTTGTTTATAACACATTTTAATTACTTCAGGGTATGTGATTTTTACTTGCTCTAGGAGACCCTAGAACAAGGGCCGGCAACCTTTTTGGCCATGAGAGCCATAGACGCCACATTTTTTAAAATGTAATTTCATGAGATCCGAACAGTGTTCACAGTGCATGCTCCTGTAACAGCACCTGAAAAAAAATTAATTTTATGGCACCTGCAGAAAGAGCCATATCTGGCCCTCAAAAGAGCCAGATATGGCTCGAGAGCCATACGTTGCCTACCCATGCCCTAGAATAATACAGATTTCAACTTTTCTGTGCCTTGGGAGATAGTCTTCAGCAGTTGCTATGGCTAAAACATTAATCCCCTCTGATAGACCCAATAATGACCATCTACCGAATTAGATTGATCTTTGAATAATAGACACACAATACATCATCAATCTTCAACTTGAAGTCTTTCTAACTTGTAGGACCTTCTAGAGCAGTGATTCCCAAAGTGGGTGCTACCGCCTCCTGGTGGGTGCTGCAGCGATCCAGTGGGACAGTGATGGCCACAGGTGAATTTATCTTTCCTATTAATTGCTATTAAAAATTTTTTTAATTAATTTCCAGGGGGCTAAGTAACATTTTTTCTGGAAAGGGGGCAGTAGGCCAAAAAGTTTGGGAACCACTGCTCTAGAGCTATCCATTGGATAGCCTTCAAGACTCTAGGTCTCAAAACTCCAACACCCCTCCCCCATAGACTACACTGAGAGTAGCTGTAAGAATCCAACTGATTCTGATCCCAGGACAAAGGCTGTAACCATTTTGTAACAGGGCTGGAGGCTTCTGCTGCCATCTGGGGAAGATCTGACCTCAGGGCTCATCAATACCATCAGCCTAACCTAGTCAGTCAGCAAAACAGTGAAGAAGCCCCTTCAGGCAGAAAAGCCCAAACCCACAGAGCCAACAAATAATCAAAGGAGCAAGATTATAGTCAATGATGTTGGGGGGGAAGGTGGGAGAGAAGGAAAAAATATGAGTAAACAACAGAAAAAGAAAAAAGAAATTACAATCGACAGCTTCTATCTAGGTAAAGAACAAAGAGCAAATGGAACAGAGAAGGACCAAGGAACACCAAGAAAAAACACAGAAACTCCAGTGAATTGGACACAGGTTTTGGAAGAATTCAAAACACAATTCAAAAAACAATTAAGAGAGGCTGAAGACAATGAGGAAAAGAACTTAAAAAGCAAAATGAGTCATCTGGAAACAGAAAATAGTGTCTTGAAAGACAAAATTAACCAGCTTGAAAATGAGGCAAAGAAGATGAAAGATGATCAACAAAGAAAATCAGACCAGAAGGAGAAGGATGACCAAAAAGCCAGGGATGAAATTCAATCTTTAAAAATTAGAATCCAACAACTAGAAGCAAATGACTTCACAAGGCAGCAAGAATCTATAAAACAAAATCAAAAGAATGAAAAAATTGAGGAAAATATGAGACACCTCATTGACAAAATGTCAGACCTTGAAAACAGATCCAGGAGAGACAATTTAAGAATTATTGGACTATTGGAAGATCATGACAAAAGAAAAAGCCTGGACATCATTCTACAGGAAATTATCCAAGAAAACTGCCCCAACATTCTCAAGCAAGAGGAAAAGTGGAGATTGAAAGAATCCACAGATCACCTCCTGTATTTAATTCCCAATTGACAACACCCAGGAATGTTATAGCCAAATTCAAGAACTACCAGACCAAGTTAAAAATATTACAAGCTGCTAAGAAGTCATTCAGATACCTTGGAACCACACTTAGGAAAACACAAGATCTGGCTACATCAACACTGAAGGACTGGAAAGTATAGAATATAATATTCAAGAAAGCAAGGGAACTGGTTCTACAACCAAGAATCAGCTACCCAGCAAAATTTACTATATTCTTGCAGGGGAAAGTATGGTCATTTAACAAAATAGAAGACTTCCAAGCATTCATAAAGAAAAAACCGGACCTAAACAGAAATTTTGATGTCCAAACACAGAACTCAAGGGAATCACCAAAAGGTAATTAAGAAAGGGGGAAAAAACTTTTTTAAGGGACCCGATAAACTCAAATGATTTGTATTCCTATAAGAAAAGATGATATTAGTAACTCTTAAAAATTGTTATTATCACCTGGGTAGCTAAAAGAATTGTACTTAGAAGGAATAGTGACAAACTGTATAGGATAGTGATGGGCAAACTTTTTGAAAAGGGGGCCAAAGGAAAGGAAATGCTCATCTGTCAGTCTTTTTCTAAGGAAATTCTTTTGAAGTTTCATTGTATTGTATCCTACTCATTATATTCATCAGATTAGGAATAATGTCACATGGCCAGATAGAACATTTCAGGGGACCTCATCTGGCCCGCAGGCCTTAGTTTGCCCATCACTGGTATAGGATAAAATGTCAAGATACATATATGCATATATATGTATGCATAAATATAGAGAGAGAGAGATTTAAAAAGAGGTTAATACTAAGAGAAATGGAAAAAGAGACAAAATGGGGTAAATTTATATTTCATAAAGAAGCACATGGCAGGAGCAGGGGAGAACTTCAATACACTGGAAGGGTAAAGAGATTGGAGACAGGAAATACTTAATTCTTATGGGCATTGAAATTGACTCAAAGAGAAAAGAACAATCAGATCCACTGGGGTAGAGAATTGATTTGTGCCCTATAGAGAAGTAGAATGGTAACAAATGGACTGGTGGAGAAGGAAACAATACGAGAAAGAGAGTGTGTGAGGTAGTTTAAAAAGACCCTAAAGAAAATGAGAGGGGAATAAGAAGGAAGCAGGGAGAAAGGGAAGTAAACTAAGGTTAGGAATTAGGGGGACTGATTAAAAACAAAACACTGGTATAGAAGGAAATAATGAAAGTAGAAAGGGTAGGATTAGGAGAGGAAATAAAAATGTTGGGGAATACACAGGTGGTAATCATAACTCTGAATGTGAATGGGATGAACTCACCCATAAAACAGAAGCAAGTAGCAGCGTGGATTAGAAACCCAAATCCTACCAAACATTGTCTATAAGAAACACACTTGAAACAAGTAGACACACACAAGATAAAGGTAAAAGGCTGGAGCAAAATCTATTGGGCATCAACTGAGAAAAAGAAGGCAGGAGTTACTCACCATCATGATATCTGACAAAACCAAAGTAAAAATAGATCTAGTTAAAAGAGACAGGGAAAGTAATTATATCCTGATAAAAAGACAATGAGGAAATATCAGTACTCAACACGTATCATTGAAGAAAATGACAATGATGAGACAGCCTATCAAAATCTATGGGATGCATATATTAACAAATTAAGGAGGTCAGAGGTCAATGAAGTGGGCATGCAAATTATAAAACTAGAAAGTGAACAAATTAAAAATTCCCAGATGAAAACTAAATCTGAAATCCTAAAAATTAAAGGAGAAATTAATAAAATCACGAGTAAAAGAAATATTGAATTAATAAATAAGACTAGAAGCTAGTACTTTGAAAAAAGCAAATAAAATAGACAAAGTACCTGTCAATCTAATAAAAAAGGAAAGAAGAAAACCAAATTAACAATATCAAAGATGAAAAGATTCCTCTAATGAAGAGGAAATCAAGGCAATCATTAAAAACTATTTTGCCCAATTATATGGCAATCTAGGTGATATGGATGAATATTTACAAAAATGTAAATTACCTAGATTAACAGAAGAAGAAATAGAATACTTACATAACTCCATATCTTTAAAAAAAATTAAACAAGCCATCAAAGAACTCCCTAAGAAAAGATCCCCAGGACCAGATGGATTCGCAAAGTGAATTCTATCAAACCTTCAAAGAACAACTAATCCTAATACTATATAAACTATTTGACATAGTAAGCAAAGAAGGAGTTCTACCAAATTCCTTTTGTGACACAAATATGGTACTGATTCCAAAGCCAGGTAGACCAAAAACAGAGAAAGAAAATTACAGACCAATCTCCTTAATGAACACAGATGCAAAAATCTTAAATAGAATTCTAGCAAAAAACTCCAGCAAGTGATCATGAGAGTTATTCATTATGATCAGGTGGGATATATACCAAGAATGAAAGGATGGAAATATTAGGAAAACCAGCCATATAATTGGCCATATCAACAAGAAAACCAACAAAAATCACATGATTATCTCAATAGATGGAGAAAAAGCCTTTGACAAAATACAACACTCATTCCTATTGAAAACACTAGAAAGTATAGGAATAGAAGGACCTTTCCTAAAAATAGTAAACAGTATATATCTAAAACATCTGTAATGGGGATAAATTAGAAGCATTCCCAATAAGATCAGGAGTGAAACAAGGATGCTCATTATCACCTCTATTATTTAATATTGTACTAGAAACACTAGCAGTAGCAATTAGAGAAGAAAAAGAAATTGAAGGTATTAAAATAGGTAATGAGGAGACCAAACTATCAGTCTTTGCAGATGATATGATGGTCTACTTAAAGAATCCTAGAGAATCAACTAAAAAGCTAGGGGAAATAATCAATGACTTTAGCAAACTTGCAGGATACAAAATAAATCCACATAAATCATCAGCATTCCTGTATATTTCCAACACATCCCAGCAGCAAGAGTTAGAAAGAGAAATTCCATCTAAAATCAACCTAGACAATATAAAATAGGAATCTATCTGCCAAGATAAACACAAGAACTATATGAACACAACTACAAAACACTTTCCACACAATTAAGACTAGATCTAAATAATTGGAAAAACATTAATTGCTCATGGGTAAGACGAGCTAACATAACAAAAATGACCATCCTACCCAAACTAATTTACTTATGTAGTGTCATACCCATCAAACTACCAAGAAACATTTTTACTGAAATTAGAAAAAACTATAACAAAGTTCATTTGGAAGAACAAAAGATCAAGAATATCAAGGGAAATAATGAAAAAAAATATGAAGGAAGGTGGACTAGCAGTACCAGATCTTAAACAATAAAGCCATAGTCATCAAAACAATATGGTACTGGCTAAAAGATGGAAGGGTGGATCAGTGGAATAGACTTGGGGTAAGTGACCTCAGCAAGACAGTCTATGATAAACCCAAAGATCCAAGCTTTTGGGACAAAAACCTGCTATTTGACAAAAACTGTTGGGAAAACTGGAAAACAGTGTGGGAGAGATTAGGTTTAGATCAATATCTCACACCCTACACCAAGATAAACTCAGAATGGGTTAATGACTTGAATATATAGAAGGAAACTGTAAGTAAATTAGGTAAACACAGAATAGTATGCTTGTCAGATTCTTTGGAAAAGGAAAGATTTTAAGACCAAGCAAGAGTTAGAAAAAAATTACAAAATGTAAAATAAATAATTTTGGTTACATTAAATTAAAAAGAGTTTATACAAACAAAACCAATGCAACCAAAATTAGAAGGGAAGCAACAAATTGGGAAAAAATCTTTATAACAAAAACCTCTGGGGGGCAGCTGGGTAGTTCAGTGGATTGAGAGTCAGGCCTAGAGACGGGAGGTCCTAGGTTCAAATCCTGCCTCAGACACTTCCCAGCTGTGTGACCCGGGGCAAGTCACTTGACCCCCATTGCCCACCTTTACCACTCTTCCACTTAGGAGCCAATACACAGAAGTTAAGGGTTTAAAAAAAAACTCTTACAAAGGTCTAATTACTCAAATTTATAAGGAGCTAAATCAATTGTACAAAAAAATCAAGCCATTCTCCAATTGATAAATGGACAAGGGACACGAATAGGCAATTTTCAGGTAAAGAAATCAAAGCTATTAATAAACAAATGAAAAAGTGTTCTAAATCTCTTATAAACAGAGAAATGCAAATCAAAACAACTCTGAGGTACCACCTCTGTAATGCAAGGTGGCTAACAGAAACTTTTTGCTCCTATAATTTCTAATGGTTACAGAAAGTCAGTTAAACAACTTAGAATCTTCAGAAAGTCAGCTGGAACTTGAAACTATAAATAGAGGTGAAGTCCCAACTGATGGGGCTTTTGCCTTCTGGCTTTTGCTGTGGCTGGAGGCTTTTGCTTTGGCTTAACCTATTGGCTCTGGCCTAATTGCTTCGGCCTTGGCCTGTGCTTATTTTGTCTTGGGGGAGTTTGGACCTATCTCATTTCTCTGGACCTCTCCCTGATCTCCCATCTCCATCCCTCCCCTTCCCTGAATTTCCTTTGGGTCCTGGTGGAAGGGAGGGCTTGGTGATTAGACATTGTGGGTTTAGTTTCTATAGGTTAGTAGAGTATCCTCAAATAAGTTACCCCAAGTTTTAATAATTTGATAAAGACTTTACTTAAAAGGCAGTCAAATCTTCCTGACTGGGAGAATCAGACTCTCTCTGTCTAAACCTCTCCGTGACCCATCCCCCACCATCACCCCTTTCCCTAACAGCAGTTAGAAAACCCTGAACTCCTCTCCCCTTCTGATTGACCCTGGTATTAATAAATCCCCTTGTTACCTATTCAAACCCTCTGGTGAATCATTGTGTCAAAGATTAAGACAAGGGCTCAAGGGGAAGGAATCATTTTCTTCTCTTTCCTTGAGGAGAGCTGGGGACATCCATCTTGGCAGGAAGTACCTCCCCGAAACTTCCTCCAGACATCAGTTTGACTGGCAGGGAGGGGCCCTCTCGACTCCTCCCTCCATAGACTTTAGAAACTAACAAGAGAAACCCTCCAGCTTTGGCTAAACATTCTTACTGGCCCTAGTTTCCTCCCTGTATCCTCTGTCTCAAGCCTCTGAGAATAAACCTGTTTGAGCTGCCCTCTCCTATATACCCCTTTTCCTTTATCTCCTATATACCTTCCCATATCTTCATTCCTCCTCCAATCACCTTATACTCACCTATATCCCCTTTGTCCTTCCTCACACCCAAATTGCCTTCGTTGACCCACTCAGATTACCTTATTTATTTCTTGATAACACCTCATACCTAGCAGATTGGCTAAAATGACAGCAAAGGAAAGTGGTGAATGTTGGAGGGGATGTGGTAAAATTGGGACATTAATACATTGCTGGTGGAGTTGTGAATTGATCCAGCCATTCTGGATGGCAATTTGGAACTATGCCCAAAGGGCTTTAAAAGACTGCCTGCCCTTTGATCCAGCCATACCACTGCTGAGTTTATATCCCAAAGAGATCACAGGGAAAAAGACTTGTATAAAATATTTATAGCTGTGCTCTTTGTGATGGCAAAAAAACTGGAAAATGACGGGATACCCTTCGAAAGGGGAATGGCTGAACAAATTGTGGTATATGCTGGTGATGGAATACTATTGTGCTCAAAGGAATAATGAACTCAAGGAATTCCATGTGAACTGGAATGACTTCCAAGAATTGATGCAGAGTGAAAGGAGTAGAACCAGTAGAACATTATATACAGAGACAGATACACTGTGGCACAATCAAATGTAATGGACTTCTCTACTAGCAGCAATAAAATGATCCAGGACAATTCTGAGGGACTTAGGAGAAAGAGCACAATCCATATCCAGAGGAAGAACAATGGGAATAGAACTACAGAAGCAAAACAACTGCTTGATCACATGGGTTGATGGGGATATGATTGCAGATATAGACTCTAAATGATCACCTTAGTGCAAATATCAACAAAATGGAAATATATCTTGATCAATGACACATGTAAAACCCAGTGGAATTCTGTGTCTGCTATGGGGTGGGGGGGCAGCAGGGAAGGAACATGAATCTTGTAACCATGGAAAAATATTCTAAATTAATTAATTAAATGATTTTTTTAAAAAAGAATCTAGGTTTCATCTATGCCACAAGGAGGCTCAGATTCAGGGACGTGCTAGTAAAATATTTAACAACTAGCTCTCCTCTCCAAAAAAAATGTATTCTGATCCCTTGTTTAAGTTTAATCTGTATTATTAACATTTTCTCCATCGTTTTAAGTCTAAGCAATTAACAAAACAGTCAAGTCCTGATTTGTAGAGTTTGCAGATTTCTAAGATGTAAAATTTAACAGTCAGTTAGCAAGCTACTTCTTAGCTGGCTCCAGCACATCCCCAAGCTCAAGGCTATAGATGTAGAATTTAAATCAAATATTCACTAATCACTGACTGTGTGAAGATGTCTGGGCTAGACCCAAGTTTAGTTAAAGCATGATTTTTGTCTTCATAGAGCTTACAGTTTAGTAAAGGAATAAGACATATAAACAAATGACTCTCTTTTTTTGATCAACACCCATGATTTCATGGTTATGATTTAGAGAGATGCCTTGGATATTAATAAACTAAGTGATTTGACCAGGGTCATACACAGACATTATAATTCAAAGATTTGGACTCAGATACTCCTGTCTCAGAGGCCAGGTCTCCATCCTTGCAGCACCTTAAATGACAACAATACAAAATAATGGGTGGTAAATGCAAAAAGAGGGACAAATGAAGTACATTATCCTTAAGTAGAGTATGAGAAAAAACCATAGAGATTTGAATTGAACTTTAAAGAATGTCTAGGAAGGGGAAAATGGGAACAAATACACATTGACAGAAATTAGAGTGGGGGTTTGGGAAGTAGGGAATGGCAGGTATACTGATTTGACTGAATCAAAGAAGAAACAGATAAGAGATTACTGAATAGGAGAGTACCAGCAAAATGAAGAAGGCGTTAAAAATCAAGCTAAAGAAATTAAACGTTATCAGGCAGAAAACTGAGAACCACTATGAGATTTTGAGCAAAGAATGGCATATTGTTGTTGTCATTCAGTGGTCATCAGTCATGTCCAACTCTTCCATGACCCCATTTGGGGTTTTCTTGGCAAGGATACTAGAGTGGTTTGCCATTTCCTTCTTCAGTTCATTTGACAGATGAGGAAACTGAGGCAAACAAGTTAACTTGCCCAGGGTCACATAGCTATTGTCTGAGGCCAAATTTAAAATCAGGAAGAGGAGTCTCCTGACTCCAGGTCTAACACACTATCTGCCATGCCACCCAGTTGTACTAAGAATGGCATGACCCAGATCTAAAAGATTAGTCTGGTTGTAATTTCAAGGATGAACTGGAGGAGGAAGAGAGGAGATATGACTAGACCAGTCAGTAGACTAAACATATAGTCCATGTTAATGAGAGGATATAAAATAAATCAGCTAATCATCACAATTTCAGTGACTTCACACTTGTTCCCACCTGGAATATACTGCCATTTCCCTTTGCTTTTCTTTTCTTTTAATCCCTGTTTTCTGTCTTAGAATTGATACTAATTATTATTTCTAAGACAAGAATGGTAAGGGCTAGGCAACAAGATTTAAGTGACTTGCCCAGGGTCTCCCACTTAAGATGTGTAGAATGTAAGTTTCTTGAGGACAAGAGCTTACTTACACATAATACTTTTTTTTCATATTTTGTCTCCAAACCTGACAACAGCTGGTACAAATCTGAGCCTATTCTAGATTCTCAAAAAACACCTATTCGTGGATTTTCCCTAAATCCTTCTGCCAGTCAAAACAGCATTAGAAAGGGAAGTTAAAAACTATTCTTTCCTTTCTACTATTATCTACCAGCCACCCCATACATCAGGTTAATTGAATCTCCCTCAGTTCCATAACCTTGTTCAGAAATTGTCCTATGAAGTAATATGCCTGCTTGAATAACAAGAGAGAGCAAAAACCACTGAGTCAGCAAAACAGATCGTTTTAGTGAGCTATTCCCAGAAGGCAGAAGAGTGCTTTTTTAAAAAAAAAAAATAGCCTTGTATGCCACTGTCTCCTCTCCTGACCCTGATTTTAAAACATGGAAAATCCTAGGCAGAAAATATTTAGCCTAGCTTATTTTTTCAGCCAATTCAGAACAAAATACTTATGCCCTAAAATTCTGGGAAAATAACCAGTTCCTGAATTATTTGCTCACAGATTTGAATGACTCCTAGCAAGCAAACCTAGAGAGCTTCTAGGTACCCAGGACACCAGGCTGAATTTCCAAAGGTAGTGGGTCATGGTGCTCTCCTACTTTGCAAATGGAATGTAAGAATGTTGTCCTTCATAGAGGGAAGTGATGCTCTTGATCCACCATGAATTTGAGTGAACTTGGAGTTCTGTTTCCACACATTGTGATAACTTAAACTGATCTGCTTGTATTTTCTGGTACTCTCCTGACACCAGGCAGAATAGCATCACTTGTCATGGTGGAGGCAAAGGTGCCATCTTTTGTCCCAATCCAGAACAAAGGTCTAGAGATGGAAGCTAGGGCATGGGCTTGGACTTACTGGCTCTTCTAAAACCCACTTCTGACAATGTCCATTCATTCTCTACTCAATTAATAACTCTTTGGAGTCCTAGTCATAGTGGAGGCAAAGGTGACATCTTTTGTCCCAATCCAGAACAAAAGTCTAGAGATGGAATCTAGGACATGGGCTTGGACTTACTGGCTCTTCTAAAACCCAGATCTGAACATATCCATTCCCTACTCATTTGGTAACTCTCTTGGATCCTTGATTTATCATTTAAAGTCCTTTACAATCTGGTTTCAACTCACCTGTCCAGCATGAACAGACATTACCATCTTTCTTATATTGAACAATCCAGCCGTCCCTTCATATGATATTATATCTTTGTCCCCATGTTTGTTTTTTTAAACCTTTACCTTCTGTCTTAAAATCAATACTAATTATCAGTTCCAAGGCAGAAGAATGGTAAGGGCTAGGCAAATGAGGTGAAGTAACTTGCCCAGAGTCACACAGCTAGGAAGCATCCAAGTACATATTTGAGCTCAGATTTTCCTGACCCTAAGCCCAGTGTTCTACCCACTGCACTACCTAGCTGTCTCTAATTTTTCCTCTTAGAATCCCTTGTTTTCTTCAAAACTCAGTTTGTACATAGCATTCTCTGCCCACTCCCACCAGCTGCTGATGCTTTTCCTCTCCATCACATACTTTTGTATGCACTCCATGTCTGTTAACTCTTCTCACAGAATGTATGCTCCTTGAAGGCAAATACTGTTTCATTTTTGGCTTTTTCTCTTCAATGCCTAGCAGCTGCTTACTAAATGCTTGCTGATTGGTTAATTGGTTATGATTATCACTATTAAGACTAGACCCTAGCCACTTGCCACACTAGTCCAGACTATGGATAACAGTAGGTAAAGGAATAATAAAAAAAATAAAAATAAAAATAATACAATATAATAATTATTATAAGTAATATTTATATATATTAAATATATAAATATTCCTAGATTTCTATGAAATATGTTATAATATATAGTAATATGTTTGCATAAATATTTATTATTATAAATAATATAAAATGAAATAATTAATAATAATAAAATAATTTTAAAGTGGACATTTAGAGCTAAAAGAGAGAATGCTTAGTTCAGTCCCTGAGAAAAATGGGAATCCAAAGAAATTATGGGATTTTTTTCCAAAGTCATACAGGTGGCAAGTAACAACTCTGGGACATGAATCCCTTTTCTTTCAGTCCAAATCCAGTGCTTCTTCCTCATGTCATAGTGCCTCATGAATGCACAATTATTCTGTCCCAGGAGGTTTAATGAATCTATTGTAAGCTCTTTGGTAAATTAGTCTCTTGTATTTAAGACATTTTTACACTCAAGAAGCAAGGTAGAAAAGTAAAGATTTGTTATTTCACTTTTTAGTACAGTTAACTCAACAACCCACAAATAGATCATTCACTTTATGGTTGAGGCATGGGCTAATTTTAATTCCTTTTGCTTTTACCCAGCTCCTAGGACAGGATCCTCCATCCTGAAGAAAGTCAAAAAGTGTAGGTGAATCAGTAAACTCCAAACCCATGCCTAAGTGTTCCTTGTGAGTCATCACCTGACCTTTCTTTTCTCCCAGAACCTTGAAAAACTCAAATAGATCTGCAAGTGCTCTGAGTGAGATTTCACCAGGGGAGGCGAAAGCTGGTCCGAATTCTAGTAACGAGGGACCAAATCCAATGGGATCTTAGCTCTGATGAGCTCTGGCTTGTCCCTGTTCTGCTCCCTTCCTAGTAGCAGGAACAGAACCAGTTTCCATGATGTACCACCCAAAGAGACAAAATGGGACCATTGTACTCATTGGAGCACTCAAACCCACAGCAGGAGACAAGACCAGCTCTAGATGGGGCACACATGCCAGGGGGCTTTACAGTAGACCCAAGACCAGGACCATCTCTTGTAAGGGCCATACCAATGAAAGGAACCAATTCCTGATGAGAGAGAAGCTGAGACCAGCCACTGCATTGGACCACCAGCAGAGATAGGTAGAAGCCAGGGACTTAAGGGAGGGCAGGATCTGGACCCAGCCATTCTACCCAGAGTTACAATAGCAGCAAAATTCAGAATACAGACTACAGGACCAAACGGGGTCTACTCACCTTCTCTAAAAATGCAGGAAGAAAAGAAGCCAGTCCCAGCATAAAGTCCCAATATAGAAACAAGCTTGGAGATATGAGCAAAGAGAAAAAAAATCAGTGAACAGAAGGGAAAAATACTGTGAATTAAAAGAAGCCTAAAAAGTTAAGCAAAGAGAAGAAAATAATTTAACAATAGGGATAAAGTAGGACATAGAAAGGAAAGGCTTGGCTACACCAACTCCAAGAGTTGGTTCAAAGAAAAGAAATGAGATAAAGAAATGAAATTGGGTAGAGAAAAAAACTGGATGAATAATAGTTTACCATATAAAGAAGGAAACTTTTACCAAAAGTAGTGAACTCCCCAAAAAATGCCAGGGCACAAAGAGTAGTCAGTGATTCTTTGAGACAAAATAATATTAGAACAAAGAGAAAAGCCTGGAAGAAAAAGAGAAGGGTGTGTGAAGTATCTATGCTCAGAAATTACTGATATGGAAAGCAAGTCAGAGAGATCATTTCAGAAGCATTAAAATCCCTGAAAATTATGGCCAAAGAGATTTGATAGCATATTTTTTTAAACCCTTACCTTCCATCTTGGAGTCAATACTGTGTATTGGCTCCAAGGAAGAAGAGTGGTAAGGGCTAGGCAATGGGAGTCAAGTGACTTGCCCAGGGTCACACAGCTAGGAAGTGTCTGAAGCCAGATTTGAACCTAGGACCTCCCATCTCTAGGCCTGGCTCTCAATCCACTGAGCCACCCAGCTGCCCCCTGATAGCATATTTTAAAATATCATAAAATAAAACTGCCCAAATCTACTAGACCCCTAGAGCAGTGAAGTGGGCACTACCGCCCCCTGGTGGGTGCTGCAGTGATCCAGGGGAGCAGTGATGGCCACACTTTTTTTGTATTACATTCTATTCTGAGATCAATAAATAGTTTCATAATTTCCAGGGGGCGCTAAGTAATAATTTTTTTTGGAAAGGGGGTGGTAGACCAAAAAAGTTTGGGAACCACTGCCCTAGAGGTTCAACTAAAAAAATTAGTGAAAAAATTCATCACTTCAATGAACTAGCAGGCTATAAAAAATAGATTAATAAATATCAACCTTTCAGTATATTGCCACCAAAACTCAGAACATGCAAAAGGAAATTCTATTCAAATAGCTATAAATTACATAAAATATCTGGGAGTTCACTTACTAAGATGCACAAAGGAATCATATTATTATAACTACAAAACACCCTTTTCAGAAATAAAAGACAAAATTACATAATTGGAAAAATATCAGTTACTCCTGGTTGGTCTACGCAAATATAATAAAAATGGCAATTCTACCTAAGTTAAATTATATATCTATTTTCAAACTAATCAAACTTCTGAAGGATTACTTTTTAGGGCTCTATAAAATAGTTAAATTCATCTAAAGGAACAAAAGATCAAGAGTCTCTAAGGAAATAATTTTTCAAAAACGAGAATGAAAGGTGGCCTAGCAATATCATATCTCTAACTATATGGTAAAGTAATAATCATCAAAACTACCTGTTTTTGAAATACGAAAAATTGAAAATATGAAAGTTGATCAATGAAACAAATTAGGTTCACAATACCCAGAAGCAATCAAACATAGTAGCATTCAATAGCATTAAATACATTTAAGGATATCTAATTACTGGAGTAAAGAATCATTATTCAGGGCATCTAGGCAGCACAGTAGAAAGAGCACGAGGCAAGTTGGGAGGACCTGGGATCAAATCTCATCTCAGACACTTCCTAGCTGTGTGACCCTGGGCAAGTCACTTAACCCCACTTGCCTATCCCTTACCCCTCTTCTATCTTAGAACTGGATACTAAGACAGAAAGAAAGGGTTTAAAAAAACTTGCTATTCAATGCAAACTTCTGGGAAAACTAGAAACAAATGTATCAGAAATTAGGTTATTGCTTACATGAAAGGATATTCCCATTTCGCAATTTTTTTCTGTTTCAGCTAGGCAGGATCATACACTTAACACGTACTAACTTTTTAATACTAAGTATTCATTTTAGTATAATTTCTCCTTTTTCTTTTTTTCTAAAAAAAACAGGTGGCTCCTTTTTCTTATTTTTCTATTGTTGTTTGAGAATGAGGGAGAAACAATATCATTAATTCATATGATTGAAACTCTATTTCCGTTCTTCCTCAGGATCTGTCTTGTAAATCTTGGGTAAGACCTTTACCTATTTAAGGCAATTATAGAACGTGACCCACTGTGCTTCATTTCACTCTGATCATCCCAGCTGAACAATTTGAAAACTGTTCTGCTTTTTTTTGTTACATGAATCTGTCGGAAATATATTTTTATTTGACATGAATGAAATTCAGTAAAATATGAAACAAAGAAACAGGGACACCATGTACCTGTATAATCATCAAAAAAATTCTTCACTGAAATATAAAAGGTAACATCATAAACAAATTAGAAGAAAATGGAAGTCATTGCTCCATAACTATAAACAAGGGAGGGGGCAGCTCACTGAGGTGGCTCAGTGGATTGAGTACCAGGTCTAGAAACTGGATGTTCTGGATTCAAATCTGATCTCAGACAATTCCTAGTTGTTTGACTCTGGGCAAGTCACTTAACCCCCTTTGCTTAATCATTATCACTCTTCTGCCTTAGAACCAATAGTTCTCTTGTTGTTATGTTGTTAATGACTCCATGAGACAAGGAATATCAAAATAAAGTCAAAAGATGGAAAAATGGGAGCTTTATGTATTTCATATCAAAAACAACTGACTAACAAATAAATCAAGGAGTAATCATTTAAAATAAAAATAAAAATAAATTTTAAAAGGTGATCATTTAAAAATCATTAAACTACCAGCAAGCTGCAAAAAAAAAAAAATTAGCCACCTCCTGAAAGAAGTCCCAGAGTAAAAGCAAAATCCAGAACCTACAAGTCAAAGAAAAAAAAAAATTCAAGAAACCAAAAAGAAAGAATTTAAGTTCTAAAGAGCTAAAGTCAGTATCACATAGTATTTAGCAGCCACCTTTTATAATGGAGCAAGGAAAGCTTGAAATAAGAGATATTCTAGAATGTTAAAAAATATATGCTTACAACCACGAATAGCTTATCCACCTAAACTAAGTATAATCCTTCCTGAGGAAAATGGATTCTTAATGAAATAGGGGACTTCCTTGGAACTATACCCAAAGGGCTTTAAAAGACTATCTACTTTTTGACCCAGCCACACCACTGCTGGGTTTGTACCCCAAAGAGATCACAGGGGAAAAGTCTTGTATAAAAATATAGCCACACTCTTTGTGATGGCAAAAAAATGGAAAATGAGGGGACGCCCTTCATTTGGAGAATGGCTGAACAAATTGTGGTATCTGTTAGTGATGGAATACTATTGTGGTAAAAGGAATAATGAACTGGAGGAATTCCATGTGAACTGGAATGACTTCCAGGAATTGATGCAGAGTGAAAGGAGCAGAACCAGGAGAATCTTATACACAGAGACTGATACACTATGGTATAATTGAATGAAATGGACTTCTCTACTAGCAGTAATGCAATGACCCAGGACAATTCTGAGGGACTTTTGCGAAAGAACACTATTCACATCCAGAGAAAGAACTGGGAGTGGAAACACAGAAGAAAAACAACTGCTTGATCACATGCTTTGATGGGGAAATGATTGGGGGTATTGACTCTAAATGATCACCCTAGTGCAAATATCAATAATATGGAAATAGGTCTTAATCAATGACACATATAAAACCCAGTGGAATTGTGCATCGGCTATGGGAGGGAGTGGGAGAAGGGGAGGAAAAGAACATGAATCTTGTAACCATGGAAAAATAGCCTCAATTAATTAGTTAATTGAAATTTTAAAAGATCAGGGGAAAAAAAGAAATAGGGGACTTCCAAGCATTCCTGATGAAAAGACCAAAGCTGCATATAAACTATGAAATACAAACAAGAAAAAGGAAGAAGGCTAAAGACAAACCTGTAAAAGGCAACAAAGGATTGGGCTTCCTCCCTAGGACTGTGTAGAGGGAGTTTCATCCCCTCCTCTTGCATTGCTAATCCAGTTCATCCCATTTTGCGTGCCAGAACTGTATCTAAGAACATGAATAAAAACTGGGAGTCAGCAGTGGAACACCATGGCTGAGTCAGCCAGCCATGTGGAGAACCATGTAGTCAGAATTAGGTTAGATTAGGCTTAAATCTTTATATATCTGCTTTTTCTATTTCAAGTGATTATTAATAAACTTTATGGAAAATAAGAACCTGCAGTTATTAATCTAAATCTAACAGGATCATTCCCTAGGCAAAAAGCAGCACGTTTTCATTCCTTTGCTCCTCGTATGATATGGAAAATCACTTATTGAAGGGCTGGAGGACAGAGAAATGATAACAGATTTCCTAAATGGCAGATAGTAGTTGGGGGAAGGTATTCCAAGATGGACCTCAGGTACATGCCCATGGGTCAATGTTCGAACTCTATAAAACTTTGTAGAAGCTGGTGAGGGAGGAGTACTGAGTGACTGCTTTAAGAATTAAAGTCTGCAAATGTAGATTCCTAACGTTTTTAGTGGGATTTCTCTCCTTCCTCTTGTGGATTTGTGCTACATACAATTTGTGTAATTGTGCTACATACAATTAATAATTTATCTTTATGGAGATCTTGAGAGTTAGTGTGGGTGTTTAGAAAGGGTCTAATGTGTTATCTTATCATCCTTGACTTGAAAGTTCTCCCTTTTGCTTTAAAACTCTTCTGGAATTGGCACCTTGGTCATTTTTTTCCTTCCTATTTTTTCCCTATGGTGGTTTGAAAGAAAAACCCACTCCTCCAGAGGGAAGCAGTTATATGAGGAGGGAAGGGAAAGCCATGATCAAGTTAAGGACTCAACCTATAGAATGTGGGGGCCAATAAAAGAAAGTGACTTTCCCTCCTCGCCAATATGGCGACACCATATTCTACTACTCATTGCTAGAGACACACATGGTCTTTCCTCCTTGAATATTACCTCGCTGAGGGAAGGAATTACTTCGTTTTTAATCTCTGTATCCCCAGCGTTTAGCACAATGCCTGCACAGAATAAGTACTTAAGACATCCTTATTGATTAATTGATGGATTGCCATGTTTATGCCTCTACATATTTGCTCCTAGTCCTTCCCTCAGGGAAAAACACAATATATCTAATCCATCTTCACATGCCAATCCTTTAAATACTATAAGGACTCAGTCATGTCCCTCCTAAATCCCCTTTCCAGGTTAAAAATCCCTTATTTTGTCCCCCCCAAAAAAATCTTAGTATGGCAAAGTTTCCAGTCTCTTCACCATCTTGTTTACTCTCCTCTGAATGTATTACAGGTTGGCAATATCCTCCCTTAAATCACCACCCAGAATCAATGATAGTACTTCAGATGCAATCTGACCAGGGCAAAGTACAGAGGGACATTCCTCTTCCTCATTCTGGGCTGTGCTTCTCCTAATAGAACCTTTTAGATATGCACTATTCCCCTATACAAATCCTATGCTCCAATCTGGCTGGTATCCCCAAATGTCCCCAGAAAGCAGAGAAGGGAGAAGAGGGCATTCCAGGCCAGCTGAACAGCATGAGCCAAAGCACAGATGGGGAAAGCCCTCAGTAAGCAATGGGAAATATGTTCTGGTTGGGAAATATGTTCTGTTAACAAGTCCCTGATTGAGAGATGAATTCTGAAGCCTGAGGGGAAAGAGATGTCAATGTTAAGAGCTATCAAGTGCTTTGAGATTTTTGAGTAGAAAAAAAAAGACAAATATTGCAACTAAGAAGATCCAACAACATCACCAAAAAAACAAGCAGAATGTGTCATCTCTCTCACTCTGCTAGCTCTCCAACATTACTCAATTTTTTTCTGAAAAGAGGTCCAAAAATTGGTTAACCCAAGAAAGATGATGCCAAAGGATACTTCCAAAAGGCAATATTAGTGATGACTATAATCAAAAAGAATTTAGAAGCAGACAATGTGACACAATAATATAAATGATGGATTAAGATTCAGCAACTTGGTTATGTTTCCAGAATGGCTTCTAAACCCACCATGATCTCAAGCAAGATACCTGACTTCTATATTCCTAGGTTCCCTTATCTATATAATGAAGAGGTTGATTGAGATAACCTCTAAGGCCCTTCTATCTATGATATTCTGAACTCTAATCAAAGATAGAGATAAAGAAAATGAGCAAAAAAAAGCAGCCCTAAAAAACAGAAGGGTTTGAAAAAGGCAGACATTTTTCCAGTTAAAAGTATTAATAAATTAAGCTCTCAGTACTTGAAGCAAAGAGACAATTTTTGAAGCAATAAATAGCAAACTGAAAATGTTGAACAGATGAGTAGAAATATCAAAGAATAGACTCCTAAAATAAGATGGAAAAATAGAGAGAAAATAAGTTATTTTCCACATTTTGATACTTCAAAGTATTTGCAATTAATGTCTATTTCATGAGGCCACAAAGACTTAAAATAAGAATTCAAATAATGTTACTATATTTTTAAGAATGTAAAACATTATGAGAAATAGAGTTAGTTTGGTAGTTGGGCACTACAGATGAGAAATGTCTTGCTGTAAAGTACCTCTTCCTAGGATATTAGAGTGAGTATTATTTATTTGAGATCCTTAGAAATCTAAGAAAAGTTTGTAGTGAGAATGACTTAAAGTAAGCACCTCTCCTTTTGGGGTCAAGAAATACAACGTTTTTTCATTCTATGATCCATCAGGATCTATGGAAAAATTGTAGAAAAGACAGGAAGTGAGGGAAAAATGTTCCTCTGTCGGGACTATTTTAGCCTTGGTATTATAAAAAGAACTTTATGAAGAGAAATATATAAAGAATCTGTGAGAAGCTAGAAGCATAAGGTATTTTGGAAAGATTTCCCAATGTCCATTAAAGAGAGAGCAAAGAAAAAGGACTTATCTTGAGGAGAAATATTTAGTTGTTTTCCAGAGTTTTTAATCATTATCTATAGTTAGTAGAAAGATTGGAGACTGAGTTTCCAGAAGAGTGAATAAGAGTCAATAATTGATAGTTTAAGGAAATGAGGTAACTTTGGAAGTGACACTAAGCATACAATTTGCTACTGTAAATAGAACACATGTTTATTATTACTCATTTGTTAACAAATTATATGTGGTTAGTAATCTTAATATTTATTTAAATTTAGATGAACAAGAGTAAGTGGCAGGAAGTTTCATTGAATTTAATTTGAGTGGGACTCGGGCTAATTAATGAAAAGAGATTGCAAATTTATTAATAAAGTTATTAATGTATTATTATTATCAATTGCAAATTTATTAATGAATACCCCCATATGGATACATTGCACCATAAGTAAAATCCTTGGTGCCCAGAAAAATTCAGTTTGGGAAAGGTGATAGACAATCTATCCCTTTAGAACAGTGGTTACCAAACTTTTTTGGCCTACTGCCCCCTTTCTAGAAAAAAATATTACTTAGCCCCCTGGAAATTAATTTTTTTAAATTTTAATAGCAATTAATAGGAAAGATAAATGCACCTGTGGCCATCACCATGGCCCTGGATCGCTGTACCCACCAGGGGGCGGTGGCACCCACTTTGGGAATCATTGCTTTAGAGCATAGTCACACAGGAAGAAGTAGCCAACCTTTAAAGAGAACCACCTGTGCTCCTATGTACAACTCCATCACTCAACCCACAGAAGGAAAAGGAGAGAAGAATCAGTAAGGTAGGACAGAGGCACAACAGTTGACAGAACCCTCAGGAGTAAAGGACCTGGGACTAAGCAAAAAAGCCAGACCAGTACTACTACAAATGCAAAAGGCTATGAGATAGGAGAGGTGAAAGACCAGGAAGAATAGGAATGACCGGTTAGAGGACTGCCACAGGAAGGAAGGAAGCAAAATCCTTAAAAGTTAACACCTTGAAGGAAAACTCCCTTCATTCCTCCTTAGCTACAGTTCTGTTCATGGATAAGAAAACTCATATCACTTCTTGTTTAAAGGTCATGGTTGGAATTATTCCACAACCTACTTGTCTTCCCTTGGCCCACTTCATTGCCCCTTGAGATGCCTAAAATTTCACTATTCAGAGATTATGATATTGCAATATTCACAATTGCACAACATCACTGAGAGAACACATGTGTGTATACACCTATATGACATATGTGTTTATATATATTTTAATGAGATTGTTTTGCTTCACTGTGCTTATTTGTTTTGAGGGGGTTTTCTTTCAGTTTTTTTAATTAGAGGAATAGAGGGAGAGTGAAGCATAGACAAGTAGGACAGTTTTGAAAGTAATATATGAAATTCATTACATGCTTAAATAAATAAGAAATATGAAATGGAAATTCATGATTTCATATCTGTTGTATTCTACTGTATATATGGAAATTATCTTTTTGGCATTTCCATTCAGAATGTAAATAAAATTAAAAGAATTATTAAAAATTACTATACCCAATTAATCAGTTGTTCTTCAGTCATGTCCAACACTTCATGACCCTATATGGGCTTTTTTTGCCAAAGATAACTGGAGTGCTTTGCCATTTCCTTCTCCAGCTCATTTTACAGATGAGGAAACTGAGGCAAAGAGTTTGAGTGACTTGCCCAGGGTCACATAGCTACTAAGTGTATGAGGCCACATTTGAACTCAAGTCCTCCTAATTCTAGGACCAATACTTTATCCTCTGTGCTACCTAGCTGCCCACTCTATATAATTATGTAATAGCAAAATTTAGAATTAAAAGGAATTCAATAAATATCTACAAAAATATGATATCCAAATTTAAAAAACAAACAAACAAGAAAAAGAAATATTAAACAACTCATCCTAAGGAAATAAAATTGAATGAGAAATAAATGAATTACCAAATGAAAGAAATCTTGAACTAGATGGATTTGCATGAGAACACTTTAACTATTTAAAGATTAATTAATATCCATGCTACAAAAATTGAATGGGGGGATATAAAAGCAAATAAGCAGGACAGTCACAGTCCTAAAAGACCTTGCAATTTAATAATAATATAATACATAGAGAGGAATGATGGTCAAGGAGGAGTATTTTGAATGAAGAAATCAGAAGAGTGGCTGGATTAATACGACAATTTATTGCTATGTTTTAACAGGAATGGGAATGTTAATTTGAGTACAGTTCTTTGGGCTAGAGTCACAGGTGGAGTGGGGAGGAGGTGGGATTGGAGTCAGAGGAGAATTTAGAGTTAGGATTAGGATTAGAATGGGAGGGTTAAAATTGGAGGTGAATTTAGGATGAGGATTAGGGTTAGAGTTTAGAGTCAAGGTTGAAGGAATTGGAATTGAAGGCAAATCTAGGGTCAGAATTAGAGTTGGAGGCAGAGTCAGGGGTTCCATGGTCAGCAGAATGGCAGAAATGTCCAGGAGGTCCAGATAAAGGGAGATAAATAGAAAGTTCATCAGTCAGAACACAGGGTGACTGGGATAGATAGGCTTGTAGTTTCAGATACAAGCATAGGCTTCAGCACCAAGAAGCGGGTATCGAGGAGACTACAGCAAAATATTCATTAAGCAATCCATTATGACAAAGTTGAACTCATACCAGGAATATAAAGATAGTTCCACATTAGGAAAACAATTAGCATAATTAATTAGATAAAAATAAAAATGGCAGAACCCTCATGATTCATTCAATAGATTCAGAAAAATTCTTTAACAAAATAAAGCATTCCTCATTATGTTTTTAAAATCTAAAAAGCATGGTAGGGACTTAATATGATCAAAAGAATATATTTAGAGGAAAGCTAGGTAGCAGTGGATAGAGCACCAGGCCTGGGGTTGGGAAGATGTGGGTTCAAATGTGGTCTTAGACACTTCCTAGCTGTGTGACGCTGGACAAGTCATTTAACTGCAATTGTCTAGCCTTTATTGCTCTTCTGCCTTAGAATCAATTGATTCTAAAATACAGAAGGTACGGGTTTTCAAAATATTAAAATCTAGGCTTATTTAGAATGGAGAAATACTAGAAGCTTTCCTAGTACAAATCTATGATGGCCCTTCTTCCCAGGTATCTTATACACCTCTAAAAATGCCAACTATAATGACAAGAAAAAATTAAGGTATAAATATCAACAATGAGGAGGCAAATTTTTCCCTTTTTACTAATGATATACCACTGAACTTGGAATCAATCAATCAATAACTATTTATTAATATAATAAATGTGCCTGGCACTCTGCTAGATTTGGAGATTCAAATACAAAGCATTAATCAATCCCTACTCCTAATGAGATTAAGTTCTAATTGGGGGGACAAGTACATATATAAAGATATACAGCATAAATGTAAAATTGATAAACATACACGTCTATATGAGTTGTTGTTCTATCATTTCAATAGTGTTGGACTCCATTTAGGGTTTTCTTGGCAAAGATACTGGAGTAGTTTGCCATTTCCTTCTCCAGCTCACTTTATAGATGAGGAAACTAAGGCAAATGGGGTGACTTTTCAAGGATCACACAGCTAGTAACTGTCTGAGGCCAGATTTGAACTCAGTTCTTCCTGACTCAAGACCCAGCACTGTACCACCTAGCCATCCTTTATATGGGTGTGTACATACTCATTGATCCATCATACCATTATTAGGTCTGTATCTCAAAGAAATTTTAAAAAATAAAGGTGAGAAGGATGCATTTGTACAAAAATATTATTACGGTTGTTTTTGTAGTAGCAAAGTATTAGACACTGAAGGGCTGGCCATCATTTGGGGAATGGCTGAACAAGTTGTGGTATCTGATAGTGATGGAATACTATTGTGCTATAATAAATGACAATCAGGATGATTTTAGAAAAATCTGGAAAGTCTCACATGAATTGATACAAAGTGAAATGAGCAGAACCAGAAGAACATTTTACACAGTGAAAACAATATTCTTGATGAATAGCTGTGAATAGTCTGGTTATTCTCAGCAGTGCAGTGATCTAAGACAATCCCAAAGACTCATGATGAAAAATGTCATCTGCCCTTTGAGAAAGAATTGATGAAATCTAAATGCAAAATAAAACATGCTATATTTCATTTTCTTTCTGTAAAAGTAAACCCTTACACCAGAGGTGCCAGTCCTCCTCAAACACCTCATATACCCCAGTTTTTCCTTAGAGATAAAAGGAAACAACTGAAGATGATTGAGTAGGGGGGTTGATAGTTTATCCTAGAGACAATAGGAAACTGCTAGAGATGATTGAGTAGGGGGATTGATAGTTTATCCTAGAGACAAAAGGAAGCAACTGAAGATGATCTAGTAGGGGAGTTGATAGTTTATCCTAGGGACAATAGAAAGTTACTAGAGATGGTTGAGTAGGAGAGTGATCAGTCAGATCTGTGCATAAGGAAAATTATTTTGGTAGCTATGTGGAGGATGGATTAGAGTGGGAAGAGATGAAACAGGGAGTCCAAAGGGGAGTCTTTTAGAATAATCTAGATGAAAAGAGAAGGTTTGAGCCAATGAGGAAACTGTGTAAGTGAACAGAAAAGGAAGGATTCAAGAAATGTTATAAAGGTCAAAATGGCATGTTTTGACAATTGACTGGATATCTGTGGCATAGGAGATTGACTGGGGAGTCCAGGATAATAAGCCCAGGAACCTGGAAACACTAAAGAGACAATGATACCTTTGTCTAAATAGGGAAGTTTCACAGAGGGGAGGGTTTAGGAAGAAAGATAATTAGTTCAGTTTTAGATATGTTTATAGTAAGATGTCTCCAGGATACCCTGTTGGAAATGTCTTATAGGCAATTACAGTCTCAAGAAAGAAGCTTGGGAAGAGAATGGAGATGGATATATAGAAAAAATCATCCACATAAAGATGATAGTAAGCCCACAGGAACTAATAGAGTTACCCAAAGAGAAGATAAAGAGGGAGAAGAGAAGGGAACTGAGGACAGAATCTTGAGGAACCTTCAACCTCCAGTTAGAGGGCATGGTGTTGGTGATAAGCCCTTGCCCAAATAAGAGCTGCCTGAAGCCTCCCAGAATAAGTCAATTTTTAAACTGAAGGGCATTTTCTGAGTTTTCACCCAGGGCAATGATTCTTGGCTTTGGGCACTGCTACTCCTTGACCTAATAATTCAGACAGAACATCTGTTCTCTGTCTCTTATTCTCTCTGCACAGAATGCTTCACTGTCTCTTTTTGTGACTTCTTTTTCACAGTCAAGAAAACATATAAACCAAAAGCATCCCCCATTGTTGTAGTCCCAAGAATGAAAAAGGCTTGGATATTCTCATAAGAGATCATTCCTATAGTGAGTCCCTTTTCCAACGCTTCATTTTGAGCACCATCATTAAGTAACCGGTGACTTGGAAGCATTACAGTCTGGGCCACATTCCAACTATTCTCTGCTATAACTGCACCTTTTAGGTGGTCACTTCCAGAAAGGAAATGTAGAGTATGTGGCTGAGTAGTTCATTCTAATCCTTTTTTTTAATTTTTTAAATTTTGAGTTCCAAATTCTCTCCTTCCTGCCAGTTCCACCTGCTATTCATTAAGAAGGCAAGCAATATGATATCAGTTATTGCATAAGAAGTCATACAAAACATTTCCACATCAGCCATGTTGCAAGAAGAGAAGAGAAGAGAAGACGACAGAGAGTTTTAAAAAGTACGCTTTGGAGACAGCTAGGTGGCTCATTGGATTGAGAGTCTTTGATTTGTACTCAGAGATAGCATTTTTTATCATGGGTCTGTAATGATTAGAGTAGCTAAGTCTTTCACAGTAGATCATCCTTAAAATATTGCTAGTACAATGTTCTGGTTCCACTCATTTCATTTTGCATCAACTCATGTAAGTTTTCCCAGGTTTTTCTAAAACCATCCTGTTCGTAATTTCTTATAATACAATAATATTCCATTTCAATCATATACCACAACCTGTTCAGGTTTTCCTAATTGATGGTCATTCCCTCAGTTTCTAAATCTTGCCATCACGAAAAGAGTTCCTATAAATATTTCTGAACATAGAGATACTTTTCCTTTTTCTTTGATCTCTTTGGGATACAGACTTAGTGGTATTGCTAGATGAATCAAAAGGAATATATGCACAGTGTTTTAGTCCATTGGGCATAGTTTCAAATTATTCTTCCGAATGTTTGGACCAGTTCACAACTCCACCAGCAGTGCATTATTGGACCTATTTTTTCCATAATCCTTCCAGCATGTCATTTTCCCTTTCTGTCTTGCTAGCTAACCTAATAGGTATGAGGTGGTATTTCAGAATTGTTTTAAATTGCATTTCTTTAATCAATAGTGATTTAGAGCATTTTTCTATGTGACTATTGATAGCTATGATTTCATCCTCTGAAAACTGCCTATGCATATCCTTTGATCAATTATTAACTGGGGAATGGCTCTTATTTTTATAAATTTGGCTCAGTTCCCTATATACTTGAGAAATGAGGCGATTATCAGAAACACTTGCTGTTAATTTTTTCTCTCATTTCTTGCTTTTCTTTTCCTACGTTTGGCTGCATTGTTTTTTATTTGTGTAAAAATATTTTAATTTCATGTAATCAAAATTACCAATTGTACTTTCTGTGATCCTCTCTGTCTCATTCAGTTATAAATCGCTTCCTTATCTGCAGATCTGACCATAACATTTTTCATTTTCCCCTAGTTAATGTATTATATCACTCTTTATTTTTAGATTACATACCCATTTTGACCTTATCTTAGTATATAGTGTGAAATGTTAGTCTATGCCTAGTTTCTGCCAAGCTGCTTTCCAGCTTTCCCAACGATTTTTGTCAAAAGGTGAGTTCTTACCCACAAAGCTTAGTTCTTTGGGTTTATCAAACATTAGATTAGTATGGTCATTTACTACTAAGTGTTGGGTATCTAATCTATTCCATTGATCCACCAAAGTGCTTCTTTTTTTTTTTTTTAAACCCTTACCTTCTGTCTTGGAGTTAATACTGTGTATTGGCTCCAAGGCAGGAGAGTGGTAAGAGTAGGCAATGGGGGTCAAGTGACTTGCCCAGGATCACACAGTGAGGAAGTGTCTAAAGCCTAGGACCTCCCGTCTCTAGGCCTGGCTCTCAATCCACTCAGGTACCCAGCTGCCTCCCACCAAAGCACTTCTTAACTAGCATCAAATTGTTTTTATGATTACTACTTTATGGTATCATCTGAGATCTGGTACTACAGGACTTCCTTCCTTTTAATATTTTTTTCCATTAATTCCCTTGACCTTTTGTTTTTCAGACTAATTTTGTTATTATTTTTCTAGCTCTATAGAATAATTTTTGGTAGTTTGATTGGCATGACACTTTGAACTAACAAGTGAATTAACCTAGATAGAACTGTCATTTTTATTATAAGTATTACATTGGCTCTGCATACCCATTCATATTCATTAATATTAGATCTTTGTTTAATTGTGTGAAAAGTGTTTTATAATTGTGTTCATATAGTCCCTGGGTTTGTCTTGACACCCAGCTTTCAATGAGGACAGCAGTTTGGGAGTGATAGTTAAATGATATAGTTGACCATAAGAAGCCTTGCCATACTCATGCTGGTAGGTCATCTCTGTAATGGGAGTGGCCAGTATCACTGAACATCAATTCCTCGAGATCTCATCTGACTATAAATGCAAGAGAGTTCACACGCCTATGAAAGAGCCCTTAATATATCTCCCAGGTGAAAGCAAACTAAGTTGGTTTGTTCATTGTGACACAAATTAAGAAGACGTTGTCCATGCCAGTCAGTCCACTCCCTCACCACCTATGATCGTCCTTCCACCATTGTTACTATGTCTAGGATGCTTGAGGAGATAAGTGGCACCAGCTTATTCAGTTAATAATCAACTCTAGACCTCCATGTTTCTTTGTCCTTCCACATCAGCCACATAGGGCTTTTAAATGTAGAACAGCACACCTGCCTCTTAAATTCTCAAGATTAGGGTGGGTATTTCTCCTACTCCTCCTGATGTCCTATAATGTTTGGCATATATGTAGCCCAGGATGCAGCTGCCCAGGTCACCTCCAAAAGTCTCCATTTTGCTTGGCCTACAAGGATAGACCAGGCAGATGCTCCATTGACCATGGGGAAAGAGCAATATCTGAAAACCTTATCCCACTGAAACTAGGCTGGTTTTTTCTTAAAAAGTAATCTATGGGGGCAGCTGGGTAGGTCAGTGGATTGAGAGTCAGGCCTAGAGGCAGGAGGTCCTAGGTTCAAATCCAGCCTCAGCCACTTCCCAGCTGTGTGACCCTGGGCAAGTCACTTGAACCCCATTGCCCACCCTTACCACTCTTCCACCTATGAGACAATACACCGAAGTACAAGGGTTTAAAAAAAATGGGGCAGCTGGGTAGCTCAGTGGATTGAGAGCCAGGCCTAGAGACAGGAGGTCCTAGGTTCAAATCTGGCCTCAGACACTTCCCAGCTGTGTGACCCTGGGCAAGTCACTTGAACCCCATTGCCTACCCTTACCACTCTTCTGCCTTGGAGTCAATACACAGAAGTTAAGGGTTTAAAATTAAAAAATTAAAAAGAAAGTAATCTATGCTTAGCCTTAAATGGAGTAAGGCTCAGACCACTGATGTAGTTTCCAGAGGGCCTAAGTACAAAGCCATTGCATGAGAAATTACAAAATAGCTCTTTGCTCACATTTCTGATTGACGGATCATGACGATCAATACAGAAGCCTCACTCAACTGGATTGATGCTATACCCTTACAAAAATCTTTTTTTTTTTATTTTTAAACCCTTAACTTCTGTGTATTGACTTATAGGTGGAAGATTGGTAAGGGTAGGCAATGGGGGTCAAGTGACTTGCCCAGGGTCACACAGCTGGGAAGTGTCTGAGGCCGGATTTGAACCTGGGACCTCCTGTCTCTAGGCCTGGCTCTCAATCCACTGAGCTACCCAGCTGCCCCCCCCTTACAAATATCTTTTGCTTGCTATCAAGTGGGTCATTTTGCTTCCATTCAGAACCTGAGTCACCAGAGTGATCTGCCTTAGGCCTGGATTACAAAAAGTCCTGATTATAGATACTAGTTTGTATCTATGATATAATAAACATTCAGGTTGCAGAGTAATACCCACTATGATGCACATCTGAAGTCCTGTCCTCAAGGGCAAATAGATGGTTCACTGGATTGAGAGCCAGCCCTAGAGATGGGAGGTTCTGGGTTCAAAGCTGGATTCAGACACTTCCTAACTCCATGACTAGGCAAGTCACTTCACGCCCATTGCCTGACCTTTACCATTCTTCTGCCTTAGAACCAAAATATAGAATTGATTCTAAGATGGAAGATAAGGGTTTTTTAAAAAGTTCTATCCTGATCTAAGTGCTAATCCATTTTCCCCACTAGGGCTACCTACAATACCCTCCTAATTTAAGAGGTATTCCTATCTTTAGGGTCCCATTACACAATAATAATTTAGGATTCTGTGTTCCCCTATATTGAGTAGGCTCCAGAATACCAGTTTTTCTCCTCTCCCATCTTAACTGCTGTCTCAGAACACATGGTGGCCCCAAGGCCATTGTCTTCCCTCCTTTTGTGCTCATTCTTATTTGAAGTCCTGAAGATAAACATATAAGGGGTTGCATAACCCATCTTTAACCCCATCCACAAAGGATAGTAACATAGAAGATATGACAGAAAAACAACTTCAGTTTACATCATTCTTAAGTTTCAGTGTCTCTCCCTAAATTTTAAAGTGGACTGGGTTTGTGGGAAGAAGGAAGAAAAAGATGTCCAGATGATGGAGTTGTTCTGAGCATGAATTAGTAGCTAAACTGAATCTGCATTGCTGACCAAGCTGATGTGAAAGGAAGAGACTTTGAAAGCCCCATCTTTTTTTTCTCCTCTCTAGGGAGAAACTAGATGACCAATATGTGCTCTTCATTCTCTGTCACTCCTTGCTTCTATTTGCCTCTGTTTATCTTTTTAGAGGCTCTGGTTTGGAAGCTTTGTTCTTTTCTCAAATATTTACTTTCAGCCTTAAGTCATTAACTCTGTGGTAAATTTTGTTAGCCAACAAAAAAACCATAGCTGTTTGATGTATCCATTTTCAAGCAGTGATAAAGGGAGGAGGAAGAATTTCTTGCTTTTAGAGAGGAAAGACATTTTCACCCGGTAAGGCTGGAACAGCACAGGCAAAGAGAAGGAGACAATATTATCTTCCACAATCCTTGCAAAACTACATAATACTCCCAGGCCTATTTTCTTCTCATTTGTGAAAAGACAAAAAGCAAGACTGTTTTCAGGGGGAAAAAAAAGAAAGAAAAAAGAAAGAAATGCTGCTATTGCTGCAGTCTAAGAGGCTTGGAGCAGACAGATTTTCTGAGGATGATTCAAAAGCATCACCTCTAACGGGGAAGGGAGAGCAAAGAGAATCCACGGGTGTAGAAGCTTAGATGATGGGTATCAACTGTGCATGCCTGGTTACCATAGCAACACCATCACTTGCTAACTAGCAACACCACCAGTGTCTGAGCTCTCTAACAAGCTCCCTCTAGTGATTCAACTCGGAACAGTTTGGTTCTTTAACTGAACCAGAAAGCAATCTGTATCTGCAGTGCTCTGCCCTGGTCATCTGAATAACCCACATAGGTGGTCCCACACTCATAGTTCTAATGATAGGTTGTTGGGGAATTGAGGGAGGGCTCTCCTCACCTAAGCATCTGGGTATTACAGTGGGGTCAGGCACGGAATTTGGAATTGTGGTCATTCAGTCATTTCAGTCATGTCCAATTCTTTTTAAACCTGTTTAGGGTTTTCTTGGCAAAGATACTGGAGTGATTTGCCATTTTCTTCTCCATCTCATTTTATAGATGAGGAAACTGAGGCAAATATGGTTAAGCTACTTGCCTAGGATCACAGAGCTGGTAGGTTTCTGTGGCTAGATTTGAACTCATGTTCAACTAACTCCAGACCCAGAGCCCTATCCACCACACCACCAAGCTACCCCGGTTAGACATGAGTTCAAATCCAGCCTCAGACCCTTACTAGCTTGGTGACACAAGGCAAGTTAACTTCCAGCTGCCTTGGATTCCTCAACTGTAAAATGGAGATAACAATAGCACCTACCTTCCAGGGTTGTTATAAGGTCTTGAATGAGACTAATTTATAAATGCTTGTTCCCTCTCCCTCTCCTCCTACCAAAGATGAGTCAGACAGGATCCACAGCTGAATTACCAATAGTCACAGTCCACCCTAATTGTCCTTGCTAAGATGACTGTTCCCCTCACTAGATTTTCTCTGTCATCATCAGACTCCCACAAGTCTGATGTCTCCTATCTAATTGACCATCCCTTCTGCAACAAGACCAGAGGCCCCACCTGACATCCATTCCTGCCTCCATCTGCCATTTCTCTTTCAGCTGAGCAATATCTTTCCTCTGTTTCTCCATAACTATTGGGAAGAACCATCGTCTTCACATGCTGCTCCTTTCGTGGATGCCTTTCTTACCAATGTACTCAGGATCTAAAGAATTTGCCTCCCTCTCACACTAGTGGGATTTCTCCCATTCGGGCCAGAGCACCAGGCTGTCTAACAGATATTCAGTACCACATCCCAGCATCTGAAGGGTCTGTTCCTTCTTTTTCTTTCCACCTTTTCAGAACCAAGACTTCATTGGGACAGAGCCTGCTGACCATGACAATTGCTCTGGGCCAGGTCCAGTGATTTTCCACAATAAGACCTCATAGCCAAAGTCATATGGTTATTAAAAGATGCACAAACGAAACAGTTATCAAGGATATATGATAGGTAGGTGCAGTTTCCTTTATCTTGCTTATTCTCTAAATGAAGATGCCCTTGTGACTTCTGGATAGGGCAGGGTTCCATTAAGTAAGAAAAGTCACTACATGAGGGTTATACCATGTTTTTATAGTCTAATGTCCTTCCCACTTTTAACTCCAGCAGAGATAAGACATTAGAATGAGGTGATCCCACTTCAGTGGGGAACAGAGGTAATCCCCAAATCTGGGGATTAATTTTACCGTGTCTCCTACAACCCTAGATTAATTATATCTGAGTTCTGGTAGGGTGCCACAGGCACATAGTGGTGCCCACCACTGACCTAAATATAAAAAATCAGATCATAAAAATGATTAGAAAAGAATGAGATCAGAAGCTTTCCATAACTAGAACTAGGAATAGAATCCTTATCCAAACAATAGAGGAGAAATATGACTAATGTGGAAATATGTTTTGCATGACTTCTTATATATAATGAGCATTGGGTTTCTTGCCTTCCCAGTGAGTAGGGGAAGGAGGGAGGGAGAGCATTTGCAACTGAAAATTAAAAGTTAAATAAAATTCTAACATAGAGAAGACTGATAATAACAACAATAGCTAATATTTATATAGCTCTTACTCTGTGCAGGCACTATACTAAGTAAGTACTTTACAATTATTTTCTCATTCAAATCCTCACAACCACACTGGGAGATTGGTACTATTATTATCCCCATCTTACAGATGAAGAAACTAAGGCTGAGGGGGAGTTAAGTGACTTGCCTAGGGTCACAGAGCTAATAAGTATCTGAGGCCAGATTTTAACTGAAGTCCTCTTGTCTGAAGGACTCATTTTCATTGCCCTACTTAGCTGCCAATTTTGTCCCCAAAGGACAAATTATGTAATTTCAATACATATGTAAAATTAAAAGGATTTTCCATTAATAAAATCAATGAAAATAAAATAAGAAAAGGGGAAAATATTTACATCAAATATTACTATTAAACAAGATATATGGGGAATTGACAAATATGAAGCTCCAAGAGCCATTATCCAATATCAATAATTGTTAATAATAGTCAAAGGACATTAAAATTTTTCCCAAAAATTGCAAATTATAATAGTAAGAGAAATGAAAATTAAAACAATGGTAAAGATCACACATACACATTGCAAATTGGCAAAGATAAAAAATTAAAACACTATTTCTATTAGTCTTAAATATCAACTTGTTGATATTCAACAAAAATGCCTCAAGCACTCAAACTCTTCAGCCCAGTCATCATCCTATTAGATGTGTATTGTTGTTGTTTTTAATTGTTGTTCAATCATGTCCAATTATTTAAGACTCCATTTGGGGTTTTCTTGACAAAAATACTGGAGTCATTCGCCTCTTCCTTCTTCAGCTTATTTTACAGATGAGGAAACTGAGGCCAACAGGGTTAAGTGACTTGCCGGGAGTCACATAGCCTGAAGCCATATTTGAACTCAAGAAGATGAATCTTCCTAACTCCAGGCCCAGTACTCTATCTCCTGAGCCACCTAGCTATCCCATTGGATATATCTATCCAAGGAAATAAAAAACAGAATGAAAGGTCCTATATACAGCAATATGTTTATAGTAGCACTCTGCTAGGAAATAACTGGAAACAAAATGAGTGTCCATTGATGGTGAACAATTAAAAAAAAACATATGGCATGTAATACACAAATAGAATGGAATATTATTGTCCCATAAGAAATGATAAATAGGAGGAATCTGGAGAAACATAGGAAGATCTATAGGAATTGATTTAGAGTGGAGTGAAATAAAATGAACCAAAAGAATAATTTATACAATGTCTCCGGTAGTATAAATGAAAAGATGACAAAAAGGAAATCAGACTTTAACTGAAAACTAATGAAGGTCCTAGAGAACAGATAATAAAACATAGCTCCCTCCTTCTGGGAGGGAGGCAGGGGATTATGGACATAATGCTATATGCATTGTCATGTGGTCATCGTGTCTGGTGTTTTGGATTATCATGAAGAATGTCCATCCCCCCACCCTCCAGAAGTGGATGTAATATAATGACAAAATACATAAATAAAATGTGTGAAAGGAGAGTAAAAAGGCGAACCAGCAGGGAGGGAGGGAGGCAGGCAAGTAGCCAGGAAAATAATCCAAGGAACCTTAAATTTGTCCAGGTTAAGAAAATTTTTAGTTTAGTTTTATAAGTGAGTTGTTCTCCCTCCCTCAGCCTCTCTCTGTTAAAATTCTTTTCTTGTTTCAAGGCCCAACTCAGTCACTACATCTTCCAGGACACCTTCCCTGACCTCCCAGATGCTCTTTGTCCTGATATCCTTGATATCCTTGATGATGTTTTGCCTAGATCTCTCTTCTACCCCTGTTTCCTTCTACCTTTATTATAAGTGTCATATCTGTCTTTCCTCTACCTCATAAACTCTTAAACCTGAGGTCACCCATGAAGCACTATTCAAAGCTCAGTCAATCAGTCAATAGTCAATCAATCAGTATTTATTAAACACCTGCTTGCTCTGTGCCAAATATTTGTATTAAGCACTGGAGATAGAGAGAAAGGCAATCCCTTTCCTCAAATAGCTCACTTTCTAATAGGCAAGATAAACATGCAAATAACTATGTACAACAGAGCTAATTATGGGAAAAATTAAAAATAATCAATAGGGAGAAGGCATATTAAGAGAAATTGAAGAGGATTTCTATAGAAAGAAGAACATCACCTGGAACTTGAAGGAAGCCAGGAAGTAGAGAGGGAGGAAAACCAGGAGAGAAGAGTCTCAAAAATCTAGAGGAAAAAAAGTAACAAGAGGGATGATCAACAGTGTCAAAAATTGAAAAGTGGTCAAGAAAGATGAGAAAAGATCATTGGATTTGGAGATAACAATTTCAGTTGAATGATGAGATCAAAAGTCACATTGCAGGGGATTAAGATGAGTGAAAGGAGAAGTTGTGATATCTATTATAGATGGCCTTCTCAAGAAATTTAGCCACAAAAAAAAGCAGAATTGATAAGGGATGATAGCAGAGATGGAAGAATCTGGTGAGGATTTTGAGTGGATTGGGAAGGCTAAAGGCAATAGGAAAGTAGCTGGTAAATGGGAAGAGATTAAAGGTAAGTGAGAGGGAGGCAGTTAGATGTCTCAGTGGATAGTTAGCCAATCCCAAGACAGGAGTTCCTGGGTTAAAATCTAACCTCAGACACTTCCTAGCTACGTGACCCTGGACAAGTCACTTAGCCACCATTGCCTAGCCCTTACCATTCTTTTGCTTTAGAACCAATACACAGTATTGATTCTAAGAGAGAAGGTAAGGATTAAAAAAAATAATAAATGAAAGCAGAGATGATAGAAGGGGCAATCTGCTGGAGGAGATAGGCTAAAATGGGATCACTTTTACAGGTAACAGGGTTTGCCCTGGTAAGGAGTAGGGCTATCTCTTTGTAGGAGGCAGGGGTGGAGGAGAAGGAGAAAGAGAGAAAAGGGAACTCTCAGTTAATGGACTCAGTTTTTCAGTAAAATATGAGGCAAGGTTCTCAGTTAAGAAGGTGTGAAGAGACACCTAGCAGATTGGCTAACATGACAGCAAAGGAAAGTAATAAATGTTGGAGGGGATGCAGCAAAATTGGGACATTAATGCACTGCTGGTTGAGTTGTGAATTGATCCAGCCATTCTGGATGGCAATTTGGAAATATTTATAGCCACACTCTTTGTGGTGGCAAAAAATTGGAAAATGAGGGGATGCCCTTCGATTGGGGAATTGTGAACAAATTGTGGTATCTGTTGGTGATGGAATACTATTGTGCTCAAAGGAATAATGAACTGGAGGAATTCCATGTGAACTGGAAAGATCTCCAGGAATTGATGCAGAGTGAAAGGAGCAGAACCAGGAGAACCTTATACACAGAGGCACAACCTTATACACTGTGGCACAATCGAACGTAATGGACTTCTCTACTAGCAGCAATGCAATGATTCAGGACAATTCTGAGGGACTTATGAGAAAGAATGCTATCCACATCCAGAGAAAGAACTGTGGAAGTAGAAACACAGAAGAAAAACAACTGCTTGATCACATGGGTCGATAGGGATCTGATTGGGGATATAGATTCTAAATGATCACTCTAGTGCAAATATCAATAATATGGAAATAGGTCTTAATCAATGACACATGTAAAACCCAGTGGAATTGCTCATTGGCTATGGGAGGTGTTGGGGGGACAGGAGGAGGGAGGGGGACGAGAGGGAAAGAACATGAATCTTATTACCATGTAAAAATATTCTTAATAATTAATTTAACTTAATGTTCCAAATTAAAAAAAAAAAAAGGTGTGAAGAGGGAGACCTAAAAATCTCTGATCAAGATAAATTCTGAGGTCTTGCTGCCTGGGAGCAGAAGGTTGGAGCTCAGGAACACTGTCCATGAGGTAGAGAAATTGAAACTTTAGGAATGGTCCTTCTTATCTGACCTACACATATGAGGCCCCAGTAGGCATATGCTTACGTCTGCCAAATGTTTCTGTAACACTATACAAAATGATCCCTATATTGAAATGGGTAAGGAAGAGTTGGTTAGAACAAGAAAAATAAGAAATTTAATGTAGGAGGTGAAGATGAAAAGAAGTAAAAATGGCTACAGAAATAAAACTTATTTCATTAAATGCAGCAGATAGTAACTACACAACTTCAGTATATGAGATTTGGGGAATGAAATTTTGGGTAGTTCAGTAGATTGAAAGCCTGGCCAGAAGAGAGATCTTGGGTTGAGGTCTGGCCTCAGACACTGGCTAGTTGTGTAACCCTTAGCAAGTTCCTTAATCCCCATTGCTGAGACCTTGCCATTCTTTCACTTTGGAACCAATACTTAGTATTGATTCTAAAACAGAAGGTAAAGATTTTGGAAAGAAGGAAAGAGAGAAGGAGAGAAGAAGGAAGGAAGGAAGGGACGGAGGAAGGAAGGAAGGAAGGGACGGAGGAAGGAAGGAAGGAAGGGAGGAAGGGAGGGAGGGAGGGAAGAACTATGTGGGATTTAGTTCACTTCAATAGTTCATATATACCCAAAACATACAAAAATATATCAACATATCAAAAACTATAAAAACTTAAAATTGAATTAAGACTTTTAAGATACCTTATGTATGTTATATGAAAAACTTACTTTAAAATAAAAAGATTTTCAGAGAGAAAATCTACTTCTCACCTCACAAAAAAATTCAAAATACCTAGCCCAAGTAAGACTGATTTTTTTAAAAAATTGAATTCATTAGACACAGTAGGAACATACAGTTATAGTAAACCTGGTATTTAATAATATCATTATTCTAATGAAAGGCATCATGTCATAATGGATAGAAGAAGGTCATCCTTTTGGCTAGGAAAACCTGGGTTTTAATTTCTGCCTTTAATACAAACTAGTTGTAAGATTGGCTAATATGACAGTAAAGGAAAATAATAAATGTTGGAGGGGATGTGGTAAAATTCAAACACTAATGCATTGTTGGTGTAGTTATGAATTAATCCAACCATTCTGGAAGGATAGAAGAATTTGGAACTATACCCGAAGGGCTTTAAAAGACTGCTTGCCCTTTGATCCAGCCATACCACTGTTGGGTTTGTACCCCAAAGAGATAAAAAAAAATGGGTATGGACCTGTTTGTACAAAAATATTTCTAGCTGCACTTTTTGTAGTAGGAAACTATTGGAAAATGAAGGGATTCCATCAATGGGGGAATGGCTGAACAAATAGTGGTGTATGATGGCAATGCAATACTATTGTGCTATAAGGAATGATGAACTGAATGAATGATTTCAGAAAGAGCTAGAAAGATCTACATGAACTGATGTGGAGAGAAATAAGCAGAACCAGAAGAACATTGTACACAGAAACGGAAACATTGTGAGATGATCAAATGTAATTTGACTTTGCTTCTAAAATCCAGGATAACTCTGAGAGACTTATGAGAAAGAATGTTATCCACAGTTAGAAAAAGAACTGTGTGAGTAGAAATGTAGAAGAAAAATATGTGATTTATCACTTGTTTATATGGGTTTAGGATTTAGGGTTTCAGTTTTAAAAGATCACTCTGTTACAAAAATGAATAATGTGGAAATGTGTTTTGAATGATAATACATGTATAACCCAGTAGAACTGCTTGTCAGCTCCAGGAGATGGAGAGGGAAAAAAGGAAGGAGACAACATGAATCACATAACCAGGGAAAAAAATATATACTAGCTAGCAAATCACTTCACCTTTCAGGGCAATCAGATAGCTCTCTAAGGCTGCAAGTTATAGATAAATTGCTAATCTGCATTAGTGGAGAGAATTTCCACACCAGGAGTTCCCCCCCAACATTTTCAGTCTGGAATTAAATGCAAGCAGCATGCTTATGAGCATGCTTGCATACACACACACACACACACACACACACACACACACACACACAAAGGGAAACACAAATTATCTAATGAACTACATGCATATGGCATAAATTTGTGTATGTACAGCTATACATGCATGTACAAACATTTACTATATTATTCTGTTGTATATATACACGTGTGTGATCTATATAGTATATGTGTATATAAATGTATACAAAGTATGAATGTATACAAATATACAATTTCTTCTATGCTCCCAATGGCAAATCTCTGAAATTCTTTAGAGAATTTATAGGAAAATATCCAATAATTTCAAATTTCAACTCCGGTAATGCTATGATCCTCAAGTAAGAGAGAAAAGATGTTTTCTTATTTATCCTATGCAATTCTCATCTGTATCTTTCCATAAATCCTCCACTGAGGCTCTAACTGGAACACTAGAGACCTTTCTTTAGTTCTTTTAAAAGTCTATGGAATGGGAGGGGGCAGCTGGGTAGCTCAGTGGAGTGAGAGTCAGGCCTAGAGACAGGAGGTCCTAGGTTCAAACCCAGCCTCAGCTACTTCCCAGCTGTGTGACCCTGGGCAAGTCACTTGACCCCCATTGCCCGCCCTTACCAATCTTCCACCTATGAGACAATACACCGAAGTACAAGGGTTTAAAAAAAAAAAGTCTATGGAATGGGGCACCTGGGTAGCTCAGTGGAGTGAGAGTCAGGCCTAGAGACCGGAAGTTCCTAGGTTCAAACCCAGCCTCAGCCACTTCCCAGCTGTGTGACCCTGGGCAAGTCACTTGACCCCCATTGCCCACCCTTACCAATCTTCCACCTATGAGACAATACAACGAAGTACAAGGGTTTATTAAAAAAAAAAAAAAAAAGTCTATGGAAATACTTAACCCCATTGGCCTCAGTTTCCTCATCTGTCAAACGAGCTGGAGAAGGAGGCAAACCACTTTGCCAAGAAAACTCCAGATGGGCCATGACGAGTCAGACATGACTGAAAATGATAGAATATCAATAACCACCTTCTGAGAAAATTTATTCTTCTTTGGAATTGCCCTAGTTGATAGAAAGTTTTTCCTTGAAGAAAGCTTAAATTTTCCTCTCTATGCTGTGTTCTGGGTCCTTGGGGCCAAGTAGAACAAGTTTAATCATAACCACTTGATTATCTAAAAACATTTATCACATTCCTCCAAAATCTGAAAAATTACAAAAAAATTCAGGCATAAAAATCTCTAGCATAGGAAAGACTGATTTTTTAAAAACTTAAATCAATAGCCACAGTAGGAACATATGTTTTCAGTAAACCTAGTATTTCAGAATATCAATACTAAAATGAGAGGTGGGCAGCTTGGTGACTTGGTAGATAGTGAGCCAGGCCTAGACAGGAGATACTGGGTTCAAATTTGACCTCAGACATTTCCCAGCTGTATGACCCTAGGCAAGTGCCTTAACCCCCATTGCCTAGCCCTTACCACTCTTCTGCCTCAGAACCAACTCATAGTATTAATTTTAAGACAGAAGGTAAGGGTTTTGAAAAGAAAAAAAAGTATCCTAATGAGAAGCATGATGGCATAATTAATAGAGAGCCATCCTTGTAGGTAGCAAAACCTAGGTTCAAATCCCATCTTTAATACAGGGTATATGTATTCTTGAGGCTAAACTTCAAATGATACTTCCTCTATCAGTGGTTCCCAAACTTTTTTGGCCTACCGCCCCCTTTCCAGAAAAAATATTACTTAGCCCCCTGGAAATTAATTTTTTTTAATTTTAATAACAATTAATAGGAAAGATAAATGCACCTGTGGCCATCATCACCTCCCTGGATCGCTACAGCACCCACCGGGGGCAGTGGCGCCCACTTTGGGAATCACTGCTCTACATCATGCCATCTCTTTACTATTAAAGAAATCTAACATAGACCAATGTTTCTGCTTGTCCTTTTTTATCTCTTTGTATTGTTTTCAAGGTCTGAGATAGAAAGAGGGAAAAACTGGCACAGTCACCTGAAATAAGCTAGAACGACTCCTCTTCTGAGATCATTGGCATTGCCAGTGGCCTCTGGACACCATCCCTGGCCCAACTGTCCACTTTGGATTATTCCTTCTCTTTGTGTGTGTGTCTCTCTGTCTCCTATCTCTCTGTCTCCATCTCTGTCTGACTCTCTGTGGCTCTGGCTCTGTTTTTGTCTCTGTGGGTCTCTGTCTCTGTCTCTGTGTGTCTCTGTCTCTGCCTCAGCTCCTTTTTCCTCACTTCTCTTCCCACAGAATTGCCTACCAACATCCATTTGTACAATACGGAAAAATCCTGAATCTCTGTTTCTCTCTATTCCCCACCTCTGACTCTCTCTCTCATTCTCTCTCTCTCTCTTTCTCTCTCTCTCTCTCTCTCTCTCTCTCTCTCTCTCTCTCTCTCTCTCTCTCTCCTTCTCTCTCTCTC
>NC_058131.1:474264573-474276576 GCF_016433145.1 Gracilinanus agilis | reverse complement strand
ATATTATTGATAAATTTTATACTAAATAAAAATATAAATATTAGATTAAATAAATATAAACATACATTTTATTGATAAATATATTAACTAGCTGTTTTTGATTAATATATTAAATAAATATATAAATATTATTGATAGATTTTATAGTAAATAAAAATATAAATATTAGATTAAATAAATATAAACATACATTTTATTAATAACTATGTTGACTAGCTGTTGTTGATTGATATATTTAATAAATATATAAATGTTATTTATATGTTTTATATTAAATAAAAATATAAATATTAGATTAAATAAATATAAATATAAATTTTAATGATAAATATATTAACTAGCTGTTGATGGTTAATATTATGTTAAATAAATATTATGTTGAACAAATATAATAATATATGATGTTATTATATATTATTGTCATTCTTCAGGTGAGGAAACTGAAATAGAGAGTTAAATGACTTGTGTAGGGTCACACAGCTGAGAGACGTCTGAGTTGGGAATTGAACTCTGGTCTTCCTGACTCCAGGTCCAGAATTCTCTCTGAGTTACACTCGAAGTTCGGTGAGGGCTGAGTCATGTATTTACTCAGACTTTATATACCTTCCCCAAGCACCTTCGGCACAGTAGATACTTTGACAAAGATTTGTTAGATGAATCACATGTCATGGCTGTTTTCCTTTTAATAGCAACCTGTCTCAAATGCACTACACTTATTCTTGCCCTATTAAAAAAAAAAAAAAAAAAGTGTTCTCTCTCCTCATCTCCTCCTTCTGGCTAACCTGGCTTTCTTTTAAAGTCTCAACTAAAATCTCCTTCTACAGGAAGCCTTTGCCAACTCCTCTTAATTCTAGTGCCTTCCCTCGGTTAATTATTTCTTATTTATACTCTATTTAGCTGGTTTCTACATATTTGTGGTCTCCCCCGTAGCCTGTGAGCTCCTTGAGGATAATGACTGCTTTTGTCTCTTTCTGTCTCCCTGGCACTTAGCACAGCGTGCCTAACGCATTTTTTAAATTGTTATTCAGTCGTGTCCAGCTCTTCATGACTCCGTTTTATTTGGAGCTTTCTTGGCAAAGATAGAAGCGGTTTGCCAGTCCTTCTCTAGCTCGTTTTACAGATGAGGAAACAGGCAAACAGTTAAATGACTTGCCCAGAGTCACACAGCTAGTTGGATCTGAAGTCGGATTTGAAACTCAGGTCCTGCTAAGTCCAGGGTGGGCATTCTGTCCCCTGCTCCACCCAGCTGCACCAGCCGTGTGGTCCTTCACAGGGAATTTAGTGAATAAGGGGATGACTTGTTTAGTTGCTACCCTGATCTTCATGATTGGGGGGGTTTCTTGGCAAAGATTCCAGGATGATGTGCCATTTCCAGCTCATTTTACAGATGAGGAAACTGAGGCAAAAAGGATTTAGCAATTTGCCTGGGATCACAAAGTTCCTAAATGAGGCCAGATTTGATCTCAGGTCTTCCTGACTTTCAGGTCCAGCCCTCTGTCCACTATACCACCTCGCTGCCTTGCTCAACACATGATAGACACTTAATAAATGTTTATTGACTAACTGAAACATACTCAACATATATGTTCTCAACTTGAGATCTATGAACATTTTTTTTAATATTTTGGTAACTATTAAATATCATTTAATTTTTTAAATTTAATTAAATTTTAAATCCTATTTTTTTATTTTATATATTTCAAAGCATTGTGAGAATGGGTCCTTAGGCTTCCTCAGATAGTCAAAGAAGTCCCTGGCACATAAAAGGCTAAGAACCTTTGCTTTAAATTCATCTTGAAGGCTTACAGAATGTCAGAGCTGAAACAGACCTTGGATATCATCTCATTTTACAAAGGAGGAAATTTTTTTAAATAATAATAAAATGTTTAAAAAACAAAATAAAATTGAATTAATGAATTGTCTTAAAAATAATGAAAATGGGCCAAGAGAGGTGCGGTTCCTTGCCTAAGGTCACACAGCTAGGAAGTAGCAAAACCAAGACTCGAATTCGTGCCTCCTGACTGGCAGACGAGAACTGTCTTCTAGCATCCTTTCCATCATCCCACACCGCCTCTCGCTGTGAATGAGGCATTTATTGTACTGTGGTAGAATACAGTGATGCCATCTTGGGCTCACACACAGTGTACAGTCCCTACAGTATATGGTCTCCAATTCATCCTTTCTTAGACATCGCTTCCATCTCCTTTTTATAGTTTTTCCTGTCTGCCTCCTCACTAGAAGGCTGCCGCTGTTCCTGCCTAGGCTGCTTCTTAATCTGCGGGGTTATAAAACCAGATTACCTCAATATTTCAAGCATCTGCGTTTTGGTTACTTTGAATTATTCAGTGTGTGAGCTTTGGCGAATCCATTTTTGAATGTCTATTTTGGCTACTCAGACTTTTTTTTTTTTTTTTTTGCTTCCTTCTGAGTTCTTGGCTAGTTCTCAGGTGGGCAAAATTGCCAGAAAGCTGATCTTTGGATAAATGAAGTGTTAGAGTATGTTGCAGAGAATGGGCAGAAGCCAATGAGTCCTAGGATCTTCCAGGGACAAAAAAAGTCCCTCACTGGGAAGTGGGGGTGGGGAGGAGGCAGGGGGGATAAAAGAATCTCTAGTGTCCACCTACCTTCTGCAATTACATGGACCCGAGTGGACAGATACTTCTTTGTTACTACTGCCAAAGAATTTTCCACTGGTGAAGAAGGATATTTTTCTACATGCCTCATTTCCCTCTTAAAACAACAACAACAACAACAAAAAATTCTTAAGGATCTACTCCACATGAAGCACTGGAGATACAAATAGGATTAGTGAAATAACCCTGTTCTCTGGGAGTTTATGCTCCAATGGTGGAGGCAAAAAGGACATATATAAATCATAGGTAATAAATATGAAGAGAATAAATGCAAAGTAAATACAAGGTCGTTTTGGTAGTTTTCTAATCGTTGAGGGGAATTTGAAAAGACTCCATGGAGAAAGAGGTAGAATTTAAGCTGCATCTTGGAAGGAGAGAGGGATTTTCCAAGGCTGAGAGTGAGGAACAGATATATTCTAGGCATAAGCAATGGCCAGTACAAAGGTCAGGAGATGAGAGTCTCTTCCTCTACTTATATTATCGTTTTTTGTAAAGTAAATGCCTTACTTTTTGGATAAATATTTTTGAAGCTGGCATTTCTATTTCTTTTTTTTATTTCAATATTTTCCCCTAGTTACATATTTCATGTTCTTTCCCTCTCCCCCAAACCTCCCTAACCCCACTTAGCTGACCCACAATTCCACTGGGTTTTACATATATCATTGATCAAGGCCTAATTCCTTATTATTGATAGTTGGACTCTTTTGATTTTTTTTTTTAATGTTTTCAGGGGGCAGCTGGGTGGCTCAGTGGATTGAGAGCCAGGCCTAGAGATGAGAGGTCCTAGATTCAAATCTGGCCTCAGATATTTCCTAGCTGTGTGACCCTGGGCAAGTCACTTAACCCCCATTGCCTAGCCCTTACTACTGTTCTGCCTTGGAGCCAATACACAGTATTGACTCCAAGACAGAAGATAAAGATTTTTATTTTATTTAAAAAAATGTTTTCAGATTTTTTTCTGGGTTAGGCATGAGAGCCTGGATGTATGACCTTCTTGTATCTTTGGGCTGGTATGGGTTTTAGGTTTGGTTGTATTTGTTTATTTATTCTTGAGGTAATACATTTTTATTTGTGTGTCATATGAGAGGAAAGAGAGAAGACCAGATTAGATCACGCAACATGGGAGGCACAGTAATACTTCTTCAGTCATTTTTCAGTCACGTCCAATTCTTTGTGGACCTATTTGGGGTTTTCTTGGCAGAGATATTGGAATGGTTTGTCATTTCCTTCTCCGGCTCATTTTCCAGAGGAGGAAACTGAGGTAAACAGGGTTGAATGACTTGCCCAGGATCACACAGTTTGCAAGTGTCTTGGAAGGTGAGTGTTCCTGATTCCAAAGCTCTGGACCTCTATTCACTGTGCCACCTAGCTGCCCCACTAATATATATTGAGGTGAGATAGAGAGATGGAGGACAGATTGCAAAGAACTTTACAAAGAAGGGGGAAGGATGCCACAGGAGTTGGAGTGCCGTAGTCATATGGTCAGGGCTTCACTTGAGGGATATCACTTTGGCAGCACATGGACTGCGGAGGGGCGAAAGCTGAGGCCACAGAGAGCAATTTTAGAGGCTGTTTTAATTTTCTCAGCAAGAGGGGACACGAGCTGGAACGAAGGCAGGAGGAGAGAGAACAGGTCAGATGCCAGAGCCCCGGAGAACCAAAGAGGGAGACTGGATACCTGACTGGGCTGTGTGGGGTGAACGACGGCGAGCTCGGGATAACGCCAAAATGACAAAGCTGGGAAACTGTCTCCGACAGAAATAGAAAAGCTGGGCAGGGGCTGGGGGAAATCCGGGGGGAAAGATAATGAGTTCTATTTTGGACATCGTTGAGTACGAGATCAGAGCCATAACCAGGGAGCATGAAGGAGCCAGGCCTGACTCGGGCTCGTCTAGGAATTCAGATTCAGAAACAGCGTGAAAGGAGAAATTTGTAAACCATGAGAGTGATAAAATGACAAGCTTATTTAGCCATTGTGTGGAAAGGATACTTAATAAGAGCACGGATGTAATGAGCTCAAGGGTCAGGAGGTGATAAAGTCCAGGGTGCAGAATACACATCTCTAAATATCATACAGAATTATATTATATTAGGTTATGTATTTTAAATGCATATATAAAGATATTTCTATGTCATATTTGGCATGTGCATAAAGACATATATCTATCTGTTATATCATTTATTATCATTTATATGCATATGTAAAGATATAGGTGCTGTGTGCTGTATGTTTCACATGTGCATATGTAAAATATATTATGTCATAATTATAGGATATAATATTATATATTTATATGCATGTATAGATGTGTATATGTTATATATTTCACATGTGTGTATAGAAAAATATGTATCCTATATGATTTATATTATATGTTTTATATGTATGTGTGTAAAGATGTGTATGGTATGTTATATATTTCACATATGCATATGTCAAAATATGTCTGTGTATTGTATCATATATTATTATATGAAATAATTATATACATAGACATAAAGATATATGTACCATATATTATATATTCCACATTAAAAGACATAGGTCAGATATACTTATAAATATATTATATTTCATGTCTGTAAAGATATATGTATTCTATGTTATATATTGCACATATGCATATGTTAAAATATATTATATATTTTGTGTGCCTATGTATAAAGATATGTGTATTGTATGTTATACATTTCATATAAGCATATAAAGAAGTATCTATGTTATATAATTATTATATTGTAATATTGTATACATATATATCAATATATATTGTATTATATATATTCCATATTTCACATATGTATATAGTAAAAGATATATGACTATATTATATCATATATTATTATATGGTACATGTTTATTTATACATCTATATTATATAAAAATATATTTTATCATATATAGTATATAAAATAATATATGCTATATAAATAATATATTAAAATGTATATATTATAATTATATATAACATTGTTGTATCTTCATATATAAAGATATATCTATATTATGTTGCATCTTTATATTTTATATGTGCATATATAGCTATTTATACATCTACATATTACATATACTATACCCAAATACATAATAATATTATTGTTTTATATATTCATATATAATGCTATATATCTATATAGCTTTTGGATATGGTCTATATGGGAATTTTTTGCCTGATTATGCAAATTTGTTATATGGGTTTGGGAGGTTTTTTTCCCACATGGGTTGGAGAGGAAAAATAGATTAACTGAAAAAGATATTATTTAATTAATTTAAATGGATGAAGCGATGGTTTTGGTAGGTGTGCACTCCCTACCTCCACTTCCAAATGGAAATACTTCTGGTCAGAAGAGTACATTAGGTCAGACGGGTACAGCGTCGCTCATGTCAGTGAGACAGTGTGCGTAAGGGGCAAAGCAATAGCTCAAACCTTAGTCCCTTGGAACAATTAGGTCTTGGAAATAGTTTCCCTCTCTTTTAGGGAAAAACTAGCCCAGTTTAGGGGGCGAGATCTTAGGAGGAACTAGCCGGGGCCAGGTGGCATGGTCTTGGTAAATATTGCTCCAACCATAAGGGGTAATTTGGGTTTTGCCCCAGGGCAGTAAAATATAGAAGATGCTGACAGTACTTTGGACTCTTTTATAGCATAGAAACAACTGCCTTTAGCACCTATGGAGCAAGAATAATGAGTTAAGGGGCACCCTGGGTGGCTCAGTAGATTGAGAGTCAGGCCCAGAGATGGGAGGTCCTGGGTTCAAATCTGACCTCAGCCACTGTCTTGCTATGTGACTCTGGGCAAGTCACTGGACTCCCATTGCCTAGCCCTTACTGCTCTTCTGCCTTGGAACCAACACACAGTATTGATTCTAAGGCAGAAGGTAAAGGTTTAAAAAAGATGAATAATGAGTTAAAATAGGAAAATATTAGGTAACATTTCTCTTCCTTCTCCCACACCCACCAATGTACTCAAAGGAAGTTTTTATTTTGTCCCTCCCATCCCAGCTGCCCAGCCTAGTCCTGCAACGTCCTTGAACCCAACTCTCCAGGTGGATTATAAATTCTAAACACCTAGGTAATTTCTTCTTTATTGACCTTTTTTTAAAACCCTTACCTTCCATCTTAGTGTCAGTTCTAAGACAGAAGGGCAAAAGCGTGGCAAATGGGATTAAAGTGAATTTCCCAGGGTCACACAGCTAAGGAAGTGTCTGAAGCCAAATTTGAACCCGAGTCTTCCCAGCTCCAGGCTTGGTGCTCTATCTACTGTGCTACCTAACTGCACCCCAGCCCCCCCACAAAAAAAAATAGAGTGTTAAGGCTTAAAGAGTTAAAGAGATTTGCATGTTTTCTGACTTGATCCTCACAATCATATTAGGTAGATGCTATTATTATTTCCATTTTGCAGATGAAGAAACTGAGGCTAAGTGACTTGTCTAGGATGACTTGGAAGCTATACATAGCATCAATTCTAAGACAGAAAGAAGGGTTTTTAAAAAATCATCATTATCAGTCATAACTTCTGATATCTTTCACCATCTTTCCATTTTACCGAAAATCTCACTCCAAGCCACCTTTCCTAGAATACATATAAAAATTCCTTCCCCTCCATTCCCATCTATTGAAGTAGAGTAACAAGTTTACCTCTGCCTAATTCACAGAGTTCCTAAGATCACAGTCCTCAAGCTAGAAGATGAGGAAATGGGGGTCTGGTTGGTTAAAGACCTTCCCAAAAGATCACACAGATTAAGTGGTAAAGTCAAGATTTGAATCCAAGTCATCTAAATCTAAACCCAAAAGGGGAAGGATAGAAACAAAAATATACAGCAACTGTTTTGAAGAAATTTTAAATATTTTACAAATGCAAAGTGGTGTAGGAGCTGAACCAGGTATCAAGAGCTCATTGGAAGATACCCACTCTGAGAAACTGAAGGGCCATTTGAGATTGCCCAAAGGCTCCCATAACTGCAAGAATTTCATCAGGTGCAGATCAAAACATACTATTTTTCACATTCATTTCTTTATGGTTTTATTTGGGGGCTTTGATTTTCTATGAATGCACTTATATGGGCAATAATCAATGTTAGTATGTTTTGCATGATAATACATGTTTATAAACCAGAACAATTTGCTTACACCTTCTCTGAATGGAGGGGAAGGAAGGGAGGGAGACAATCTGGATCTCATCATTTCAGAAAACAAACCTTGAAAATACATAACTGATCAAATAAAATATCTTTGAATAAAAAAATTTTTTTTTAATTTCATCAGATCCAACTGGCTCCCCCGATGAGCTACGTGAGCCCAGGTCTCCATTCTGCTGTAATCGAGGAAGACTCACTAGAAGGGCTCCTGTAGACTCGGGCAGATGTTTAAATGACCTCCGAGGTCCATTCTCTGAGATTCTACGAGGTTTTTTATTTTACTTTCCTCGGATCTACCCCCTTAATCCTGATGTCCTGGAATCTGTTTCTCTTTCTCATTGAATCTACCCAAGGGCTAATCCCTCCGCTTTGTTTTCCCATAGTCACATTCTAGTTTCTCCTCGAGGGCACAACCAGAGATGGAACCTTACAAAGAAATAGAGGGCGTCATACAGTAACGTGGGCTCCTTAAACGCAAGGATCCAGCTCTATATCTGTATTGTCCCCTGGACGGGACACAACGCATTTCTCATCGCCTTAGCGTTTCTGAGTGCATGCATGCATGCATGATGAATGAATGAATGAATGAATGAATGAATGAATGAATGAATGAATGAATGAATGAATGAATGAAATGGGTGCAGACTCTTTCTCGATAGCTCTCTGCTGCCCTCTGCTGACACTAACAAAAACCACCTGCTCCTTTAAGAAGTTTCCTATAATCCTCTCTTCCTCCTGGCACCATTCGTCAATTACTGCTCTTCCTCAGCAGCTGTCCAGGTCAGGGGGTACCACCGCACCTCGAGCATCGGGACACAGCAACGCCACCGAATCAAGTCCCAGATAACCCCAAACCAAAATTCTGATCCCTCCAAAACGAAATTATTTATTTAATAAATTTTAAGTGTTTCCATTTTTGATTAATTTAATAATTAAGTTTATTTCATAAAAGTTCATCATTTGCCCTTTTTTTTGCCTTCCACTGACAGAAATGTAATGTCCTAAGGTAGGAAGCAATAGCAAGGAGATGAGATGAAAAGCCATAGTTTAATTCCCAAGCAGGCTGCAGGAGTCACACAAGATATGCCTGGTATCAATCAGCCTTGGCACAGAATAGGAAGGTAATGCATTGAACTGATATTGTCTCCATTCTTATGCTGCATTAATATCTACCACATCAGATGACATTTCCTTCATGCATTTTAGATAAATGAATGCTCCAAGTGACTAAAGGCCATCTGCTTGATGTTCCCAGACACCAGCTATATATAGCTGTCACCCAGGGATGCACTATGAACAGTCTGAAACAAAAAGGGAGAGGGCAGAGGAGAAAGAATAGTGTTTATAAAGATCACGCTCACTTACGAGAACTAAAAAAGGTGTCTGGTGGGGGCATCTGGGTAGCTCAGTAGATTGAGAGCCAGGCCCAGAGATGGGAGGGCCTGAGTTGAAATTTGACCTCAGACACTTCCTAGCTAGAGTGACCCTGGGCAAGTCACTTGACCCCCATTGCCTACCCTTACCACTCTTCTGCCTAGGAACCAATACACAGTATTGATGCTAAGACAGAAGATAAGGATTTATTTTTTAAGTGTCTCACATAAACCATATAGTTAAATTCAGATTTCAATAATTCTGGATATGGGATTAATATAGAAAGTGATCAACAGCACTGGGCCTTCCTGTTCAAATCTGAAACTTTGTAAGAATTTTAATTGGTTTCTTAGGGCAGGTAGATGAACTTAATTATTACTGCACATACATAGTTCTTCACGGATGACTTTAAGGTTAGCTAATGATTAACCTGAATTTGAAAATATATTCCAGCAACAAATCAACAATGAGAGTGAAGAAAATGCATGCAAAAACAGAGGTCCAGGCTAGGACACCAAGATCTTCTTTTAAGCATCAGTGATGGAGTGACAGCTTTGCCAAGTGAAATAGGCCAATTAATGTTGTGCCTCTGCCACCAAATGCAACAACTAAAAGAAAAACCTGGAAAAATTTAAAAATCTAGCTACAATCAGGATGGAGATCCTGATGGAACAACACAGAGACAGAATCTCTTTTCAGCTTATCTTTGGATTCCAAGTTGGAAAGAACTTTCTAATCTCTGGGTTGTCAGTTCTTGCTTCCAAAACAGCTGCAGCAAGGTAGTTCCCCCTTGCCAACTCAAAGCAGATTCCAGAGAAAAAAGCTGGCAAGACACCTCAAATAAAATACAGGTTAAGACTGAGGGAGTTCAAGAAGAGCCATGTTTAGTGGAATGCAAGTTCCTTAAGGGCAGGGAGTTTCATTTTGATTTTTGTGCCTTGGCATGGCGCTTTTGATATTTTCTTTTTTTTTGTATATTTTTATTTATTAAATATTTCCCAATTACATTTTTAGGACATTGTCTTTTTTATCTAGACTCATAATTTTGTCAATGTGTGGAAGACATGGTGTGGAAAGTCCCTCCACAGATACAGAGCAGCAAGACATCCCTATACTCTGGTCTTGATAACTACCTAGGAAACTAAGGGGTTAAGTGACTTACCCATGGCAAGTCACACTGCTGGTGTCAGAGGCAGAATTTGATCTCAGATCTTCCTGACACCTGAGCTAGTCCTTTATCTACTGTACAGTATTACCTTATCATGGAGGTAATAGATACTTCATATATGACTGATTAATAAATGTATATTTTTCTAATTCTGGAAATTTTTGCTCATCAGTACTTGTAGTTATTTTATTGTGAGACATTCTATGTTTTATGGTGAAAACTCAAAGCTTCTTCAGGGACAATAACATAGGGACAGAATTTTCAAATTTCTCCCAGGGTCCAGAAATTCCTGGTTTGAGCCCTAACTCTGAATCTATGAAAGGCAAAGAGATACACTGTTCAATCATATACTTTCAGATCTGGTTCTTTAAAATTCAGACTATTTATCAACATGGAACTTTGCTTCCTCAGACACATGTGATATATTGATAATGGCCTGTACTTTATACACTTGGAAAAGAAGCTTCCTAGTCATAAAATGAAAACCAAAACCTCAGCATTCATGGAGAGATTTCTTCAGTTTAATCTCTAGTTTCTCCCCTCCCCAGTTTACCCTCCAGAGAGCTGCCAAAATGATCCTCCTAAAGCTCAGATCTGATCATTGCCAAGAGCTTAAAATATGTAATCTGGCAACTAACCTACACCCTTCCAGCCTCATTTCACTCTATTCCTATTATGCCTTCTTGTTTCTACCCAAAGGAGATGCCTCTGTTCTGTACCCTCACACTACCCTTTTTTTTTTAAACCTTAGAATCGTGTATTGGTTCCAAGGCAGAAGAGTGGTAGAGGTTAGGCAATGGGGGTGAGGTGACTTGTCCAGGGTCACACAGCTAGGAAGTATCTGAAGCCAGATATTTCAACTGAGAACCTTCCATCTTCAGGTCGGGCTCTCAATCCACTGAGCCACCCAGCTACCCAGATCATCTTGTGTCTCTGTTCTTCTCCCAGGCCTTAAAGACAATCCCTCCACACCTACTGAAATTCTTCAAGATGTGGAGCAGGTGCTTCTTCCTCCATGGAGCTCACCCCAATCCCCAGAGCTGAAATTGGTCCCTTCCTCTAATTTCTTAGAGCAATCTAGGCCTCTCCTTTTCCCAGATTGCAATCTACCTTGTCATAGTAGAATCAGTGTCTCTAGACCCACCTCCCCATTTTAAACCGATTCTTTTAAGCACAATGTTTTTACTTTTTGTATGTCTTTCAGTGCCTGATGTTTCTTATTCATGGCCATGCAGCCAGTACCAAACAGAACATTCATAATTCATTTAATTATTCATGTAATTAATTGAAGTGCTGTTGATTCTTAAGTGGTTACTCGGGAAGCTCACAACTCGGGTACAATTCATGATCAACCATGCAGCCATCAAGCATCTGGGAATTTACTCAGTGACTCAAAAACAGGTTTCTGGGGTTCTGGAGAAACGGAAGGGTTTGTAGATATTCAAAGTCCAATGAATATAATCAGTCATTGAATCAGCTTGATGTGGTAGAAAGGATGTTGGAGTCAGAGAACCTGACTTCCAATTCTGGCTGTGCTATTGTAGGTAGGTAGGTATTTAGGTGAGGATGGGAGAAAAGAAAGAAGGAAGGAAGGAGGGAAGGAAGGAAGGAGGGAAGGAGGGAAGGAAGGAGGGAGGGAAGGAAGGAAGGAGGGAAGGAAGGAAGGAAGGGAGGAAGGAGAGAAGGAAGGAG
>NC_058131.1:474145911-474264209 GCF_016433145.1 Gracilinanus agilis | reverse complement strand
GGAGGGAGGGAGGGAGGGAGGGAAGGAGGAAAGGAAGGAAAGGCTTTATTAAGCACCTACCATGTGCCAGACACTGTGCTAAGCACTTTATGGATATTATTTTATTTAATCTTCACCACTCTGGAAGGTAGGTGCTTCCATTTTATAGTTAAAGCAACTAAAGCAAAGGTTAAGTGACTTGCCCAGGATCACACAGCTAATAGTGTCTGAGGTACTCCTAAATCTAAACCCAGAACTCTTCCCACTAGATCATTGTGCTGCCTTGAGCAGCAAATAAAGAAAATAAATCACTTAATATCTTTCTACCTCATTTCTTTACTTAGAAAAATGAAAGATCCAGACTAGATGATCTTTAAGATCCCTTCTAACTCTAAATCTATTACCATAGAATCAGAATTTCAGAGTTGGAAGGAACCCCAGTGACCATCTAGTTCAATCTAAACCCCGCCCCCCAAAAAAAATTTCCTCTAATATATCTAACAAGAAGCATTCAACCTTTGTTTGAAAACCTCCAAAGAGGTCCACTGCATCTTTGGAGGGCTTCCTGCCCTGAGCTTGAAGATGGCAGTCATTGTCACTTCCTTTTCAATAGGGTGGCGGGGCCCGAATCCCAGGCTTGAAGTCCTCAAAGCGTCAAATAGATTGTGGGTCTTTTCTGGGACTCACAGAAAGAGCTAGAAGGGATTTCAGGGATTATCCAGTAAAACTCAGACGTGGAGACTCCCCTCTTTTGTTAGGTAGCTCATTCTGTCTTGTGATCCATTCACGATGGAAGGGCTTATCCGTGCTTAAAAGGGCAACAATTATCATGCAGACATGTCAAGCAACTTGCTCACGGATGCTGATGAGACCAGAAACAGAGATCGCCTTCAAAGACTTCCCACAACCATGAAATGATCTTTGACTCCAAAACACTTTGCTTAAGTTCACACGTGTGAAACTCACTCTGGCTCACACTGTGCTGAATGTCATTAACTTGAAGTGTGGTGTTGGGGCAGCTAGGGGGCTCGGTGGTTGGAAAGTCAGGCCTGGAAACAGGAGGTCCTGGGTTCAAATCTGACCTTGGACACTTCCTCGCTCTGTGACTCTGGACAAGTCACTTACCACCACCACACCTTTGCCCTTACTGCTCTTCTAACTTATCAATTCCAAAGGAGAAGGTAAGGGTTGGGGGGGGAAAGGGGAGTCTTTTGTACAGAAATGGGCTGGAGAGGAGTAGAAAGAAGAGTTAGAATGAAGAAAAGCAGCAGATAAGATATCAAACATGTCCATTATTGTCTGGTGAGCTCAATCATACCTGTCATCAGAATCCAATTATTTAGGGTTATTAGAAAGTCACAGAATCTTATGCTGGAAAGAGACCAGAAAGGCAACCAATTCGATTCCCTGCCCAATATATGAATTCCTTCTACAATTGCTCCAAGAGAGCTATTTGACTTTTCCAAACATACTATCAGGGACTTTAGTCATTAGGAATTGCTTCCTTAAGCTGGTCTTTTTTTTTTTCAGTCCTTCTAAATCTTTAACTTGCCATTAATTAAAGTTTCAAAAAAAAATCAAAAATTTAAAAATTCAAGTTGCTATTAAGTCTGCATTGCAGATTTTCCACCATATCTACAACCTAAATTATTTACATTGAATTCAATCAGATGTAGGTGTGTGGGAAAATCTGTAATCTATACAATAGCAAATTGAATTTTCTCTTCTCTGACTTCAATTTTGTTATAAAGGGGATGTTTACTTTTTTTTTTTTAATCCTTACCTTCCATCTTAGAATCATTACTTAGAATCAATGAATTGGTTCCAAGGCAGAAGAGAGAAGGACTATGAGGGTTAAGTGACTTGCCCAGAGTCACACCAGCTAATAAGTGTCTGAGGTCAGATTTGACCCCAGGACCTCCCATCACTAGGCCTGACAATTTACTTTTTAGTTTCACATGGGACCTGAAATAAAAATATGTTTATACAAAAATAACTCAGTTTGATTCTCAAAAATTAGATCTACAGCCTTTTAAAGTTTAAACACAAGTGCACGAGGTCTTCGTGACTATGTATGTTTCTGTAAATTACATCTGTTGTCACAAATATTTCACTAGAAATACAGGGAATTCTGTGATAGTAGCAAATCATAAAATGAATGACAAATTGGAGTTCATCTAAGGCAGGTGGTCTTAGCCCCTGTCTTCCTCAGTTTTATCTGTAAAACAGGGATAGTTATACTACCTACTTCCCAGGGATATTGTGAAGATCAAAATGAGATCACTGTAAAGCCTTGAGCAAAGTGCCTGACATATTCGACCTATAGGTCAGCTAATATTAGTTATTAGTACTGAAGATGAGGCTCTTATTTGGGATTTGAACCCAGGTTCTCTGATATTGGTGGGTTTTTTTTTAAATTTTTATTATACCACTCCTTTTTGATGCCTTTTTTTTTTAAGCAAAAAAATGTTGCTAAAACAACTTTTCTCATTTCCTACTCTACACCTAGCTGTCTCTTGGGTTACTGTCAAGAATGATGGATCGGGGGGGGGGGGGCAGCTGGGTAGCTCAGTAGATTGAGAGCCAGGCCTAAAGATGGGAGGTCCTAGGTTCAAATCCAGCCTCAGACAGCTTCCCAGACCCTGGGCAAGTCATTTGATCCCCATCATCTACCCTTACCACTCTTCTGCCTTGGAGCCAAATACAAAGTATTGACTGCAAGACAGAGGATAAGGGTTAAAAAAAAAAATGATGGATTAGAGCCATAGGATGAACCCAGACTAAGGATGGAACTGACTGGGGTGGGAAAGCTTACTCCAGAAGCTCTGGGGCACAGCCTACAGCCTCATTCACCAATTGAGGTCATTCAAGGCCAACAATCTGGAACTTTGAGTACAATCAACCACCTCTTCAGAGCTGAAAGTATATTTAGATCTCTGATCACACTGCACAGGTTGCTGAGGCAGTACTCTACCCCCAAAGGCAAATTCTTCAGAGGACGCAGGGGCTCATACTGCACCCCAGGGACAGGGAGAAAGCTCAGTCAAGCAACTTGTACGAAAAGTTTATTTTGAGTCTTCCTGGACTATCTCAGTCTAAAGTGCTCTCTGCAGCCTTGGAACTCCTATAGCAATTGTGGCTAATGTCATTCATCTGGCAATTAATTCAGTGCAACTTTAGGACAGTACTGTCATCCTGGACCATTATTGATGGCTTTTGCTGTTAATTTTTCAGATGGTTTTCTTCCATGTCGCCAACTAGACCAGAAGTACCTTGAGGGCAGCTCCTGTGTCTCTTTACAATAAAGACCCCATCAATCAATCAATACATCAAGGATCAGTGATTTCCTCAATGAGGGGACTCTCAGACTGCAAAACATCCATAGCTCAGGAAATAGGTTTTATATAGTTACCTTGGGCACAAAGACGTTGTAACTTGGCCATGACAGTACCAGTAACAGAATGTGAGCATTTAACTCCAAGTCTGCCATTTTGTCAACCATGGCATGCTGTTTCTCTTGCCCACTGGAAGGGTTCAAGAAATACTTGATACAAAATGATAAATGTACATACAAATTTTCAAGTGATAGCTATTGGCTTATCATTTCTTTAAAAATATTGATAGTTCACAGTACAATGTATATGCAGCCTAGCACGGACCTCCAACTTGCTTCCCATTTCACCTGGCTATCCACATTAGCCATCTCTTTGTTATCCATCCTGCCAACACACTCATTTCCCATCCCTACCACCCCCTAACTTCCAACCTTTTCACTTTTTTGCTTTGAGAACATGAATCAAATCAATATTACCATTGCTTCTGGAAAGGAGGTGTCAAGTGGTAGCACCCCGTATGGCTCCACTCGCCATCTCTACGATGTACCAAACCCAAACATTCTTCCTTGAAAACTCTGTGTGTTATCTCCTCCAGCTTCTAGAAGATAGGTCCTACTTTATTTTTATACTTGAATCCTCAGTTCCTAGCAGAGTGATTGGCACATATACATGGATTTAATAAATACTTTTCATTTATGCCTTCAAATTCCAAACCTATCTTGCATAGTCATATCTCTTTCTAGGCTTTTAAAGTTTCCCATGTTCTCTTCCCCACTATTTTACTTGTATCTTCTATCCATCCTTTAAGGCCCAGCTCCATAAAGTTCTCCAATTCAGTGATCTCTCCTCTCTACTGAATTTTTTTTTAATCTGTACTATCTGTCTTAATATCAGTTCTAAGAAAGAAGTGTGGCAAGAATCAGGCAACTGGAGTTAAGTGACTTGCCTAGGATGACACAGCTATAAAGTATCTGAGCTCAGATTTGAACGTGGGGGGGGGGGGGGAGGGGGAGGATAGCTGGGTAGCTCAGTGGATTGAGAGTCAAGCCTAGAGACAGGAGGTCCTAGGTTCAAATCTGGCCTCAGACACTTTCCAGCTGTGTGACCCTGGGCAAGTCACTTAACCCCCATTGCCTAGCTCTTACCACTCTTCTGTCTTGGAACCAATACACAGTATTGATTCCAAGATGGAAGGTAAGGATAAAAAAAAGAAAAAAAGATTTGAACTCCCAACTCCAAGCTTGGCATTCTATCCACTGTGCTATCTAGCTAGCTATGCCTCTGCTGAACTTCTAAATCACCAATTGATCAATCAACCAACAAGCTTTTTGTTAAGAGCCTACCATATTCCAAGCATTGGACTAGACAATGAAGACACAAGTATAAAGAATGACTTTCTCACCTCAAAAGTATACAGTGCCCAACAGTATATAAGGATTTTGTTATACTATTCACTGGCACTTATTATTTACTGCCTTTCACTGCTAGTTATCTTCTAATGTGTCTAAACTTCACCTTCCCAGTGAGAAGAAGCTTCTTGAAGGAAGAAACACGCTTCTTTCCAAAGCTGGGACAAAGCCATCTCTGTAACCCAGGCGGGGTTTGAAAATGGTGTATGTGTACCCACCAGAAGCTCTTAGTCTTAAAATACACGTCATTTATCATAATAAGAACATTCCTTAAAGAGAACTTTTTAGCATTAAAAATATGTATATTTAGAAACAATAATAGAACGCAATTATTGGCAGTCCCCTCATTGCCTTGAGCCCTGAAACACAACAAAGCCTTTACAGCAAACAAAGGAGATAGGTCTAGTCATCCACACCAGGGGAAAACAGAGTGAAAGAAAAAAGCAGATGACCCAGATTGCCACAAGCAGCCGGATGGAGATCAATATGTATATCTTGGGGAGGTCCTGAAGACAGAAGATGAACTGAGCCCCATATTAAGAACTTGAGGTTAGATAAGATCTTATCAGTGCTCAGGGCTGGGATTTCTATGAGACCAAGGGCTCAATGCCAATCAAGCCCATCTCTTTCACAGTCACATGCTCCCAGTGATCCCTTTGGAAGAATGAACATAACAAATAATGCAAAGAGTGACAGAAAGATGCAGAACAGGCGGTTACCAATGCTACAGAATGGTGGCAAGGGGTCATGCCACAAGGTCACTGAAGGCACCAGGGAACCGAGAAGGAGGGAGGAGAGCGGCCACACAGTTAGAAGGAGACACATAGGGATGGGCAATCCGAGAGGCAACGCCCGGTCCCCAACAGCAGCAGAGAGACCTTCAGCAAGCTGGGAGAGAAAAAAGAGGAACCACCTGGGAGGAGAGGGTGAAGGAATCCCTTGGGGAAGTGCCAACGCTGACCAAATCCTGGACCTTGGCTTTGGACCCTGCCTCTGTTGTCTGTACTGCCCTTCAGATAGGTTTCTCTTATCAGGACAGGGTGGCCTGAAGGAGAGCTAGATAAAGCTGGGCTAAGAGGCCTTGCATCTCAATAAATATTTGTTTACTGGAAGAAATTTCCTGCAGACTTCTTTCAGGGGCTGCCAGGGGGCTGGTTGATAGGCATTCATGTTCACCTAACACAACTGGATCACTTACCTAGCTAACTTAATCTCACAGGGGATCGCAGGATGAAAAGGACAATTTTTAGTAGCCCAGGAGGCAGGTTGCCCCTTCAAGCTCACAGACCTTTCTACAGCTGAATGTACAGGCTATAGTGACATGGAACCCCAGAATTGAATGCTGATGGAGTGGAGAATGCTAATTGCTGTGTTTTGGCACAGGACATGGATGTACTATCCAAGATGGAAAGAGGGAAGAGGAGGGACCTGGGGAGAGACCTCCTTTACCTCTTGCCTTGCTCTGAGGAGCTTTGCCTAGAATCATCCTGGATGCTTCTGACTTGATCTCAGTTCTCAACTTCACAGGGCCATCATCTGGGCTCAAGCTGGTATGTAAACAGGCAACTGTGCCAACAGTGAGACTCTGGATGCTCCAGAGGGGCCAGGACTCAAAACATGTGGGGACCAGGAGAGTTTAGGGTAAAGGGTCTCCAGGCAAAGTTAAGAGTATGAAGACTGTGAGAGAGAAAGAACAAAGAGAAAGGAAGAAAGGTGTGTGGGGAATTAGGGTGTTCTGTGGGAGAGGGAGACAGTTAATGTTTTATAAATTATAAAATTTTTTAATGTAAGGTCTTGGACTTTATTTTTGCAAAGATTTTTTCTGAAATGCCTATAAATTAAAGGGGGAAAAAACCTCTCCCACATGGCTGTCATGGGAAAAATATTTTTCTTGAGAAATCTCTGACTAGTTCCTTCAGCTTCTTCTCTCTCTAGGCCCCTTCCATAGTGCCCTCTCACTATGAAGAACTAAATGTAAGCCCAGGGCAGCCAGATGGCACAGTGGATAGAGTGCCAGGTCTAAGTAGAGAGAACTTAGGTTCAAATCTGACGTCAGACACCTCCTCGCTGTGTGACCCTGGGCAAGTCACTTAGCCCCATTTGCCTAGCCCTTGTCCTTCTGTCTTAGTGTTGTTACTAAGACAGAAGTAAGGGTTAAAAAAAAAAAAAAAAGCGCAAGCTCTAACATCAAAAACCTAAAAACCACAAAGTATTTTGTCTCTTTAATTCTCCATAAGGCATTTACTATCATCATGTTTTTCAATGGTAAAAATGGCCCCCTCATTCTCCTTTGTTCATGTAGGCACCTAGGTTTGTAGACAGGAAAAAAGTGAGGACCAAAAAGAGTTTCCAAGTAAGATCACTAAAAGAGGAAAATCCTTTTTTCTCTTTCTCTCAGCTACACAATTGGCCTTGAAACAGGCCAGGCAAAAGGAAAGGTATCACCTTGGGTGAGCAGGTTGGCAGGATTTTCCTAGCTGGGGGACGAGGCCCATGGCTGGACCGCTGGTTACCCTAATGAATACCCATCTCTCCCATACCCAGGACTCTCTCCTTCAGCTCGCCAACCCATTTCCCACTCCTCCACCCTCCTCGAAAGAAAGACAGCTTCTCAGTAGTTGGACAAGCCCTCCCCAACATCAGTCCAGAACAGAACAGTCCATTCGTTCTCTTTAAATCATGTGGTGGCTCTGTACAGAAGTGGATAGGTGGGCAGACAGAGAGAGGGAGAAAGATCATCGGGGAGCACTGGGGGGAAACAAATTCTTATCACAGCCGCTGCCGATATCTCATGATGACCCAGGCTGCTGCCAAGGCAACAGCCATCAATGGCACCAACACCATGGCAACGGGGACGCCACTTGGTTCTCCTTCCCCTCGATGGCCCAAGGGTCCGTTCTGCACCTGGACCTGGAAGGGAAAGAAGAATATTAATCCAAGTCAGCCAGTATTTCAGAAATACCACCAAAAGACACAAGCACAAAGCAAAGGCAAAAAGGTATGTGTTATTTGTGCTACAGCTCTTGGACAGGGGTTTGGGTGAGAGGGCTCCACCATGGTTTTGCTGAAGAGTGGAGGTGCTCAAGGCCCCCCTGGAGGCAATAGGCCTGTAAGGGGTTCATAAAGCTCAAGGCTCTCCCAGGAGTGATGATCCTAAAGGCCCTCTAGGGCAGAGGGTGGAAGTTACTAATTCCCTCTGGCACCCAGGGCTGCTGTGAGAATTCAATCAAATCCCAGATGGCTCTCTCCTCAGGAATCAAAGTTTGGTCTTTCATTCACTGCCTAAACTTCTCTTCCCCCAATTCTCAATACATGAAAGGAAGACAAATCCACATAATTTCAGCAAAATAAATGATAAATATAAAATAGTCAAATTCTAGGTTAATGAGTTCTTATAGCTGCTTTCTCCTATAGCTGAGTGACTCCTTTGTAAGATATACCAAATACCTCAGTTTGGTAGTTCAGACTTATCTAACTCTCTGTGATACCATAAAAAGTTTTCTTGGCAGATACTGGAATGGTTTGCTATTTCCTTTTCTAGTAAATTAAGACAGACAGAAGTCAAGTGACTTGTCCAGGGCCACATAGCTAGTGTCTGAAACTGGATTTGAACTCAGGTCCAGGTCCATTGTTCTATTCCCTGAACCATCTAGCGCTCTCTCTCTCTCTCTCTCTCTCCTTTCTGTGATAATAAAGGACATCAATACCCATTATTGACCTCTCAAACTTCCCAATCCATTTCCCATTACCTGACCTTTCCATCTCAAAGACACAGGGATTGTCACACCCTTGACCTCACCACTACTCATGAGCCTTCCATTTCAAAAATTGACTAATACCTCCAAAAATACATTTATCAAATCAGAATTTCCTGTTTATCATTTCATATCTCCCTATGCCATATTCCTCCTAAAGACAGTCTTTATTTTTTAAAACCTTACCTTCTGTCTTAGAATTGATACTAGATATTGGTTCCAAGGCAGAAGGAGGGGTAAGGAGTAGGTAATTGAGGTTAAGTGACTTGCTCAGGGCCATAGAGCTAGAAAGTCTCTGAGGCCACTTTGAATCCAGGACCTGCTGACTCCAAGCCTGGTGCTCTATCCCAAGCTACCTAGCTCCCCAACCCAATATATTCCCCATCCTCGCTAAGAATTCTAAACCCTTCATCCCTCAAAAATCTTCCAAACCATTAAACTGCCAATCTCACTTTACTCCTTTGCCCTTGCTGATCCCATAATTAATAAGTTCAACTGTATTCGTCCTCTCTCTAAAATCCCTTGCCCCCAATCTTAAGAACTTTCTTGCCTTGCCAAATGCCAACTCTGGATTATCCTCACCATCTATCACCTCTCCATTTTTACTCACAAAACTGGAGGATATCATGTTCACCTGGCCCAAAACAACCCCAAATGGGGTCACAAAGAGTCAGATACGACTGAAAACTAACAAAAAGAGTTTGACAGCTTCAAAGGTCCCTTCTGTTTCAAATTTACAATTCTAAGTTATCAACTCTGCAAACTGGCTTCCAACCTCATTGCCTAACTGAAATTACTCTCACCAAAGTCACCATGATCTCTGAACTGCCAAGCCTGATGGCTCTGTCTTGGGAGAGGCTTGGAATGTGGCTGAATCTAAATAGCTAACAGTGTCCCAGATGGCACTTGGAACATCACAGACTACAGGCTGCACCTCAAGGGACTTTAAATACATGAGAGCACATCAAAACCCTCCTCCCTACACTCCCACTTATGACCTAGAAAAGATAACAGGAGAAGGAAAGGCTGGGAATTTGTATGGATCTCCAGAAAGCCTGATCTTTGAAAACTGGCTTCAAACCCACAGACAGAGGGATGCCCACCCTATGCTGCACTTTCAGAGACACGGCAGAACCAGCATTTCGGAAGAGGTCCACAGCATCTTGATGCAGCAAATTCTTCAGGTCTTGGCCATTCACCTGCCAAGAACAGGAAGGAAGAAGAGAATTTAGAAGCAAAGCTCAAGTAAATCCACCCATCAAGTTTATGAGAGGTCCTCAAAACACAAATTCCTCAAAGGAGATTCTATGGCTAATTCACAAAGCAGGCTTTATAAGGAGGGCAAGAAATGCATACAGGGTAAAGAATACACAGACCTTGTCAAAAATTTTCCATGGCTCCCTACTGCTTCCTGAGTAGAGGCCAAACTCATTTTTTATGAATTCAGGGCCTCCTCGACTTGGTGCTGTCCAATCTTTCCAGTCATACTTAACTTGGTCTCCCATTACTACCATTCTTGCACTCTGTGCCCCTGACAAACTGGACTACCCTCTGGCTTTCTGTGGGTCCTCCTACCTCCAGAACTAGGCTCACACTGTGCTCAGTGCTTAATGTGCCTTCCCTCTTCCTCCTCTACATAATTTCTACCCAAATCAAGTGTCACCTCCTCCACGTGCTTCCCCAATCCCTTTGCAGGCCAAGTTCTTTCTCCTTGGTCCTCACCAGGACTCAGTTTTAGACTCTCCAGCATTCAGTGCACAGGGTCAGGGGTTGGTGTTCCCCCACCCCCAGCTACCAAGAAACAACTGAAGAAACTGCTCTGTGACTGAATATTACTGTGTAGTGAAATAGAACAAATACAAAGAGTCAAAGAAAGTGAAGAAGCTTTACATGAAATGATATAAACCAAAATAAGCAGAACCCAAAGAATGGTTTATAAGACAATCACAACAATCTACAGGAAAACAACAATAAAACAATTTTTAATTCTGATCAACACCCCATTCCCTAGTAATGGTAAAGCAAGCTTCCTGCTTCTCAGTGAGAAGTGGCAGGCTATAGGTGCTGAATGAATAGACATTTTCGGCCATGACTGATGCATAGATTTGCTTTGTCCAACTGCATTTACTTGTTACTAGGGAGGGTTCGTTTCATGGAATGAGGGAAAGGGAGGAGGGGAATGACTGGGAAGTAATAGCAATCAAAAAGATCAATAAGACTTTTTTTTAAACCCTTACCTTCCATCTTAGAGTCAATACTGTGTATTGGTTCCAAGACAGAGGGTTAAGTGACTTGTCCAAGACAAAGGATTAAGTAACTTGTCGAGACACAGCTAGGAAGGGTCTGAGGTTAGATTTGAACCCAGGACCTCCCATCTCTAGGTCTGGCTCTCAATCCACTGAGCTACTCAGCTGCCCCCTTTCCCCATCCCCCCATAAGACATTTTAAAAAATGAAAGGTAAAAGGTGCAGAGGAAAAAGTATAGTGGACCAAAAAGAGTGAAAAGTGTGATGAATAAAATTCTGAGAGATGGGGTTCTGGGTATAAAAAAAACAACTGATTGACTGGACTAGCAATAACCAATAAATTAATGGTCAATGATCTGGGTAATCAAAGACAAAGATTCAAGGTCCTGGATCACTTTAAATGCTCCAGCTCTCCCTGTGACAGTTCAGCCCTCCCCTGAATTAACTGTTGAACGCTTGATGGGAAGTAGGCTAAGGGCTCTCAGCCCTTCCCAGGTTACTTCAGTTGGGAGTGGGGGTCATCCAGGAGTGAGACCAGGTCAGGAGGTGGCAGCCGCCTTCGGCCCTATGATCAAAGAAACCCGCCTGCTTCTGGGCAGCTCTCACCTCCCTGATGCGTCCCCCTACCTCTCACAAATGGGTACAGGGACCCAAGCTCACCCCCAGGAGTATCTGGTTGAGGTTATTTACAGATTCCCAGTTTAGCAGATGTCATAGGGCATTTCTGGGGCTGTCAGGGAAAGGGCAACTGTTATGGGCAGAGAAGAGAATATTACAAATTTCTATCAGTCATCAAATGATACAATATTAAAATGACCCTAACCAATACATTGCATCTCTCTAGGGTTAGGTTTCTTCATGTCTTCCTTTTTTTTTAAAGCTGAGAAGTATCTAAGGTCACATTGGAACCCAAGTCCTCCCAACTCCAGGCCTAGTGCTCTATTTACTATACTACCTAGCTGCCCCAACACTGTTTTTAAAAAGCAGTACTAATAGATTTATTTGTTTGAGAATAGAGACTCAAAAAGTGGATTTTAGATCTTTGAGGGGTAATTATTGCAAGTAGATCATGAATCCATATTCAATGTTAGCAAAAATACCTTAGGTAGACAGAATGAATAGATAATGTCCCATATATAGTTTTCCAAATGCTTTTTTGATTAATAAAATGCTAATCCAGTAAAATCGTCATTGAAGTCATAGCAGCCTTCTGTCATAGTAGGTTTTCTCAAATAAAAGATACTAAAAAGGTACTCTACTTGACAAAGGAGTTGAACATAGAACGTATTTTGCTTCAGCTTCAGTTATTAAAAATATTTACAAAATGAATTAATCCCCTAATACACCGAAGTACAAGGGTTTAAAAAAAATGAATTAATCCCCTTTCCTGCCTTAGTAAGCATAATAGAAGGAACTTAATCAAACCCTTTTAACAACTGAGGATCTGAGGCTTGTTATTCATTTAAAATATAAACTCTCCCTATATGATAGGCTATCAGTAGATATAGAAAATATAATAAGAGGAACTGAATGTGTCCCTCAGGTCATAAATGCCAGAAGTTCATTGGTACTAAATACCTGAAGTGATTTCATTTTCTTGCCCTTCTTGAGGCTTGCTTTGGCAGCACACATATGAAAATTATGGCAATTCAGTGAAGATTAGCACAGTCCCTGCACAAGGATGACACACAAATTCATAAAATATTCCATAGAAAAAATAAAAATTTCTTGCCCTTTACATCTCCTCATCAGAGATTAGAGCAAAGGTAAAAAACAAATCTAGGAAGGCTTGTTGTAGACCAGTGAATTAAATGTTACATGGTTTTAGCTGTTGATGCCATTTTACTTGGCCCTGAATGGTTTCTCCTTTACAGATACACATCAATGATTGTTCTATCTCCACCTTTGGTTTCTATGCCCAATGGGTACTATACAGTACTGTCATCTGGGCACATTTCACCATCTAATTCACTGTATTTTATAATCTTGTTTCACAGTATAAAATTTAGCAGACTAACGACCTGGTCCCTCTGTGGTATTAAAAGGCAAAAGGTTTTGTTAAAATGAAACCATCACCAATAGAATAAGTTCAGTCATCACCTTTCAATTGATAAAATAAATGGAGATCTCATAAAAGTCTGTTAAGTGACCTTGTCCTTGTAGCCAAACTGTAGGAGACATCTCCTAGAGAGAAGCTTCCTGAGTGACCTATTACAATGTTTCCTAATCGAATGACAGCAGTGTGGCAGAGTGAATAGACTCTTATATTACAACAATGACCAATATGAAAGTGTGGTTTGCATGATAATATATGTATGGCCCAGATCAAATTGCTTGCCATCTCCAAGGAAGGGTAGGGAGATGGTTTGGATCTTATAATTTTTGAAAATCTTTGTTAAAAATTATTTTTACGTGTAATTGGGAAAATAAAGTATCTTTGAATTTAAAAAATAAATACTCCACTGGTAAAATCTTATTTATACTTAGAGTTGTTCAAATATAAAGCTTTAATTGTCTTAAAAGAATTGGGCATGGTCCAGAAAGCTCACAAGATAGAAATGTTTCCCCAAGAAAAACCACCTTTTCTTTGGGGAAGGGGGGGGCAGTCAATGCATAACAACAATTTTAAAATATTCATTATTCTAGTAGATAAGGGAGAATCATCATGTTGCTTTTTAACCTTAGGAAATGGAACTATGATGAAAGGTAGACATCATTTAGGTAAAAATAGAAGAGGTTAAAGTCAAGCCCAGAGGATGTCAGGAGATCAGATCAAGATCTCTTATTGGAAGCCCATAACTGCATGCCAAGGATTAAAAATATTGAAGGCTCCAAAGCACATAACAAAACAACCAAAACCCACAATAAAACCACAAAACAACAAAATCTATTGGAGTGAAAAAAGCAGAGCTCATCAAAACAAGGAAGGAAGCCACTAAACTAAGAACAGGGAAGTCCAAAATCTGACAGATGGGCCAAGAAATAACTGGAAGAATAACAAGCAAGAGTTACATAGCTAGGGGATGGGGCAACAAGGTGCACAGTGGCTAGAGGGCTGGGTCTAGAGTCAGGAATTTCAAATCGGGCCCTGGACAAGTCACTTAGCTCAATTTGACTCTAAAATAAAATTCATAGCCAAGAGGAAACCCTTGGAATACAGCAAGGTAAGCAAAAGAAAGTGTGGAACTACTCCAGTGGTCATGGCACAAAACAGGAATAGGGCAAATTATACAAGAAAAGTCACTATACTGTCTATATATGTGGCACAGCAATTCTACTAGTGGGCATATATACTCCAAAGAAGCCAATGCCAAAAACAAAGGTTCAATATATTCTAAAATATTCACAGTAGGACTCTTTATGGTCATAAAGAAGCAGGAACAAAGTGAGTACCATGAGCATATTCAGGGGATCACAGGGTTCATGGAAGGAGTCAAGTACAGAAACTCTAGAAAAGGCAGAAGGGGGCAAGTTGTGAAGGGCTTTAAAAGCCACCCAGAAGGGTTTTCTATTTAACCCTGAAGGTCCCTGGGAGCTCCACAAATTTTGGAACAGGTTGGGCGCCAGGCATCAGACCTGAGTTTGAGGAAGATCGCTTTGCCAGCTGAGGAGAGATAACCGGATGGCGAAAGCCCTGGGATGGAATGACCAGCTAAAAGACTATAGCAATAGTGGGGATGAGGGGGAGAACCATGCATTTGAATGGCGAGAAGGATGTGTTTGGGAAGGATGCTGTAAAGACAGAACTCTCAGACTCAACAAACAGACCAGATGTACAGAGTGAAGGACTAGGAGGATCTCAGTGTCCCCGACAGTGACTGGACAATCTGAAGAGGGGAGCACTGGAGGGGAATGATATCCAAGAGGTCATTTTGATGCTCAGGAAGTTAGGGGTGAGTATACAGATCTGGAAATCAATCATAAAAAGATGTTAAATGAACCAAGGGAGATTGTATAGAGAGGGAAAAGTGGAGAAGGTCCAAATCAGACCTTTGGGGCCGCTCACAGTTAGTGCATGCCCTGAATGAAAATCTAACAAGAGACTCAGAAAGAGCCATCCGGCAGGAGAAAAACCAGGAAAGAGAGGGACACTCAAGTCTAGAGGGGGAGAGTAGCTGGGAGAAGAGGGATATCAAAGGGGTCAGATGACGCAGAGAGAGTAAGGGCAAGAACCGAGAATAGGCTGCAGGGTTTGGTGGTGACATTGCTGGCACTTTGCAGAGGGCAGCTTCAGCTAAGTGCTGAGGCTGGATTGGCAAGGGCTTCAAATCAAGGGAGAGGAGAGGAGATGGAAGCACCAAGGGTGAATGGTTGGTCAGAGTTTTGCCATGAAGGGGAGAGATATAGGCTGATGGAGAGTGAGGACAGGTTTAGGACAGCAAGGAGCAAGTTAGAGTTTTCTGCAGAGAGGGGGAGATGCAGAGATGTTTGCAGATAGCAAGGAAAGAACCAACAGATAAGGAGAGACTGAGAGATGGGGAAAGAGCAGGGATGATAGAAAGGCCAGACTAGGAAAGAGAAGACGGGATGAGATCACTTATGTATAGAGAGGATTTCCTTGGCATGAAGAATGAGCTAGCGGGAAAGCCACCTGAAAGACATGAGACAAAGAAGAACAGGGAGGAGCTCTCAGCATATGGCCTCAATTTTTCCAGCAAAGTGTGAGGCAAGGTCCTCAGCTGAGAGGGTGAGAAGCCAAGTGGGGCTAAAAAGGTTTAGAGAGGGCACATAGTAGGAAGGTGGTGTCTAAGGACTGAATGGCAGCAGTGAGGGCCCAGGAGAGATTATGTTACAAATGCGGAATCAGTCCAGTAGGCACAGTTTAATGATTTTACCAAGCTTGTTTGGCAGTCTGGGAATAGAGGCAAAGAAGGCAGAAGGTGGGAGGGATCCCCACTTGGTGCCTGACAAGGCATGAGCAGCAAAGAAGAGACTGAGGGAGCCCCATACAGAGGACAGGACATGGCTGAAGTGATTCACCAGGGTCCATCAGGATCAGAAAGGGAGGAGATGCCATAGTGCATAGGCTTGGGAAAGAACCAAGGGTTGGAGAGACTAGAAGAGGAAGAACAGGGTGAGGGTCAGAATGAACAGAGAAAGCCAGAATGGTAAAGGCTTACAACCACTTCTAGGGATAGCTGAGGTAGAGTGGAGGAGTGGACAATGGAGAAGGAGAAACAGAAAAGTTAGTGTTTGAGGGAGTTTCAATATATATGCTGACATTCTATAGTTATGAGGGCAGCATTCTGGGTGAAAAGACAGTGAGTCAGGCCTGAATGGCCTAATGCAGTGCCCAGCACATAGCAATCACTCAACAAATATTTTTGTGTAAAAACTTCTACCTGGGCCACACATGAGTATGTTTCCTTGAAACAGCATTGCAATGTCATCTCCTATTTACAGACTTGCTCCTAGAAACATCCAACATTTGTGTTTCTAAACTTCCCAACTTCTGTTCCTCTCACAAAATAACGTTTTGGCCTTCAAAGTTTCAAGGGATGGGAGTGAAGGGGTAGGCTGGGATGGGAGAGAGAAATAAGGACCTGGTGCCCTGAAGTCCATCCTTGGACCAAGTACTGAAGCTAAATAAGTTTCTGTTCCTGGAGACCCTGAGTCAATTAAAGAACAAGCTGAAAGGGACAGCTAGGTTGCTCAATGGATAGAGAGCCAGGCCTGGAGACAGGAGGTCCTGGGTTTAAATGTGGCCTCAGATTCTTCCTAGCTGTGTCACCCTGGGCAAGTCACTTACCCCCATTGCCTAGCCCTTACCACTCTTCTGCCTTGGAACTGGTAGTTAGTACTGATTCTATAAGGGAAGAGATAAAAGATAAAAAGGCAAGCTGAAGTCTCAATCTCTTCAGTCAGTGCTGACTAACTCAGACTCAGTCACTGAGAGAGGAAAGGATGGAATCCCACCCTCTGGCCTCCCAAAGTATCTCTGCCTGAAGCTGGGGGCCCCAAGATAAGGCACTGGCACATACCCATCCTTTCTGGGGGAGAGATGGGGCAGGGAAATGGTTCCAGACCTATGACTCACAGGCATAGGGAACACCAGCAGTCAAACCTCTCTCCACTAAGGCAAACAGGTGACAGCTCACAGCCAGAGATCTGCCCGAGACACTGAGAGGGTAAGGAACCTGCCCACAGACACTGAGCACATGTCAGAACCAGGACACGAACTCAGATCTTCTTGCCTCCAAAGGTGAACTCTATTCACTATGTCACACCACCTCCTACAATCTTGATCCATACTACTTATGAATGACTGGAAACATCAGGAGTGCCTGAAAGGAAAGTGAACTACCACAAAAACCAAGAAACCACCAGACTGCCACTGAGGCAGGATCCTCAACATCCAGGCCTCCTCTGTGGGTTCCATACTCCTCATTATCTCTGATGGGCCTTTCCTACTACTTCTCAATCGGTGACCTCCCATTCCTGTCTCATGGCCTATGCTAAGCAGGGTTTCTTTCTGGTTCTCCTAAAGAGAATGGGGATAGCTCTGGGCCAGTCATTTATCCTCCTTGGGGGATAAATATGAATAAATAAATAAAATGGAATAAAATAAAGGGGTCAGCCTCAGTGAGCTCCACTCTCTGATGGTCGAAGCTGAAGGCTCTTGTCATTAATGACCTTTCCCATGGCCCATTCCTAATCCCTCAGTCCATTTCAGGGTGTAAGAGTCAGGCCTATGGCTAGGTCTACTCTGCCAACATCATTACCATGTCCGCTCTTCCTATCAGATATGAGAATATCAATAGTTACCTACCCTCAGCCCAACCTGGAATCAAAGTAAGAGAAAGAAAAGGCAAAAATAATTTTCCCCAGCCCTCCCTGTACACATATATATGTTTATGTGCCTACACATGGCCATGCACATGTACACACACACACACACATCGGAGGTGACCACAAGCAGCCCTAAGAAAGGCCAATATTGGGAGCAGCTGAGTAGCTCAGAGGATTGAGAGCCAGGCCTAGAGTCCAGAGGTCCTAGGTTCAAATCCGGCCTCAGACACTGCCCATCTGTGTGACCCTGCGCAAGTCACTTGACCCCCATTGCCTACCCTTACCACTCTTCTGCCTTGAAGCCAATACAAAGTATTGACTCCAAGATGGAAGGTAAGGGTTTTTAAAAAAAAAAAAAAGAAGAAAGGCCAATGTTTTCTATTTTGTTTTCAGTAGTTATGGAAATTCACACTTCCTGACAGTCTGATTTCTTTAAGCCCCATCATTAACTTTTTTACAGCCCAAGCTACTTACACAAATCCTACCAATTTCTCTACATGTCTTACATTTGTATTTCATACATCCTAGCTGGGGTCTTAGCTAAGCTCCTAAGACTAGGTCCTGCTGCATCTGAAAAAGGGGCTCACTCCAAAAGCTACCCAAAGAAAGGGTCGCAGGGAAGGCCCAAATCCAACGACAAGTATCGACATGGGATATAGATGCACTGGGATTGCAACTACCAGAGGAGCAGTCTTGGCAGGGAAGAAACTCTGTATTGTGAGGCTCGAGGCCCAGCATTCTTGATCTACTCTTGTTTCCTGCACCTTGCTTATTAACTATGTGACCATCATCAGCAAATCCCTTCCCTTCTGTGCCTGATCATATTCTGTTAAAAAAAAAAAAAATAGGGGCAGCTGGGTAGCTCAGTGGAGTGAGAGTCAGGCCTAGAGACAGGAGGTCCTAGGTTCAAACCCGGCCTCAGCCACTTCCCAGCTGTGTGACCCTGGGCAAGTCACTTGACCCCCATTGCCCACCCTTACCAATCTTCCACCTATGAGACAATACACCGAAGTACAAGGGCCTAAAAAAATAAACAAATAAATAAATAAATAAATGAAAAATAAATAAATAAAAAAAGACACCACCTCACCACCTTACTGGTCTAAAGACAACTCACCTGATCATATTCTACTAAAAAAAAAAAAAAAAGACACCACCTTACTGGTCTAAAGACAAGCATCAAACTAGATAATATCTAGGACTCTTAAGATCACCTCTATGGTGCAATTCCAGAAGCAGAAATACTTCCAAAGAAAGGGAGAAGGTGTAAGGCTTAGGTGACGGAGGCCCCTGAAGGAGGTGATAACCAGTTCTCACCGAGAGGATCTTATCCCCCTCCTGGAGCCGCCCATCCTGGGCCGCAGCCCCATCCTCTTTGATTCGGCTGACGTAGATGCCAGTGTCGTTGGATACATACTGTTGGTCTGTCCCTCCGACGATGTTGAAGCCCAGCCCTGAGAAAATCACAAGGGAATGGAAGGGGGAGGTGGGGGAGAGAGAGGGAGGGAGGGGATCGAGAGAAGACACAGGAACAAAGAGACAGTGGGACAGAGAGAGAAATGAGAATGTCAGACAACATAGACGCAGACCAGGTAAACAGGTGAAGTGGGGTCAAGAGAGCATCCCCACAAAACAAGCCATCGCTCCCACAGCTGTCTACTTGGATCGGTCTGGGAACAAAATGAGATTGGAGGGATTTACCAAAGGTTTCAGGAAAATGAACCGAGAATTAGCATTAATTCCTGTAGGACTAAAGACCTGCGCTCTACTTCCAATGGCAACATCAGGAAGGTGGCCCAAAGTACAGAGTCTTCATCCATTATGCTCTTTATAGTGGGGAATGAAGTGAGCAAAACCAGGAGAACAATTTATACTATAATTTTGAGAACTTCTGTAAATGGATGAAAAAAAATGAGCAGAACCAGAAGAACAATTTATGTAATAACAACAACACTGCAAACAAACAATTTTGAAAGCTTAAGAATGATGAGCAATACAATGACCATTCATGATTTCAGAAGACCAATGATGAACATACCATCCATGACAGAGAAGTAAAAGATGGATTTGGGGAAGGAGACACACTTTTTTTTGTATAGCCATTGGGGCAATTTGTTTTGCTTGATTATGCATATTTATTGTAAGAATTTATTTTTTTTTCTTTCCTTTTTTCTCCAATGGGAAGGGCTTGGGATGGAGAGAAAATAGATTTCCTTTCATTATTTTAAAAATGTAGAAAGGTGGAAGGGATGCTACAAGTGGGAAATGTTGCAAGTACTTTCATATAAAATCATTATATTATTAATTTTACTTAACTGTTTTACATTGCTATAAGACCCCATTAAGTGGGAATGATTTGTAAATGTATGTAATGTAAATACACAAAAAAAAAAAAGCACTGAAAGTGAAAAAAAAACTGTTCAATAGGGCGGGGAAAAGTGCTTTTGGCCTATTACTAAGTGAAAGATGTGCTCTCAAAATAACAAAATAGAAAGGAACATGTCATGCAAAGACCTTCACCCCCATTCTTTTATTTCTCTAGGTCCTGTGTCATTTTGGGTAGGCTATGAGCTGGAGAAGAAAATGGCAAATCATTTCAGTGGCTCTGCCAAGAAAACTCCAAATTGGATCATGAAGTGGAACTCGACTAAGAGCGACAGACAATAACAATATGGTTTGAGAGAAGAGGGCAGCAAAGTGGGGCAGTGGATAGAGGGCTGGGCCTGGAGGCAGGAACACTCATCCTCCTGAGTTTAACCCTGGCCTCAGACACTTACTTTACTGTATGACCCTGGACAAATGACTTAACCCTGTTTGCCCAAAGTTTCCTCATCTGTAAAACAAGTCAGAGAAAGAAATGGCAAAGTACTCTAATATTATTGCCAAGAAAAGCCCAAATGGGTCATAAGGAGTCATGCATGACTGAAACGACTGAACAACAAGTAGTTTAAAGGTTAAAATTTATTAATTTTTGATGAGAGAGGAAACTGGAAAAAGAACAGACTAGAGGACCAAAGGACAACTACTACTTGATGGAAGAACCAAGCCTGTCAAGAGCTCAGAGAATTCTCTGCTCCCTTCTTAAACCTATAAGCAACAATCAGGTTGATTATGAATGACTAACAATAATAATAATAGCTAGCATTTATATGGTACTTTAAAATTTATAGAGCACTTTACAAATATTATCTCGTTTGATCCTCATAACAACCCCAGGAGGTAGGTGCTATTATTATCCCCATTTTACAGATAAGGAAACTGAGGCAAAGGTTAAGTGATTCATCTAGAATCATAGAGCTACCAAGAGCCTGAGTTTAGATTTGAACTCAGGTCTTCCTGACTACAGGTCCAGCATTCTCTCCACTGTGCAACCTAGCTATAGCCTTCACCCACCAGTCTCCATCAACCCACTACCAGGAACACAATTTAATTCATGATGGATAAGCTCAGGGCCTACTTTCTTCCCCACCTAGAACCCTCTAACTTACTCTGCCCAAACAAGGCTGAAAGGAAAGAGGGAGGCCTTTTTAGGAGCTGCCAGTGAAATGGGGCATGGCTCTAGGTTAGGGATATCTCAAGGCTCTTTCTAAAACACCTACACCACAATCCCCCAACCCATACAGAAGTGCCCTCTAATTTTAAAATGGGGGTGCTGGGGAGAACAAGGTAAAAGACGACCAAACAATTCAGAAATCAGCAATAAAATCTCCTCTTCTCATTTCCACTGTGGAAATCCACTGGCCCAATCTGCTTGCCAGAAGGAGGGAAGAGTTATAAGTCCCCGGAAGAGGAGCCAAATTGCAGCCCTAGTCTGATAGAAGTCTGGCCCAAAAACCACCCACAAGAAAAGTCTCTGAGGACAGCAGGCCCTCGGGGAACCCCCCCCCACTGCCCTTCGGGCTCCCCCTGAATAAGAGGCAGCTGTGATGGGCTGAAAAACTTTTCCTGATGAATGTCCAAGCCAAGCCCTTGCCCCTACCAGTGATCCCCTTATGTTCTTGTGTCAAAGGCCTAAAAATGGAGAAGGGGGATGGAAGGCATCCTCACTGGGCACAACAGGGAAATACCGTGGGTTTCCTGCTTCTTCCCCACTGGTACCCAGAAGCTTCTCCCCAGCAACAGGTCTTCCACCCTTCTCTGCATCACCACAGCTCCCTCTTGCCAAGACCTCCATCCCAGTACCCATGGTTTTACCTGGCCTCCACCTGACCTCACAGAAACGACTACCTTCCAGAGGAGTTGACCTCGACTCAATCTACCACCTAGTAGCCTTCCAGGCCCAGCATTACCCCTGAATGGGCCAACAGGCTCTTAGGATACAGCCAACTCCTTTCTTTGGGCTGTGCCAAGAGGATGGAGGGGACTGGTCACAGGGTGATCAGTCTCTTCTTCCATGAAGAAGAGAGCACTACCTTTTTTTTTTCAACCCTTTACTTTTGTTTTAGTAACAACTCTCGGGAAGAAGGCAAGGGCTAGGCAGACAAGGTGAGGTGACTTGGCCAGGATCACACAGCTAGGAAGTGTCTGAGACCACATTTGAACCCAGGGCTTCCCGTTTCTAGGCCTGGCTTTCCATCCACTGAGCCACCTAGCTGCGCTGTCCCCCCACTCCTTGGGGACATTATTTTAATGATACAGAGAACTCCGGGGGGGGGGGGGGGGAAGGAAACTTTCCCTACTAACACAAATTCTCTGGAATTTAGTTCTTTTTTAAATCTGGATCCCAAATGGAAGTCTCCCTTACTTGGTTTCATTTTTATATACAATTTAAGCTGACAGATGGATCAGTAGAGAGTACTTGGAGTTAGAACTTAATCTTAAGAGAGTTCCCTAGAGCACGAAAGGGGTGCCTGGATCACAGAGCCTGTCTGTGTTGGAGGCAGGGCCAGGTCTCTCTGGCTTTGAAACCTTCTCTGGACCTCCCTGGCCATGCTGCCTCTCACACTTGAAAGCCCCACTTAAATCCCACTCCTTCCTAACTTCTTTGGCCCATATTTGCTCTCAAAATTCCTAATTATTGGCCTTTTATCAAATGCTCTTTTGTATCATTACTAATATTTCATTCTACCTTATTTCCCCAAATGAATCATAAGTAACCTCACTGTGAGAATCTTACCATATTTTTCTTTTATCCCTCACAGCATCTCACACGGGGCCTTACATAAAAAGAAACCATTATTAAGTAAATACTCCATGCAGGATCAGTATTGGGGATATAGAGACAAATGGCAAACAGTCCTCAATCTCAAAAAGCTTTTCTTTGTGGAGGAAGGAAGAAAGGGAATGTGGCTTTTACATGAATAATTACAATTACAGATAGCTCCAAAATTCGTTCATTCATTCAATACACATTTATTAAGCCTAAGAGGCAACTAGGGAGCTTAGAGGATAGAGCATGAGGCCTGGAGGCAGGAGGACTTGAGTTCAAATCTGGCCTCAGACACTTTTTAGCTGTGACCCTGAAAAAGTCACTTAATCCCAATTGCTTAGCCCTTGCTACTCTTCTGCCTTGGAATTGACATTTAAAGAAGCGACTAGATGGTCCAATGGCTAGAGAGCCAGGCCTAGAGACGGGAAGTCCTGCATTCAAATCTGGCCTTAGATAATTCCTAGCTGGGCAGCCCTGGGCACACAATCCCCATTGCCTACCCCCTTACAATTCTTCTGCTTTGGAACCAATACTTAGTACTGATTCTAAGACAGAAGGAAAGAGTTTTTTAAGACCTACTATGTGCAGTGCATTGTGCTAGGTACTGCATAATTCAAAGTGAAAGAGGGATCTAATAACTTGGAGGATCAGGAAAGGTTTCCCCCCTCAAGAGGCAGCACCTGAATTGAGCCTTGAAGAAAGTTAAGTGGCAAAATAAGGGAAAAAAATGCATCACAAACATATAAAATGTGTAACATAGTTAAGATGGAATTCCAAGTTCAAATAGGGGCAAATAATACAGTTTGGCTGGAAAACTGAGTGTGCAAAGGGGAGTAATATGAAATAAATCCAGAAAGCAAGGCTGAAGCCAAACCACTAAAGGTTTTCTTTCCATGCCAACCTCAAGTTTCCACTTTGGCCTAGAGAGAATAGGGAATCCTTGAGAGATCCTGAACAAGGCAAGGCAAGGTCATGGCCAGATTGTGCTTTAAGAGGATTATTTTGGAGGCAGCTAGGTGACTCAGTGGATAGAGTCAGGCCTGGAGTCAAGAGGACATGGGTTCAAGTGTGGCTTCACTGACACATTTCCTAGCTGTGACCCTAGGCAAGTCATTTAACCCCAACTGCCTAGCCCTCACCACTCTGCTGCCTTGGGACCCATAGATTCTAAGACAGAAGGTAAGGATTTTGGTTTTTGTTTTTAAAAGGGAAGTTTATTTTGACAGCTTTGTAGAGGTAGGACAGAGAAGGAAGACTAGAAGTAGGGAAATCAGTTACAAACTATTCCAATAGTTTGGGTGAAAGAGGATAAGGACTGGAATTGGGATGATAGCTGTGAATGAAGAGAAGGGAACAGGCAAGAAATAAGTCTGTGAAAGAAGAATTGGCCAGACCCAGCAACTGGCTGACTATATAGGTGGTAAAAGGCAAAAACGTTAAAAAAAATCAAGAATAACTCCAATGATGCAATAAATATTTATGCATGATTGCCTGAATAAATTAATACATATGAGGCTTGACATTTAGATACCAAGACTGGGCAGGCAGGAGTTCAAGAACAGCAGCCTTAATTAAGAACACATGCTATATACCTGGAGGTTGGGATAAGACAGAAAAATGCCTGCTACTAAGTCAGAGGTAAAACAAACCAGTACCTGGCACATTTCTACCTGCTTGAAGTCAGGCCATAAACCTATGTTCCTACCTTGAGATGTCCTCAGATCTATCAATAGCAAACCATAAAACCTTTCTACTGTGACTTGTATTAAAAAAGATGTTTGAACCCTGCAGTGCTACTGCATAATAGGAGATTATACTTTATTATCAAAGCAGACACAACCTGTAAAGACAGCACCCTTGTTAAGAAAGAGGGAGAAAACCAGATTTGTTCACAAAAAGCAGCAAATGGTTTCTCTACAAAACGGAGAGAACCTGTGACAATGGGAGGGAAACACTTTGCTTAAGCACTGACCCCTAAGCAGCTATAGGGGAAAAAACAATTCTAGGAGTCTGATGTCCTCTGGGAAATAATGTCAGGGTTATTTCCCACCACTCTCCTGTCAGGTTCTGCTACTTGAATCTTACAGAACTCAGGCCCAGGCCTGTAAAAAGAGTAGGTTGGCCCAGGTTGTCTTTACTGCTCCTTTCAATTCTAAATTCTAAGGCCTCACACCATAAGGGACTGAACTCCCCAAGGTTCCCAACCCAACTCAGTCCCAACCACCCTCCAATAGGTCTGTGGCCCACGTGGTCCCCACTGAGACCTCTTTCTGAGGGAAGATGCCCCACTTCTGACCTGAATTGTGAGGCTCCAGTCTCAGAGCAGCCCTTCTGGTCTCCCTGTGCTGAGCCTCGCACTCAATCCATCCCTGTCTGTGCTCTTTGATCCAGCATTTCAGCAGGTCAGTCTCTTTGTGACTCCATTGGGGGTTTTCTTAGCAAGAATCTTGGTGTGTCATTTCCTTCTCTGGATCATATTACATATGAGGAAACTGAGGCCAAAATGGTTGAGTGACTTGTGCTAGGTCACCCAGCTAGTACGGATCTGAGGCCATTTTTGAACCCAGATCTTCCCCACTCCAAGGCTGTGCTCTATCCACTGCACTTCAGAGCAGCCCCATCCCTACTGCACCAAGTCATGTAACCTGTACAACCCCAGCCTTCCCTCTGATGAGACAACTTTCCATTTCTTCTTTCGGTAGTCTGTGTGTAAATAGAGCTTTTTGCGCATTGTCTACCTTTGCAAGAATTCTGTTTCTGTCTTTTCCTTGTATCTCCAGGGTTTAATAGAGCCTAGCACACGATAATTACTAAATATCTCTGCCTGCCTAACTGCTCTCCTTCCCCGCCCCCTGGCCTAGTATCTGCCTCCCAAGGGACCAACATGGAGGACTGTTTCACCCCACCCCCCACCCCCACCCCCTGTGCCTGCTAATTCTCTGCCTGGAGAACCCCATTCCTAGTCCATTTTCTCCGCTCTTACTTGCAGGGCAGTGATCCTCCATGACAACTGAAGCTAGACTCTCATGGTGGCCAACAGTCAGCCCTTCCAGACTCTCCACATCAGAAGGTCCTCAGCCGCCATCTAACCCAACTCAAACCCAACCAAAAATGGAGAGCCAGACTGGGGGGCACAGGCCGGACACAAGAGGCCTGCTATGAGCTCCACTCCTCCTCTGAGCTAGGGCACCCGAAACAAATCAAGTGACTTCCCAGGGCTTTGGTCAACTGTCTTCTCACAAGAAGGGGAAAGGGAGATAAGGAGAGAGCGCTGTACAAACAGCAGTTATTATTCCTAATCTCTCCTACATCTTTGCTGAGAACATCTAACTTCTATCTAGCAAAGGGGGCCCGGCCTCCCCCAGAGCCGTCTCAAGGCTGGGGCTTTTTTTTCTCTTAAGTGAAGCTAGAATCAGCCTCTATGTAACTGGTGCCTAGCACTCTGGGACCTGGCAAAATAAGCCTATTCCCTCTCCCAGATGACAGATCTTCAAATAGTTCCTAAATCTCTAAGCCAAGCATTCTCAGTCCCAACAACTGAACCTCAGATGACTCAAGAATCCTGCTCCTTCCTCCTCTGAATGTATTCCACTGTCACCATCCTCGAAGTAAGAGACTAATCGGAACTCAACAAGATCCTCCAGTGCTGGACTGTCCCCCCTGCTGGGCTCCATGTCTTCCTTGCTTCTGAAAAAACATCACCTTTTTTGGTTGGACTTGTAGTCCACTAAAATCCCTAGATGTTTATCAGAAGAATTCCTCCATAAAACCTTGAAACTGATGATTAGAACCCAAGTATAGAAATGGTCCTGTTCTTTGGGCAGCACTGATTTCTCACCTCATTCCTCTTCATGACTATTTAAAATCTGAACTCTCTTCTCAGGCCCTCCATCCCCCATTTCCAGGGTAGATTCGGCCTTACATCATGGAGAAAATTGAGACTTCTGGCATTGAGTTTCAGCTCCTCTCTAAACCCTGAAACTTCTCAGTCACCATAATATCCTGCACTTCTATCCAAATCCTTAATAAAGCCCTTAATCTTGATCACGGTTAAGCTTTCAACCCATGCAAGGAGCCCCTCCAGAATCTCCAACAATCATAATGATTCCCATATTTTCCCTCCTCTCTTCACTTCTTTTTTCCTTTCTCCTCTCCTATCTCTCCTTTCCTTCCTTCCCTGCCTTCCTCTTCCTCCCTGTCTCCTCTCCTCTTCTCTCTCCCTCTCCCTCCCTCTATCTCCCTCACTGACTCTCTCACCTTCTGCCTCTGTCTCTCTCCCTCTCTCCTCTCCCTTATCTATCTCTCCTTCTCTGTCTCTGTCTGTTTCTCTCTGTCTCTCTCCTTCTGTCTATCTCTGTTGTCTCTCTCTCCCCCTCCCCTCCCTCCCACCCTTTAATCCTGTTTTCCCATTTTCTTCAACATTTCACCACCAAACTTCTTAAATAATTAGGCCTGTGCTTCTCACCACTATTCATTTCTCAGGCTCTTGGCATCTGGCTTCTGACCCTTCAATCCTACTGAAACTGCTCTCAGAGGTCTCCAAGGAACCTCTTATCCCCAGATACAAAGGCTTTTTCCTCCTCAACCTCTCTACAGGAAATGTCATTCTTTAAGCACTTGCCCTTGGCTTTGGAGAAGCTAACTTCCCCTGGTTCTACTCCTCCTGCTTTTCTTCTCTCCTCCTCCCACCCCTGAGCCATTTATACTCCTCATCATTTCTACCTCCACAACATCCCAAATCCAATCCCTCCCTCTATGATATTCTTAGTCACTGATACCACCCTATTCCAGGCCTCTTTTACTATCCATTTCTGCCCTCCCTCCCCTCCTCAGAAGAAATAATTAAGTGAAACAGATTTGTAAAATATTAGAAGTGAAAGGGGGTAGCTTGCAGTCCACTAGACCTTAGAAATCACCCAAGACCCAGAGAGATTAAATAATTTGCCCAAGAATGATGAAGAGGATGGTTTCAGAAAAACTGGAAAGACCTACATGGCCTGAAGCAGAACCAGGAGAACATTATACACAATAACTGAAATACTATGGGATGATCAATCATGAAAAACTTAGCTACTCTCAGCAATACAATAATTCAGGACAATTCTGAGGGACAAAGAATGTTCTCCACCTCCAGAGAAAGAACTGTGGGAGTCAGATGCAGATCAAAGCATACGATTTTTCACTTTAGTTTATTTGGGTTTTTATTTGGGGGTTTTTGTTTAATATGAGTATTCTCTTACAAAAATAAACAATATGGAAATGTTTTACACAATAATACATGTATAACCCAGATCATATTGCTTACTGTCTCAGAACGGGGGAGGGAAGGGAAGGAGGAAGACAATTTGGGTAAGTTCAGAAAACTTATGTGGAAAATTATTATTACATGTAAGTGATAAAAATAAAATATCTTTACAAAAAAGATAATAATAATTTGCCCAGGGTCACACAACTAGTTCAAGACAGAGGCAGGCCTAAAATCAATGACATCACTAAGTCCAGTCTACATTTGTCATAAGCCATCGGAACATACTTAAAAGGAGAAGCATGGAACAACAGGCAGCACCAAGATTTTAACCCCCTTAACACTTCCCTTTATGCCTGAGTTTTCCCAGGTAGAATAAGAGCACATACAGAGAGAATCAACATTCCTACAGGAAAAACAAACAAACAAACAAACAAAAAAAAAAAACAGATCCAGTCCTATCTATAATAGAACAAGAACCCAAGTTCTCCAGACCCCTAGGAATATAGTAGGGATAGGAGGTAAAAGAGGCAAGAGGATCCAAATAAGTTTTCTTGTATCTAATTTGACCTCAGGATCCACCCTTTCCAAAGCCTGTTCAAAATCCTTTAATGATTCTTTATCTACACTTCAGCCTTCTTTATGCTTCAGTCCCAACTTCAACCTCCAAAAAAACATTCAGCTGCCTTCCTAAGGGCCCTATGCTCCTGACCAGTGAGGGTGACCCTGGTCCTTTCCTGCCCCCCCCCCCATACATACCCATGCCCTTTTCACCTCTAACTATATACTGAAAGCATCCTGAGGGAAAAAAGCATGTCAGGGGCAGCTAGGTGGCTCAGTGAATAGACTACCAGGTCTGGAGTCAGGAGGGAGGAAGGGAAGGAGGAAGGAAGGGAGGGAGGGAAGTTGGTCTTGTTTTTTTCATTTGTATCCCCAGAACTTGGCATAGTGCCTAAAATATAGTAAATACTTCATAAATGCTTTTTTCATTAATTCATTATTGACTACCAAAAGAAGCTCAACGTCCTTACTTAGGCTAGCAGGGAAGATTCATCACAATGTGGCACTACCTTTTCAGCCTTATCTCACACAAATTTGAACCAAGCAGCCAAACTCACTGAACCACCTCTATGCCATCCAGAGATGATGCTTAGGCCATCTCCTATCCTGGGAATGCCCTCTCTACCATATTTGCCTACTGAAATTTTACCCAGCTTTTAAGGTCCAGCCCACATGACTCAAAGCTTTTCCCAATGCCCCAGTTCCAGGCAGTAGTAATCCTTTCTTCTTCAGATTCCATCTAGTCCTTAGTTCTTACCTCTTTTATGCAATTATCACACACCATTTTGTATACTAGTTTTGTGTGTGTGAATATATGTGTATGTGTATATATATATATATATATATACACATACACATATATATAGAAATTAAAAATATGTACCAGGTAAACAGAGTAATGGGAAGCAAAGAGGGAGGAAGTAGTCAAGGAAAAGAAAAGGGCTTAATATTCTACAGTTATTCCTAATTTTCATGTTAGATTTGGCCTATTGTGTTAATTTGTTGAGTTCTTTTTGGATAACCATTCAGTCATCCAACAAGCCCTGGTTATCCTTTCACATTCCTATGATTTAAAAATGATTAGGATTCCTTCAATATCTTTATCCATAAAACTGATGAAAGTATTAAATATGGAAATGCTAAGAACTGAGTCCTTGTGCAGATCATTAACAACCTCTATCACGGTTAACATCCATTAATCGACATTCTTTTCATTTGATGACTTAACATCTAGCTGTGTATTTATTCAGCCTATGTTTCTCNATATATATATATATATATATACACACATGCATATAAAAAGTATATATTTCACTTGGGCAAAGATTCTGTTTTTCTGTTCTCTGGCTCTGTCTTCTGCACCTACCATGGTGCTCTGCACACAGATGGTACTTAATAAATGTTTACTCAAGTACACTGTTTCAAAACCCTCCCTTGTCAGATTGCTTTTGGTAGGGAGGACAGCCCTACTCATACTCCTCTGTCCCTGCCTCCCAATGATTCTCAAAGGAGTCGCTGCAACACCCCAGTAACCTAGAAGCAACAGAAAAACAGAGTGATAATAAGGGGCTCCAAGCGATCCTTCTTATCCCTTTGTAGCTCAGGAAGAGAATCCAATGAGGTAGAAAGGAGAAGGCTGGGTGGGTCAGCAGGCAGGAGGCTAACAGGAAGGCCCGGGTGGGGGGGTCAGCACCTCTGAGCCAATCCCCAAGCTGGGCCTCTGAGGAAATCAGGGCCTCAGAGCACCTCAGAGCACAGGAGCCACAGAAGGAGGTCCAGTTGATTCAGTATCTTTACATGCCCAACAGGGGCTACTGACCATTTGCAAAAAAAGGCAGGGGGCTCAGCATCCCACTTCTAGCCTAGCCTTTAGAGCCACCATCCTGAGAAGCAACTCCTGAGGAGAAGGGGCCACAAACTACCAACCGACTGCCACTTGCCGGGCACAAGTGGGCCAACCTGGCTAAAGCCAGAGGTAAACTAAGGGAGGGTGAGAGGCAGCATGTGCCAGGCAAGCCAAACCACCACCACCACCACCACTCAACCCCCATCTCCCCTCAGAGTCTGACAGAGCCTGGGCTACTGAACCCAAGAACTTCTGGAACAGCAATGCTGGCAGCCTAAGGATCTCATTCATCATCCTGGGAAAGATAATGAAAAAATAAAAAAATATATATAGGGTACATCCTATCAAAAACTATCCTGGAAAATAATTTAAGAAGTAAATATTAAACCTCCTGGAAACAAAAAAAAAAAAAAAAAAACCTGGACACTATGTCTTAAGAAATCATGAAAACTGCCCAGGTTTATTAGGACCAGAGGAAAAGAAAAATAAAAAGAATCCACCAATTGTCCCCTGAGAGAAACCTCAAACTGAAAATTCCCACTGATTTTATAGCCAGAAATCCAAAGCTTCAAGGTCAAAGGAAAAAATACCATAAGTAGCCACCAAGCATTCCAATACCAAAGAACCAGTTAGAATCACACATGAACTACCAACAATTACTTTAAAAATCTTAGAATATGATAAACCAAAAGGCAAAAAGATAAAAGCTTTCACTGAAAAATTATTTATCCTGAAAAAAAAATACAGAAGGGAAAAAATGGACCTTTAATAATGCACTTTTAAGCACTTCTAATAAAAAGACCAGAGTAGAAACTCTGAAATAAGCACAATAGTCAAGAGAAAGGTTATACAGTATTTGACAAAGGGTAAGGATCCAAATAATGATGAAGTGCTTATATTCTACTAGGATAAAGGAAACAAGTATTCTTTCAGAATCTTATTGTCTTTAAAAGTCATAGACGGAGTTCAATGTGAAAAACACAAGACATGCCAGTAATTTAATCCTATTTTTGTTACTGACTTCATTGTTATTGATTTTAGACGAAGAAAGAAAAAGAAAGGGGAAAGAGGATTCACCAGAGGAGAAGTAAGAAAAAATAGGGAGTAAATAAATAGCAAATAAATGAAAAGTTGGGGTAAAAATACATACATAGGAGGGAAGCAGTCAACTCATGATCTCATTCTCATTTGACCTGGGTAAAAGATTGGACAAACACAGACACACACATATACTTTACAAAAGTGGGGGTCCACAGATATGGAATATTGCATATAATATAATTTTTGTGTTTAGTGTTTTATGGGACCTTTTTTCTTTTTTTTTATTCTTTATTATAAGGTATGGATCTCTGGAAGAGAGGGTAGGGGGGCAGATAGAGAAGGAAATGTAAGATTATATAAATTAAGATTATTAAGAAGGAAACATAAGATTATCGATAAAAATGAATTTTTTAAGTCAATCAATGGAGCAGGGAGGAAAATTAATACAATAGCATAGTTTTGTTTAAAAAACTACAATAACTTAGGACACAAATTAATAACTAATGAAAAACATCTGGGAAAATTGAAGAGGAGTCTGTAGGCTCAATTAAATTAATACCTCATATCAGATAATAAAATATAAATGGATACATAACCTACATATAAAATATTTCATAAACAAATTAGAAGAAAATGGAAGGAAATGTCCTTTATCCTTTATAACTATGGATAGGTCAAGAGTTCTTGACCAACCAAGGGGTAGTAAGGATTACTGGAAAGAAAATAGACCATTTTAATAACATAAAATTGTAAAGCTTTCACACAACAAAGGCAAAAAATTTAAAGTAAGAAAGAAAAACAATTAACTGTTCATGTCTGTTGATAGTTGTCAAGTTCTAAATAACAAAAAATTTAAATTAAAACCCCAGGGGAAAAAAGGCTATAACCAGATTAAACCATGTGGGCACCTCGTTAACTCTGTAGCTAATAAAGGTGTTCCAGAAGAGTGACCTTTAAAAGAATTCTTTAAAATCTGAATGCTAACCATCCTAGGCTAACTGGACATCAGGAGAACTGGGTTCTAGTTCCAATTTAGATAAGATGATCTCCATGGTTTTGCCCAGTAAGGATCCTCCTGCCTAACAGAACACCCTGTATGGTCCTTGACCTGCCTTCCACTGGCAAATAGGCCTTCCTTCCCCATCAAAGGGCAAAAGGTTTGCCAAAGCTCCCTCATCAGGGCAGCTGGGTAGCTCAGTGGATTGAGAGCCAGGCCTAGAGTCCAGAGGTCCTAGGTTCAAATCTGGCCTTAGACACTTCCCAGCTGTGTGACCCTGGGCAAGTCACTTGACCCCCATTGCTTACCCTTACCACTCTTCTGCCTCGGAGCCAATACACAGTATTGACTCCAAGAAGGAAGGTAAGAGTTTAAAAAAAAAAAAAAAAGCTCCCTCATCATACTCCTAACATCTGAGGTTGGATATCCTACTTCCCAGAAGCCTTGAGATGAATCAGCGTGCCAAAAAATGATATCAAAAAAAAAAAAAGGTAAAATAAGTCCCAGCCCTCAAGAAGCTTACCAGATATGTTCAGGATAAATTGGTGAAAATTAACAGAGGGAGGGCACTAGTTTAAAAAAAAAAAAAAAAAAACAGGAAAGACCTCTCACTTAGGGTAAGACTTTGACTAAGATTTCCAGGAAAGAATTCCAGGAAGGGAAGAAAGCCAGTGAAAATGCACAGGGGAAAAAAGCATCCCCAGCTGACTTGGTAGTAATACTGCATTCTTGAATGACAGTGAATAAGAGTTTTTATCCAGATCTCATGGGAAAAGGGGACAAGCCTCTCAGCAAAGGACTCTAAATGGGCAAAGGCACTCTCAGGAATGGGGCGGTCCTGCCTGGTGGACACAGGAACACTGAGGGATGTTAGTATAGAATAAGTTCTGGTACTGGCCCAGGACAAGCTGCATTCAAGAAACTAACTTCAGATTAACGATACCAACATCATTCCCTATCTCTCCCAGGCTACATCTGCCAGAAAAGGAAATTAAATTAGTCTGCCCTGACCTTGTCGAAGCCACTGTTAATGCTTTTGTTTTGTGTTCAGCTCCCCTATGGATCTACTTACTAATCCAGGGTCTTTACAAAAGAAAACAATTTCTCATGGCCATGACTTCCTTATGTGTGTTTTCTCTCCTATTGGAATGTGAGTTTGTTCATGAGGGAAGGAACTGTCTCATTTTTGTATCTGGATCCTCAGCATTTAAATCACAGGGCTTGGCACACAGTAAGTGCTTAAATAAATTGGTTTTCATTCATTAAACACTTTCTTTTTTGTTTGTGGAAGAAGAAGATACTGTTGGGCCTGGATCAAGAAGACCTGATTTCCAAACCAGCTTTTGATAACTAGTGTGACCCTGGGCAAGTCACTGAACTTGTCTGCCTCGTTTCCTCAATTTTAAAGTGGGGATAATAACAGCACCTACCTCTCAGAGTTGTGAGAATCAAATGAAGCAATCTTTGTAAGGTGCTTAACTTAGAGACTAATACAAAGTAGATGCTATTTAAATGCTTATTCCCTCATCCCCTCCAAAGTAGAAATGAGAATCTGAATCCCCTGAGCCTTACTTCCATGATCTTGCCTCCTCTATAGCAACCTGACTCCTTTAATTCCGCCACCTGTAACTCCACTTCCCATTTATCCATACATCCTGACCACCATACTTCTTCCCCTATGTAGGATTCAGTAATAGGAGGGAAGAAAACTTTTCGTTGAATAGCAGATAAATACCTTACATATGAAGTCTGGGAAAAGTTTAGAAGCCCATATGTTGTGCTGTACTAGAGCACAAAATGGAATAAATCCTCACAAGAAATCAGCTAGGAATTATTCACTTACAGACAGGAGACCTAGTACAGAAGGGAAAGCATTCTGCACATTGTCTACTCTCATCTTTGCCTTAATCCACTTTATTCTTTATACATGTGCACACACACATCCCAGATTACTCACTTCCCCTTCTCATCCATGGGGAACTGATTCAGGAAAAGAATACAAACAGGAACAAGGAGCCCTGATTTTTCTGTCCCTCCTATGCTAAAGACTTGCTCTATGACCCTGAGCTAGTCACAGTTCTCTGGACCTCAACTTCCTTATCTCTAAAACAAACGAACTGGATGAGATGATATCTAATGTCTCTTTCAAGCTCAAAAATTAATATTAGTTTGTGACATCTGGCTCAAGATCAAGCTGGAACAGACGCCAGGTCATTGCTGATAATCTGTAGCAATCAATGGATAGCCTATATGATTAACTGAACTTTCAGCAAGACCCTGGGGGCCAATGTTGTTCACTCTCTACCATTCCCCAATAGAGGTCCCTTTTATTTTCTTTCCTCCTAATCCTTCTCCCTTTTTTCTCTCTCATTATTCTTTTCCCTGGCCTATGTCTTTGGACTTCTGATGGCATTGCTTAGTCACTCCACAGACACTGACGGCTAAAAATTCTGTTAACTCACTCTTGACACCAATTCCATCTTCCTGGGGCCCTGGTTTCCAAAGTAGGGGCCACAGCCTGATTTGAGACCAATCACGAGGTGAATCCCATCCCACAGTCCTCCCATCGTAAATTATGGGGCTTATTTTCTATACCACCTTACCCCAAAACCCTCCCATCTGCCTCCTCACTCCCCTATGCATGGGCCCCCCTCTGGAGTTCTCTCCACCAGCATATCCATTCCCTCAAACTATTTCAGGGCTTCAGCAGGGATCCCCTGGAGAAGGGCAATGCCATCCTTCAGTGTTATCTTCTACTCTCCACTCTCCTTCACCTATATGGCTAATTAACTGCTAAGTCTTGTCATTTCTACCTCTACAACAATGCTCTCAAAATGAAGCTACCATCTTAGTTCAGTCCTAGCCTGGATTACTGAAATAAATTCCTACTTGCTCTTTCCTCATTGAATCTCTCCTCCACAAGCTGCCCAATGATTTTCCTAAATTGTAGGTCTAGACAGGTCACTCCCTTACTCAATAAATTCCAGTGGCTCTTGAATTACTTTGGGATCATTTATTATTCCATCTTTATCTTGCCCTTTTTAAATGTATATTTTCCCTGAAAGATAATATAAGTAATCTTTAGAATTATAGCAAATGCACCTAATTTATAAGTAAATATACATATTTGAGGAGTGTATGATTAATTTTTTTGATAGTGATGTGCAATCTAAAAAAGTCTTGAGACAACTGACCTTGAGAACCAATGTCTTAATTTTTTTACTGAAAAAGGTGTACAAATCAAAAAGTCTAGAGTCCATTGTACTAAAGAACCAATACCTTAATTTTTTTTACTGAAAAAGGTGAGCAATTCCAAAAGTCTAGACTACTATCCTAGAGAACCAATGTCTTAGAGACCACTGTCCTAAAGAACCAATACCTTAAATATTTTTTACTGAAAAAGGTAATTCAAAAAAGTCCAGAGACCCCTCTCCTAGAAAAACAATATCTCATTTTTTTTAAACTGAAAAAACGGGTGCAATTCAAAAAGTCTAAAGATCACTGTTCAAGAGAACAAATTCTTTCAGGATTAGGGAAACACAACTCTCACTCTTAAAAGGAAGTTCATTAGGCAAGTAGAGAATTCAAGTGTGGGAACTTTCTGGAGTGTTTGCTTGCTCTCTAAAGATCTAAGAAAACCAGGCAAAATCATCTTTCTAATTAAATACATTTAAACTATGTAGAAGTGCGATACAATTTGGAGATGCAAACAAGTAGGAAACAGCACTTTGAAGGAGGGCAAAAATCTCCAGATGTACTGTATGCAAAGCAATTAAGGGTCAGGCACTAGTCACCAAATTTCCCCTAAGTGCCTGTCACTCTGCTACTTCTCAGAAAAGATGCTGGCTAAGCTGCTTGACTGAGAATCGGGCTGGCTGTACCGTGAAGTCTATTTTCAGAATTCAATCAACACCCTATATAAAGTGACGATTTCAACCCCTCCCCCCCAATGCCCCTTAAAATTAGCGGGAGAATAGGGTGAGGATGTGTAAGGGCTACAAAAGCAAGTGGGTGGTCTTCCCGAAAAACCGAGACAGCCAGGTCCTAGTTCCAGTTCTAACACTTAAATTATCTAGACTGTGTGACCTTGGGCAAATCGCCTCTCGGATCTGGCAGTTTCCTCAAAGTGTTGGCGTAGGAAGGTGATCTTTTAAAAATTCACTTGCCCAAGCAAATCTTATTAAAACTCGCTTATCTACTGATTGATTCAATCCATCTACAAATTTTCGATTAGTAGTTTGATTAAAAAAAAGAATTCATACAAGTTGATAAATGGATTTTCCATTTTAGATTCCGAAGAATCTCCGCAACAGATTTTTTTAAAAATAAAAATGAAAGACAAAGCTATCCTCCCTCACTTTGTTTGGGGGGGGGGGTTAATTGGGGCGGCAGGGGGTCTCATTCCTATACTGCACGGCCTGCCACTAGGGAAAAGGAAGGTTGATGGGACAGGGAGGGGCGTGGGGGTAATGAGACTGCTCCAGGTGAGTGACAAAGGGCAATATGCACCACCACCCCTTTTTTTTCCCTCCCTCTCCCGGGAGCCACGCTGACGTTCGGGCAGCTCCGACTTCCAGGCTGCGGACAGTAAAGGAGGGGACAGGAGAGGACAAGGGGCTCCTCCGCCAAGCGCGGTCTCCAACTGAGGAATGAAGGTTACCGGCCGATGATATCCCCTCCAAGGAGGTTAAAAGAGTGGCCCCCTGGCTGGGCTAAGAAAAAACTAGGGGAGACCCCCCGCGGCGGCGCCTGTGGTGGAGAGCCTAAGACTGCACCTCCCCTCCCCCCTGATCCACCTCCACACACCCCCAGCTCCCGTCAAGTACCTGAGGGTCCCCTGAAAAGGTTGATCTCTTCTTCCGTGACGAGATAATCTACTCTTCCGTTCATGCTTTACCCAGGGCCCAGGGTTTTCTACCCCGCGACCAGATTCACCCCCCCGTCGCGTTCACAGGACTGAAGGTGAAAAAAAAGGCGCCCCAGCTGCAGCAGCAGCAGTACTTTCAGTTTCATCAGCCGCCCCGGACAGGAAGAGGAGGAAGGGAAGCACCGGGAATTCTGGGGAAAGTAGTTCCTGGCTTTTACTCCCCCTCCTCTTCCTTCTCCTATGCGTTGCACTGTGGGTCGTTTATGTTGGAAGTTTTTGTTTGTAAAGTGAGAGGATAAACCCCGTGCCAACATCCCCTCTATATTTCTGTATACTTTGTGATTCATTTGATCTTCACAATAACACTGGGGAATTTGTAGGAGGGGAAACTGAGGCAGAATCAATGGGTTAATAATTATAACGACAATAATAATAATCGCTAACATTTAGATAGCACTTACTTCTTTGTGCTAGAAACTATGCCAGGCCTTTACAAGTATCTCATTTGATCCTCACAGCAAACCTGGGAGCTAGATGCTATTATTATGCCGATTTTACAAATGAAACTGAAGGGGGGAGGGGGGGAGTTAAATGACTTGCCCAGGGTCACACAATGTCTGAGACCAAATCTGAACTCAGGTCTTTCTGACTCCTGTTTGGAATAGGTAGATAGAGCTCTCTATTTTGCCACATAACTTATCAGGGCAGTAGAGGTGACTCTGGGTTATATATATGTATAATTAATTAATATATATATGATGACATATATATATATATTAAAGGATGCCTATTGTACCTATTTGACAAAGTTGCATGAGGTCCAAATGAGATAATCTATGTAATCCCTTAGATTATAAAATTCTTGAGGGCAGGGAGTATTTTTAGTCCCTTTTTGTTTTTTTCTGTGCTTAACCCAGTACCTGGCAGATAATAGGCTCTTAAAAAACGGTTTTTGATTGGGATTTTTATTCTACTAGGGACCTCAATTTCCTTCTGTGTAAAAAAGGATGCCTTTTGTATCTACTAAACAGGGCTGTGTGAGGCTCAAATGAGACAAATATGTAACCATTAGATTGTAAACTCCTTGGAGGCAAAGATTGTCTTTGGTCTCTTTTTGTATCCCCAGTGCCTAGCACATAGCAGGTGCTATATATTAGTGGAAAGAAGAAATAATAAATCATAATAGGCCATTATTGATTGAAATGTTTATTAAGTGGAAGGGAGAGGGGAATAAGCATTTATAAAGCATCAGATGCTTTACAAATATTATCTTACTTGAACTTCACAATGTCTAGAGTCACAATGACTCTAGAAGTAGGTGCTAAGGGCAGCTAGGTGGCCCAATAGATAGAGAGCCAGACTCTTCTGCCTTGGAACTAATTTTCAATATTAATTCTAAGACAGACGGTAAGGAGGAAAAGGAGAAGGAGGAGGAGGAGAAGAAGATGGAGATACATTTTACAATTGATGAAAGGGAGGCAAATAGGTTAAGTGACTTGTTCAAGGTCACACACCTAAAACAATATTTATACTCACATCTTCCTGACTCCAGGCCCCAGTGCAGGTTAAAAACCTTAAAATTTAATAGAATGTTAGCTATCACAGAGTAGGCATTTTGTGCTTGTTTTCTGAATTTGTTTAAATTAAATGTTTACTAAATGTATCTTTAAACAATTAAGTATTTATTCATATCTTTTATTTTTATATCATTTTCATTTCCTGATATATCTTCTGTCCTCCTCCTGGAGAGCCATCTTTTATAACAAAGGGAAAAAAGTAAAAAATAATTCAGCAAAACCAACATATCAAACAAGTTCAATAGCACATGTTGTGTTCAACATAGTCCCCCCAAAAAAATGGGAGGAAGGGAAGTACATTCTCATATCTCTTCTTCGAGGTCAAATTTTGTTATTATAATTTTACAGCATTCAGCATTAATTTTTTTATTTTAAATAAATGCTTGTTGACTGATGTATTATCCTAAAAAGCTATGGCAGCAGAACACCCACCTGCAAAGGAATTAAATATGAGTCTGTGACAGCCTGTGTCTGTTGTCTCAGGACCAGCTTAGATAAATTTAGAGGCTTATCCTTAGAAAATTGACCACAGGCTGATTGTTCAGCCAAAGCAACTAATAAAAACCATCTGCTAAGAATCCTAAGGTGGAGCTCTATATGACTGAAGGGATTACTCACAAGAGGGAAATCAAAGATCTTCTAAGTTAGTAACAAAGCCAGGTCAATAGTCCAGACTGTCAGAACAAAGCTCCATTAGCCTTGTAGAGGAAGCCTAATGTAGTCATACAACCTTCTGATTTTTAATCAAAGTTTAATTCAAATCCTGACTGCTACTTAACACCTTTGTGACCCCATGCTCTCCTAGCCTCAGTTTCTTTATTTGTTAAATGGTGATAATAATAGTAACTATGTTACAAAATTTTTATGGGACTCAAAGTGTTTTGTAAACCTTAAAGGGGCCATACAAATACAAGTTTAATTGGAGTAAGTCCCACTGACTGGGCCATTTGTGTTCCAGTTCAATAGTAAAGAGTCTGGTCCTTTGAGATGACCCAGCAAACTCTGGGTGGGTCCCTTCTGAGAAGTAGAGATTTAAAAGGGGAAATCTCTGGTTCTTGGTCTCTCTGTTTCTCTCTCTCTTCTCTCTTTTTCTCTCTCTGAATGTCTCTCTGTCTCTATCCCCCTTCCCTTTTCTCCATCTCTCTTTCCCTCCCCATCTTTCTCCAAGTCTTTCCCTCCCTCTCCATCTCTCTCCTTATGCATCTCTCTATCTCTGTCTCTCTCTCCCCATCTCTCATTCCCTCCCCCTCCATCTCTCTCCCTGTGTGTCTCTCTGTTTCTGTCTCTCTCTCAGTAATCTCAACCTCATCAGCTCTCATGGATTAATATCTCTATGGAAATGACTCATAGATGTACATATCTAGCCCTAAACAAACTCTTCCATAAGAGAAAGAATCCTTTGTTATTAATTTTCTACTAGACATCTCAAACTCAACATGTCTAATATTGAACTTAGACCTGGGCTACAAGGACCCCCAAACCAGACAGCTCTTCATTCCAAATCAGATTTTATCTTTCTCTCCAACTTTCTTACTGAAAGTACCATCACCCTTCCAGTCTCCCAGGTTTTTAACCTTGGCCTTATCCTTGACTCCTCTTCACTCTCCTACATCTTACATATCCACCCGATTACCAAATCTTGTTCTTTCTACCTTCTATCTCACATCTGACCTCTTCTCTCCACTCATACACATAGGTCTAACACATCTCAGGTCTCTCCCCACTTCAGTTTATCCTCCATTCTGCTGCCAAAATGGTTTTCTTCAAATATGGATCTGAGGAGGCAGCTGGGTGGCTCAGTAGATTGAGAGCTAGGTCCAGAAATGAGAGTTCCTGTGGGTTCAAATCTGGCTTCAGATACTTCCTAGCTGTGTGACCCTGGGCAAGTCACTTAACCCCTATTGCCTTAGACCTTACAACTCTTCTACCTTGGAACCAATACATAGTATTGATTCTAAGACAGAAGGTAAGAGATTAAAAAAAAAAATAAAACCTGCATTTTTGGATACAGCCAATGTGAAAATGTATTTTGTTTGACTGTGTATAGTTGTTTAGGGGTTTCATTTTTTCTTTTTTTCTTTTTCTTCCAGTAAAGGAATATGGGAAGTAGAGAGGGCAAATGCTTGTTAATTGAACAACAAATTCTATTTTTTTGGAAAATGTATATACATACCTTGAGGGAGCTGTTTAGACAGTGCAGAGCCTAAGTTAAGGTGCAACATTAATTCAGCAACCTCACAAACTTTCTCATGTTTTAGCGTTTTAAGATTCAACTTTTGTTGTTGTTCAGTCATTTTCAATTGTGTTTGACTCTGTGACTCCATTTGGGGTTTTCTTGGTAGAGATACTGAAGTACTTTGCCATTTCCTTCTCCAGTTAAGTGACTTGCCCAAGCTCACACATCTGCTGTCTGAGGACAGACTTGAACTCAACCTCCTCATTCCCAGACAGTACTCTATCAGCTCCACCATCTATAGGCTAATAGGAGGATTTTAATAGAGCTGAATGAGACAATCTTTTCATTTTTTTAAGAGGCTGCTAGTGGGTGTGATAGAACTGAAGTTAAGGAAGACCAGCCCTCAGGCACTTACTAGCCAGATGATCCTCTTACCTTCTGCCTTCAATTCCTCCACTGTAAAAGATATAATCAGGGAGGGTGCAGCTAGACCAGTGGTGTCGAACCTTTTAGAGACCAAGTGCCCAAACTGCAACCCTCACGCTGCATGTGAGCTTCTCTCCCCCTTCTTTATCCCAGACAGGTGAGGGAGGAGGCTGCTGGGCAGAGGGGCAGGTCATGTGAGAACTGTCCTCAGGTGTGGTGGAGAGGAGGAAAGGGAACAGCCCCTTCCGGCATGCTCCGGCATGTGTGCCATGGGTTCGCCAACATGGAGCTAGGTAGCTCGGTGGATAGAGAGCCAGACCTAGAGATGAGAGGTCCTAGGTTCAAATCTGATCTCAAACACTTCCTGACTGGGTGACCCAAATCACTTCCCCCCACCTCGCTCCCCATTGCCTTGCCCTTCTCAATCTTTGACCTTGGAGTGATTCTAAAACATAAAGTAAAAGTTTTAAAAAAAAAAAGATATAATTAGAACTGCCTCCCAAGGTCTCATCAAATGAGATGCCATTTCTATCATGCTTAACACAGCTCCTGGGACAAAGGAGAAGCTAAACAAACACTTATTCGCTTCCCCTTCCCCTCCTGCCTTTGAAAGATGAAGGAACTGAGACATCTGGAGATGGAGTGCTTTTTCCCTGGTCACACAGGTCACCAGCGTCCATCTGAGGTAGAGAGTCCATTCTAGAATGAGTGCCACCGAGTGATGCTGCCTCCAGAACACATCCCTTCCACTCTCCAACCTGAAGGCAGGCCTAGAATCAAATACCTAACACAGAGGTAGATAGGCTTTTTTTTTTAATCTTTTAAAAAAAAAATTTTAAGATCTAAGGTTGTTTTTTTCCTTAATAACCTCACACCTTACACTGCCTAAGAAATAAAGAGGCGGCTTACTTGGTTGTAAATTGTACTAGAGTTGTGAGCTTCCTGAGGAAGCATTTAAGAATCAACACTACTTCAGTTAATTACTGGATGATTCAGTGAATTTTGATGTTCAATCTCAGACTGGCCATGAATAAGAAACTATGTCAGGCACTGAGAGACATACAAAAAGTGAAAACAGCATTTGGGCTTAAAAGAATCATTTAAAATGGGGAGGTGGGTCTAGACCCATGATGGTGAACCTATGGAAAGTGTGCCAAAGATGGCACACAGAGACCTCCTGCGAGCACCCGCACCACACTGTTCCTGGCAGAGTTAGTTACTAGAAAGGTAGAGGGACTCAGGTGGAGCTACTCCCTTCCCCCTGTCCACCACACCTCCCTGTCCCTCTGTCCAGTAGCCCAAAGGAAACGCTTACTCCCTCCCCTGAGTGAAGCACAAGGGTGGGCGGGCATATCACACAGGCCAGGGAGCGGGGCATAGCACACAGGCTGGGGGGCAGGACATGGCACACAGGCTGGGGGACGGGGCATAGCACACAGGCTGGGGGGGGTGGGACACAGCATGCAGATTGGGGGGTAGGACATGGCACACAGGCCAGGGGGCGGGGCATAGCACACAGGATAGAGGGAAGGACATGGCATACAGGCTAAGGGGGCAGGACACACATGCAGATTGGGGGGGGGTAGGGCAAGACACCCAGGCTGGTGATGAGGCATGGCACATGGTGTCTAAAAGGTTTGCCATCACTGGTCTAGCCTCTAGCATTGGTGGTGAACCTATAGCACAGGTGCTTATGGGAAGGGAATTCACCTTCCTTTGTTTTGATGTAATCAATCAGCATTTACCATTGAGATGTGCAGAGATAGACAGGACCTCAGAGAAAGGAAGTTAAAAACAACAAAATGGGAAACTGATTCCACAGGCAGTGGAATCCCCGGGCAGTGACAGGCAAATTAATTAATGATTGGTTCCTGAGATGTGATGTGGGAGACCTAGTGGGTGCAGAAAACAGCTTATAAAGGTGAGACCAAGGCTTTGCTCACACATTCTCGCATTCTTCTGACTGGAGATTGGACCTGAAGGAGCCTCTGTGGGTGGTGATCTTCAATTCATCAAATGGCATATATAGGGTAATAAGCTAGGCAACTCTCTACCTCTTTCCTATGTTTCCCTCTCTTTACTATCACTACTTTGATGTAATAAAGCTACTAAAGCTACTAAAGCCTCATAATTTAATTTTAATTATTACATGCCAGAGGAATAAAGAGATACAAGGTGAGAGGGGCAGCTGGATGGCTCATTTAATGCTGTTTGCCTCAGTTTCCTCATCTGTCAAATAAACCAGAGAAAGAAATGGCAAACCTCTCCAGTATCTCTGCCAAGAAAATCCCAAATGGAGTGAAGAAAAGTAGGACACTGCTGAAATGACTGAACAACAACAACAACAAATAGATATAGACATATATAATAGTTAACATTTATGTAGAGAGCTTTAAGATTACAAAATGCTTTGCAAATATTAATTCATTTTCTCCTCACAACAAACCTGAGAGGGAAGTGCTTTTATTAAATCCATTTTACAGGTGAGAAAACTGAGGTGGATAGAGAGTCAAGCCTGGAAATAAGAGATAGGAGATCCTGGGTTCAAATCTAACCAGCTTCAGACAATTCCTAGCTGTGAGACCCTCGGCAAGTCACTTAACTCCATTGCTTTATAACTTTTCTGCTTTAGAATCAATACTTAGTACTGATTTTAAGATAGAAGGCAAGGGTTTAAAAAAAATAAAAGGAGCAAGAGAAGTCACACAATTTTAGGTCAATCTTCCCCTAGGAGAGACCTGACCTGAAGGAAAAGCAATCAAAGGTAATCTACAAACACTCAGACTTCAATTCCTGGAAGCTGCTAATCAGCATGTAATGCCTATCAAATATACGGTCCACTATCAATTATTCAGGGAAAGGACTGATTACTTAGGGCTCTCACATCTCTCCTTACTATTTCTACTCATTGGCAACTCAAGTCAACAAGGATATTTTCAGTGCCTACTATGTACTGGATTCTCTGTCACATCCTAGAAGATGAAACTATTAGGAATAAGCAGTTACGGCAAGGATGACTAGGTATCTCAGTGGATCCCTCAGTCAGGTCTGGAGACAGGAGGTCCTGGATTCAATAATAACCTCAGACACTTCCTAGCTGTGAGGCCCTGGCTAATTGACTTGACATAACCTGGCCAATTGACTATCTCTAACCACTTTTCTACCTTAGATCATCTGATACTTGGTATGAATTATAAGATAAGGGTTTTTAAAAATAAATTAAATAGTTAAGTAGTAACAATTAATTAATAGAGAGCCCTGAAACCAGTGTCAGGAAGCTCTGAGTTTAAATCTAGCCTCAAATGCTTACTAGGAAGTGACTTAACCTCAGTTTTCTCACCTATAAAATAGATTTAATAATAGCACCTCCGTCTCAGGGTTATTCTGCAAAGTACTTTGTAATCTTAAAGCTCTCTACATAAATGCTAACTATCATATATGGCTATGTCCATTTGTATATGTTGTTGTTCAGTCATTTCACTTGTGTCCTACTCTTCATGACTCCATTTGAGGTTTTCTTGGCAAAGGTACTGGAGTGGTTTGCCATTTCTTTTTTCCAGCTTGTTTGACAGATGAGGAAACTGAGACAAACAGGGTTAAACGAATTGTCCAGAGTCACACAGCTATTAAGTGTCTGAAGCCAGATTTGAACTCAGGTCCTCCTGACTCCAGGCACAAGTACTCTATCCACTGTACCAGCCAGCTGTCTAGATAGATAGATAGATAGATAGATAGATAGATAGATAGATAGATAGATAGAAAGATAGAAAGATAGAAAGATAGATAGATAGATGATAGATGAATGGATGGATAAAGAGATGAAAGAAGATAGATAATGGATGAATGGATAGATAAGTGATAGATAAATAGGTGAATGGATAGATAGATGATAGATAGATGATGGATGAATGGATGGATAGAAAAGATAGATAGGTAGATGATGGATGAATGGATCGATAGATGATTGATATATGAATGGATAGATGACAGATAGAAAGATAGATGATAGAGGGATAGATGGATGGATAAATAGATGAAAGAAGATAGATGGATAGATGATAGATGGATGAATGGATGGAGGGATAGATGGATGGATAAATAGATGAAAGAAGATAGATGATAGATGGATGAATGGATAGATGATAGATAGAGAAATGGATGGATAGATAGAGTGGTAGATAGATGATAGATGGATGTCTGGATAAGTATATGTGGGTACGTATGTGTATATGTAACTAGCATTTGCAATATGTGTGGTATGATAACTATATCTGTGTCAGCAAGGAAAGTCCAAATGCTGCACTCTCCTGGCCCAAAACAGCCAAACTTCAACCATGGGGAAAGCCACTCTTCCTCTCTTTCCTCACTCCTCCACCCTGAAGCTAGGTTAAAGTAATCAAACTTCCAATCAGTCAACCAGTGGCATGGCATGTCGTTCCAGAGATTTACAATCTTCCCTGAAAGCTGTTGAAGTGAAGACTTCAGGCTCAGAAAAAAAGATTTTCTTTTTCCATTCTAAGACTGACCAGTTCCACCTCCACCCTTTCCTGTTTCTTATTGTACTGAGACCCCCAATTATAGCCCTTCTCTGTTTGAATTGTTTCTAAATTACTCTTTTTCTGCATGTTATGACACAAAACCTCTGATCCATCCCCCTGGGTCACTGAGTTCTTTTTGCCACTTTCTCATTTCTCTCTTTACTTTCTCTGTCAAACTTCACTTGGGAAGCCCCTTGCTATCTGATTTCTCTCTGACTAATGAAATAACACTCCCGTAGATTCCTAGGCATGGGGAACATGAGCAAAATCAACATGGCACAGAAGGCATAGGTTGTATAATGTTGTTGTAGTCATTTCTGATTCTTTGTGATCCCACTTGGGGTTTTTTTGACAGAAATACTGGCATGGTTTGCCATTTCCTTCTCCAACTCATTTTCCAGATGAGAAAACAGAGACAAACAGAGTAAAGTGACTTGCCCAGGATCACACAGTGAAGTAGCTGAAACTAGATTGTAGCTCATAGGTCAAAGTCCCCTGCCCCTTACAAAATGAAGAGACAAAGAGAAAAATAGCCATAGCTGAAACCAGCTAGAAACCCCCTACATGTTTGGGGAAAACAGCCAAAACCACTAACTACAAAGGCTCTCCAACTACAAAGGCTATAGAAGTTACGCTTCAGGAACTATAGGGCGCCCCTAAGTCTGTCAATACCCGCCACCTTAACCGCCATCCCTTGACCCCTCTCCCCCTTAACCACCAGCCCAGAATCCCAAACGTATATAATCTTTGCTCTGAATATACATCACTGGAACTCCTTTGCTGAGCTCCCCTAGCGTGCACTAGAAATAAAGACTTCCCTTTGCTTGGATTGCATTGTCTCTGTGTGCTCCTTGGGTGGCGATCCATTCGGACCCCAACAACAGCTAGCAAAGCTGGGTTTGAATTTAGGAAGATGAGTCTTCCTGACTCCAGGCACCCTACCACTGTGCCACTAGCTGCCTAGAATGTATAATAATTTGCAGGGAATTTGAGTTTGGTTGGAGCTTAGAGTATATGGTGAAGAGTAGCGCACTCTCGTCCTTGAGGGCAGGGACTATCTTTCCTTTGGTTTATATTTCTTCCCAGCACCTTGTGCAGCTCCATTCACATAGTAAGCACTTAATAGATGCTTACAACTTAAAGTCACACAAGTAGTTAGTGTCAGAGGCAGGGTTTGAACCAGGGTCCTCTGTCTAAAGCAGCCTCCCATCTTGGATGGGACTATGGGGATACGTGTATGTATGTGTGTTTGGTTGTTTGTTTGTTTGTTTTTCCCAGTATTCAAATTTTTTATTTTATATTTTATAAGCATGCAAAACACACTTCCATATTGATCATACAAAACCAAAACCCCAAAATGAAACTGTAAATACACAAATAATTGTATATGTGGTTTCAATTATTTATTTATTTAACAAGTATTGATTAAGCTCTATTAAGTGTCCAGCGCTCTGATGGATACCATGAAGAATGGGGGGGGAGGGGGAATGTCAAACACAGCTTCTACCCTGGAATTAAAGTCTAAAAGGGGAAGATATGCAGGAATGGAAGCTGGAAAGGAGGTGCGAGGGTGGGAAGGGTACCTGCATGGGGGGTTGATGAGGAAAGAGATCAGAACAGAATTTAGAGAGGACTAAAGATGTGGACATGACTGACCTGGGGACTCTCCATTTTGTAAATTGCAATACCAGGAAGAACTGACAAATCAAAGGAATGGGACAGAGGAGCAGGGAGATCTTCCAGGGTCAGGACACATCTGAGACATCATGAAAAAAGAAGTCCAAGAGCAAAGCCCAGAGAGAAATGAAAGAATAAACCTTAGATAAGTCCCTTGATTCTTGTGAGCTTCAATTTTTTCATCCATAAAATGAGGGGCTTAGATTGGGCAGCCTCTTAAATCTCTTCCAATTATCAATCTCTGATCCAGGGCAGCTGGGTGACCCAGTGGACAGAGCACCAGGTCAGGAGTTGGGGGGACCCAGGATCAAATCTGTCCTCAGACACTTCCTACCTGTGTGACCCTGGGCAAGTCGTTTAATCCCCATTGCCTAACCTTTACCACTCTTCTGCTTTGGAACCAGTTACTTGTATTGATTCTAAAATAGAAGGTAAGAGTTTTTAAAAAATAAGCCTGCAATCCTATGAGAGAGAAAAAGAAAGAAAATGAAGAATAGCAGGAAGTTCAAGTCCATAATAATAGTTCATACTATATATAAATAGTATATATATATATATATATATATATATATAGTACTTTTTTAAGGTTTACAAAGCATTTTCCTCACAACAATACTATAATGATGATAATAATAGATAGCATTTAAGTAGCAATTTAATAATATATATTTACCAAATGCTTTTTATACGTTGCCTTATTTGATACAACAATCCTGTGAAGTTGGTGCTGTTTTATCCTCTTTTTACAGATAAGGAAACTGAGGCTGAAGGAGATTAAATGTCCACAGTCACACAGCTAGTGACTGAGGGAAGATTTAAACTCAGGTCTTTTTGATCAAAGGAAAGTCTTTCACCCACTATGCCACTTATCTCCCTATGTGACAATTCATGCAAATTTTGTTATCCCTATTTTACAACTAGAGCTCTTAAAGATGATTGTTCCATGATTCCACAACTGTTAAGTGTCTATGGTAGCTCTCTTGATCCCTGGTCCAACATTCTTTCCTTTAGGGCACATAACTTCTTGGGCAAATGGATCCAAAATGAAATGGAATTGAAATTGATGTTTCAATTTTTCAATATATACTGAAAATACTTTCTTAGTTTCTCATTCTTATTCACAAGGCAATGGGTACATGGAGTACATATATATTATATTACACATAGTATAATTATTATATGACATACAACATATTGTTATATGTAATATAAATATATTATATGTGTATATACATATACATATATAGTACACATATATATCCTTTATTCTTTCAGATGACCTTAGCAGTTCTACACATATTTATATATTCCACAATATATAAATATAATATATAAGTTTTTAAAAGGAACTGGTATGGCTTTAGAACATTTTATCATGATTATTGATAGTTTTCATTTCTTCATCTTAAAATTGCCTATTCATATCCCTTAGCCATTGTTAATTGGGAATGATTTGATTTCTTATAAATTTGACTTAGTTCTTTGTATATTTGAGAAATTAAATCTTAGTAAGAGGATTTTATTATAAAAATTTTCCCCAGTTTGTTGCTTCTCTTTTAATTTTGGTTGCATTAGTTTCGTTTATACAAAACCTTTTTAATTTAATATAACCAAAATTATTCATTTTACATTTTGTAAAGTTCTCTATCTCTTGCTTGGTCTTAAATTCTTTCCTTCCCCATAGATCTGACATATACTGTTCAAAAGGAACTGGTATAACTGATGACTTTACAGGTTCCTACAAATTTATTTATTCTATAATATATTGATGTGATATATGTTTTTTTAATGAACTAGGAAGGCCATATGAAAGAACAAAAGATCTGCATTAAAAATCCTATAAGCAATTCAATTTTTCATCCAGAATTACAACTCTTCCCCAACCCAATCCTCACCCTTACTTGTGGGAAGCCATTGACTCCTTTTCATAATTCACACCTTTCTTTAAAAAGCAATATAGTCTTATTGAAAAAGCTTTGAGCTCTCAGTAAACCAGCAGGAAAAGGGTTAACACTGTTAGCCAGAAATACAGCTGCCTGGTACAGCCAAGGCCAAACCCTTAGCAGGGGCATTTTGCCCAGATTTAAAGTAAACTAATGGGTCTCAAAAATATTGTTTAATGCCATCAAGGCTGAGAAAAATCATGGGCTTTCCATCCTACCAAAATGCCCCAGACTTCGCTTAATAATAACAAATATAGCTGAAAGTCCAGCCTGGTTCTTATCTTCACCTTGAAGCTTCTAAGCCTGCTGTATTGTCTATGTTAAAAATACAGCTCTGTGTAGTTGCAGAAAACTATTCTTGTGCTTTTGGGTGAAAGGGAGTTTGAATTTCTTATATAATAAACTTGTGACTCAATGGCACTGCGGAGAAGCAGCTATGAGTTAACAGTCAAGATTGTCTCCCCTGTCCAGTTATTTCCTTATCAGCTAAGCTGTCTATCAGATTATCTGGAGATGATAAAAAGATCTCTAGACTTACTTACCTTTTAAGTAAAAAGAGTTTCTTCTGCCTTAGGAAGTCAGCATAATGTTGTGGGAAGATCATAGGATCTCAATGGGAAAGGACCTCAGAACAATCTAAAGGGGTTGTTTTTTTCCTTTCTATAAGGGAGGTATTGATTGATTAAATCAACCTAATTACCCAACCCACCTAATGTAAGTGATAAAGTGCTACACCCTAGTACCTTCAGCCAGGTAGGAACCTGTCTCCATTAAATCAAATCAATCAAATGTCTTTCAACTAAGAGTGAAAGAAAAAGTGAATTATTAACCAATGGATAACAGGGGTGGTGTTGGACAGAGAAAATTTTCAGATTAGTTGAAGAAACTTGTCTTCTATAATATATCATTCCCAGATGAAACAGAGATTCTGATGCCTGCAGAGAGGGAGCATCCCACCTAGCCTAACCCATCTGACAAGTCTCTTGTGTCAGGGAACAGAAGGGAAAGCCCTTCAGCTCTATCATTGGTTTCTTCCTCCTGCCCTCAGGAGCTTCTTCTCAGTGTCCTAGGGACATTCCTCAGCCCATCAGCAGTTGCTGGTAATACTGTCTGAATTAGGAGCCAAGGAGAGTCTGGATGTAGATTCACAGATCTACAAACAACCCAATCAAAAAAAGCTATATTATGCCTGAGGGAACTTCTTGAGCATCCCATGGAGAGAAAAGGGCATCTAGCACCCAGGAGATCCAGGTGTTTTCTTATTCTTCTTATTGTTATTATTTATTTTTCTTTTTCTTATTTGTCTCCCCAGTACATAACATAGTGTCTGGTACATAAGAGGCACTTAATAAACATTTATTCAATTGCTCTCTAAGCCTGAGTCTACCTTTCCCCAGACTCTGTATGTATTGATAAGACACTTATCACAAACTTTGGAGGGATGCTTTGTACCCACAATGCCACCTTGATAACTATCCCTGCCTGAAAGCTTAAACTTAAGTCTGGCTGACAAGGCATGAAGCATACCAGGTTAAGCTGTGGTGCTAGAAAAACAACTGCGAATGTCTCAGACCCACCCTTAGACACACCTGAGGGGACATGGTAGCCATGATCTGGGGATCTAACTCATCTGTGTGAGTATGAGTTGTGATAGTTACCTTGGAGCACGTGCCAAACATAGATGAGGAAACTGAGGCCAAGAAAAGTTAAATCACTTCCCCAACATTACATAGATAGCAAATGGCCAAGTCAGGCTTTAAAATGGGTCCTCTAATTACAAAACCACGACCCATTAGATGGAATCAAAAAAACTTAAACTCTCCAAGTTTAAAGTCTCCAAGTCTCTGATTTCCTATTTAACAAATCACTTCAGCCCTCTGGGCTTGTTTCCCATATAAAATGAAGGAAGATTGAATTAGGTATGTTACATGTATTCACCTTACTCTATATTAGCCCTGCCATATGCATTGTACAGTTGAGGAAACTGAGGCAGAGGTAAAGGGACTGTTCCAAGGTTACACATCCAGTAAGTATCTAAAGTCAGACTTAAACTCAGGTTTTCCACACTCCTATCCATTGCACTATTTAGTTTCCAGAATAATTTAGTTTTTAGAAAAGATTGTTACTAAGCAAGTATTGCAAGGACAGTTGTCCAAAAAAACTGGAGATGCATTCTCTTCTTGAAAACATAAGTTACCTGGGTAGAATGAATTTAAATTTGAAGAACATATTCGGCCAAAGAGTAAATTCTCAGGTCCTGATTACCAAAAGTCCTCTCTCATGGTGTTTTCATGAAGTTCCCCTTAGGGGTAGCTGGTCTGATGTGCTCTGAGGATCGGTGCCCTTGTACAGTTCAGAAGCTACCATTCTTTGGGGTGTCTAACTTGTCCTCATTGTGTTTCTTAGCTCTCATTGTAGACACTGCTATTAATCAATCACTGCTGTTCTTCGGACACTTGCTACCAGGGCCATTGGGAATTCCATACCTTCCAACCTTTCAAAGTTCACACATTAATCATCTAATTACAGGGGTAAGGGGGAAAAATTTAGGGAAAAGAAGTGACGTAATCAGCCTGGAAAAGTAAATTGGAGCCAGTTTGGAAAGAATTTGAAATGCCAAGCAGAGGAATTTTTATTTGATGCTAGAAACAATAGGGAGGTGTTTATTGAGAATAAGAGAGTTAGATCTTTGATTTAAGGCCATCACTTTGGAATACAACTTAAAATTGCTATGATCCTATATACTTAGGCAGTTTTAATTATTTTCCTTTATTTTCACTCCTGAAACAAGCTGAGAAGATTTCCTCAATAGATAATCTGGGTCTCTATACCCTATAGGTCCTTGGATCATTGATAAGATGTTCCAGTTCTCTCTTGCTGCCAACCATGAGGAAACATGCCAATCTCATATTCCCATTCTCTCTTACCCATGTACTGTACTCAAAGACTGAAAAAGTATAGATTTGGAAGTAGAAATAGTAATAATACCTTGCTTCCAATGAATCACAACGCTATACTGCCTCAGAAAGGAGAAAGCACCTCTAACACACATTAGATGTATGTGTGTGTAAAACTGGGAAGTGCCATACCTTCACATAATATTTGAGGATGATCATCTTCTCTTGGATACTTTCATCTCTTTTCTGGGTTCTTTGTTCCAACAGCCATGAAGATGGCCAGAGCAAGCACTGTGGGAGTTCTTAAAGCTTTGTTAGATATCAAAGAAGCCAAGTCATCTACTGCATCTTGAGCCATCTCCAGTCTTGATTTTTATCTTGCCACTGAGCTTCAATAATTCTGGAGGACAGAGCAAAGCCAACAACTTTATGCAATTCTGCTTCACTTAAATCTAATTCATACAGACATTAAGACATCACCCTGTGGTAGCTCAGTGAATTGAGAGTCAGGCCTAGCGATGGGAGGTCCTAGGTTCAAATCTGGCCTCAGACACTTCCCAGCTGTGTGACCCTGGGCAAGTCACTTGACCCCCATTGCCCACCCTTACCAATCTTCCACCTATGAGACAATACACAGAAGTTAAGGGTTTAAACAAAACAAACAAACAAACAAAAAAAGACATCACCCTGTGATGTTACTGGTCCTCTGAAAAAAATAAAGGACAAAGCACTGAAAATATCAAGGCCATTTGCCATGAGCTTCCTCTTCTCCTCTCTTCCTCATCTCAAATTACCCTTCTGCCTTCTGCCACTATTTCCTCTTTCACCCATCTCAAAGGAAAAGCTGGACCTAGTCCTTGCCAGTGGAAAAACCTGTACTTGCACAATCTTATTCCATCCCATTTCCTCCAACAGATTACCCCCTCTAGGGTGTCCCTCAATTAGGGAATGACTGAACAAATTGTGGTGTATGATGGTGATGGAATACTATTGTGCTATAAGGAATGATGGACTGCTTGATTTTTATATGAAATGGAAAGCCCTCCATGAACTGATGCAGAATGAAATGAGCAGAACCAAGAGAACATTATACACAGAAGGGAAACATTGTGGAACAATCCAGTATAATGAACTTTGCTACTAGTAGCAATGCAATGATCCAGGACAGTCCCAAGGGGACTTATGAGAAAGAATGCTATCCACATCAAGAGAAAGAACTATGGCAGTAAAAACACAGAAGAAACCTTCAATTTAATATGTGCAAAACTGAAACTCACTATTTTAAGGATGGGATTTGTGCAAGGGGGATGGGACCAAAGAAGCCAGCAAAGGCAGTTGCTGACAGTTGAGACCAGAGAGGATTCTGGAGATTTCTTTGAGGAAGAAGAGGAGGAGAGGTCTTCGGGCAGAAGACTGGGAAGGAGGAGGAGGAGGACAGCCCAACTCAGATCCAGTTCTGAGGGTTTCCTGAGGATCTTTCTTTGGAAATTGAAACCCTGAATCAAAGCCATTCCATCACATCTCACCTATCAAGACTTCAACCATCGAGCCAGCTAAGTTTTTGGACTCCATTTTGGGAGCAATCTCTTAGTCTCCTTCTCCCATTATCCAGCCTTGCTGAGAGACCCCCTTTCAGTCAAAACTTACAATTATAGAAAAGGATAGAAACAGAAAACTAGAAATAGAAACAGAAGGAGATGAGGTGGGGGAAGAAGCTTAGGAGTGGGAACGCAAAGGTTCCCTCCTAAGGGACAGACCCCGTAGAAATAGAGAAGAGGGCACCCCAAAATCCCTCTGCCCTTCACCCCTTTCCCCAATCCCTGAATTGCGAATAATAAAAGCCATTCATCAGTCAGATAGTGTTCCAGAGTGCCTGAGAGACAACACGGGAGAGGGGAACTTCAGCTTGGTCTGGCTACCTCCATTTTGAAGCCAGACCACCCACTGTGAAATTAACTGATTGAGGGGAGGTTTATGTGAACTCCATTCTTATTCAGAATCAGATTGGGGTACCCATACCTTGTCTTATAGGGAAGCCTCACCCACAACTCCTGTGGGGCAGCATGACCATCCAGGTCACCCAGTTTTGAGGTGACACCCCCTTAAAGTCTCCTAGTGTATATTCAGCCCCAGGGGAGACCTGGAAGAGACTCACCATACATACTTTTTCTATCTCCCTTCTATCAAACATTGGCTACTGGCCTTTTTAAATTGTTATACTATCTTTCCTCTGAAATCTTCTTCTCATCCTAATTTCTCCAGTATTAGAGGGTTCCAACATCCTCCCAGTCCCCCAAGCTCATAACCCAAAGCGTCAGCCTGGACTCCTATCTCTCACCCCTCATATCCAGGCCAAAGTCTGTCTATGTCATTTTTTCAACATCTCTCTAAAGTGCTCCCTTCTTTCCTGACACTGCCAATACTCTGGTGATTTGTTGCTACAATTTCTTTATTAATGTTTTGTTAAGTTTTTTCATAGATGTGTCCATTTAAGGATAAGCAAATATCATCATCTTGATGTCTAAACCAGATCTCTCTGATTTAGGTATACAGATGATATCACAGAAGAAATTTGATAAGATGCTCTCTTTTGCTATTTTTGCATATAGTTTGTATAATATTAGAATTCATTGTCCTTTGAATATTTGGTAGAATTAAAGCTATTTAGTCTGAGGATAGTTGTCTTTGAGAGTTTGTTCATACTGTGTTCAACTTCTTTTTCTGAATTTGAAATTTTTTAATACTTCTTGCTATGTTAATCTGAATATTTTGTATATTTTTGTAAATATTCATCAATTTCACATAATTTTTCAGTTTTATTGGAATAAAGTTGGGCAAAAATTTTAATGATTTAATAATAATTTCTTTCGTTCCTTCTTCATTTGTTAAGAAATTTCCTTTAAAATTTTTGATAGGGGGCAGTGAGGTGGCTCAGTGAATTGAGAGTCAGGCCCAGAGATGGGAGGTCCTGGGTTCAAATCTGGCCTCAAACACTCCCTAGCTGTGTGATCCTGGGCAAGTCACTTAACCCCCATTGCCTAGCCCTTACCACTCTTATGCCTTGGAACCAATACATAGTATTGATTCCAAGACAGAAGGTAAGGGGTTAAAAAAAAAAATTTTTTTTTTGATACTAGTAATTTTGTTTTCTTCTTTCTGCTTTTAAAAATCACATTAGATAATGGTTTATTTTTTTAAAGCTACAAGCTTTATTTATTATTTCAGTGTTTTGTTAATCTCTTCTTTGATTTCCAAGATTTCCATTCTGATGGGGAAGGGGGTTATTTGTTCATTTTCTAGTTTTTTGAGTTTCATGTCTGATGCATTGGTTTATTCTTTTATTGATGAAAGTATTTAAATATAAATTTTCACCTGACTGTATCATTTGCATTCCCCAAAATTTTGATGTGTTGTCTAATTGTCATTTTTTTTGGTCATTGTCATTATTGTCATTGTTTCTATTGTCATTGTTTTTTAATGAAATTGATTATTTCTTATGTTTTGCATGATAATGCATGTATAACCCAGACTGAATTGCTTGACAACTCTGAGAGCAGGGAGGGAGAAAGGGAGGGATACAATATGGATCACATAACTTCAGAAAACTTGTGTAAAAATTTGTTATTCAAATTTAAAAAAGCAAAAATAAAAGAAAGAAACTGATTGTTTCTATGATTTTTTTCTTTAACCCACCAATTCTTATTTCAACTGAAACATAATAAATTCTTCTCTAGCCCTTAAACTTTTTAAAATAAAAACTCTAACCTGTCTTAGAATCACTACTATGTATTGGTTCCAAAGCAGAAAAGTGGTACGGGCTAGGCAATGAGGGTTGAATGACTTGCTCAGTCACACAGGTAGGACGTGTCTAAGATTAGATTTGAACCTAGGGCCTCCTGTCTTTAGACCTGGATCTCTTTCCACTGAGCCACCTACCTGCTCTTAGCCCCTTATTTTAAACTTTGTGTATCTTTCTGTTTCAAATATGTTTCTTATAAACAGCAAATTATTGGATCCTGGCTCTTAATCCATTTTCCTCTCCATTTTATGGGTGAGTTCATCACATTCACAGTCATTCATAGGTAGGATTGCTAACTGTATATTTCCCTCCACCTAGCTTTCCCACCTGAACTCTCTTTAAGAGTATATTTTACTTCTGCCTAATGTCTCTCTTAATCAACTCTTCTTATTCCCTTCTTTTCCCTTAAGTCCTTTTCTTACTATTTTCTTGTTGGGTAAAATGTATTTTTGTACGTAACTTTCTGTGTGTATGTGTGTATGTGTGTATTCTTCCCTCTTTTAACCAGTTTAAATGACTGAGACTCCCCTTTTTCCACTATTTCCTCCTTATTTAAACTACTTTTTGAGGACCCCATTTATGTAAGACAATTTTCCCCATTCTTCTCTCTTGACCCCTCTCTCCACATCTGCCTCTTCCTCACCCATTTCACATCCAAATACAAGAGAACCCCATATCAGGTCCTCTATCTAATTAGATTCCTTTTATGATCCCTGGTGATGATAATGGTCTGAGAATTTATGTATATCATCTCCCCATATAAGAATGTGAGGAGTTTAGTCATCTTTCATCCCTTATAGTTTTTCATTCATGTTTACCTTTCTAAACTTCTCTTGACTCCTTTTTGTATGTCAAATTTTCTATTCGGCTCTGGCCTTTTTTATGAGGAATGCTTGGAAATTCTCTATTTCATTAAAAATTCATATTTTCCCTTGTAGGACTATCCTCAGTTTTACTATATAGTTTATTTTCGTTGTAAGTCTACATCCTTTGCCTTCTGGAATATCATTTTCTAAGCCCTCCATTCCTTTATAGTGGTGACTATGATTTTGACTATGGCTCATTAGTACTTATATTCTTTTTTTCTGAATGCCTGCAATATTTTTTACTTGACCTGGGAGCTCTGGATTTGGGCTATAATATTTCTGGGAATTATCATTTGGGGATTACAGTACTTTCAGGAAATGACTGGTGGATTTTTTAAAATTTCTACTTTGCATTCTTGTTCTAAGATATTTGGCACAATTTTCTTTTATGATTTTTTGAAATATGTTGCCTAAGATAATTTTTTTCATGGTTTTCAGGTAGCCTAATGATTCTTTTTTTATGTTTTAAAGCACATATACTTTTTTATTCTTTCTTTTATTCCAAATTCTCTCCCTTATTCTACTCTCTAACACACCCAATAAGAAAACAAGAAAAACAAAACCTATTACCAATAAATATAGTCACAAAAAAAAATTTCCAAATTAGTTATGTCCCAACAATAACAACAAAAAAAGAATAATAAAAAGAGAAAAATATATACTTTAATTTTTTTTATGGACTTTTGCATTCTAAGTCCATCAATTCTCTATCTGGGGTGGGTAACGTTTCATGATAAGTCCTTTGCAACTGTATTAGGATTGTTGTGTTAGCCAGATTAGAATCTATGTAAACTGATTATCTTTTTAATATTGTCATTACCATGTAGATTTTTGTTATTGTTGTTTTTGCCTTCTTACTTTATATCAGTTCATACAGGTCTTGCGAGTGTTTTCTGTAACCATACTCTTCATTATTTCTTATAGCATAATATCATTCTCATATCACCTTCAGATGTTATAACTTGATAAGTTATTCCCCAATAAAGGGATCCCTTCAGTTTCCAATTTTTTTTCTTTCACAAAAAGAGCTGCTATAAATATTTTTGTATTTATAAGTCCTTTTCCTCTTTCTTTGATCTCTTTTGGGTATAAATCTAGTAGTGATTTTACTGGGTTAAAGGATTTGCTTAGTTTTTTTTTCTTCCGGGTTAAGATGGCGGAAGAGTAAAAAGCAGCTGCTTGACCTCTCCTAACCCATGCATATAGGACTCCTCGAGAAGACATAAAAACAAATCCAGATGAATGAAGGGACCCCACAACAGAGCGCAGTGTTGAAGGTACGTGGGTTCAGGGCATTTCCATGCTATAAAGTGGTGAAACAATTCTCACTAAAATGAGAGCTGAGCAACCCCCTCTCCCTCCCCCCCACACCACCTACAGTGCCAAAGCCAGCGCACAAGAGTTAGAGCAAATTTGGGGCACCCGTTAAGTCACTGGCAGCTCACCAGGGCTTGTTCCTGAGAGCAGCAAGACTTAAGACCCCAAGAGGCTAAAGAACTCACAGACTTTGAACACAGACCCTGAGCACAGGCGCAGGTGGAGGTGCGGACATAGGCGTGGGGCTAAGGCGCAGACAAAGGGGCTGATCCTGAGCCCAGGAGTGGACCTTGAGTGGGGACCCAGGGCAGAGAGGTGCTTGACCGTGGAAGCAGCTCCCTGACACTGTGAAAGGAGCTTCAGGCAGAAGAACGAGCAAGGAGACCACCAGGAGGCTTGACCCAGAGAACAACCAGACCTGGGACTTCAGGAGCTTAAAGAGCTCTGACAGATCCTGGGCGTGAGCATAAAGCTGAGAGGGCACCCAGCTCACCAATGGCAAGCCAGAATCAGGAAAACCAGAAAAGAAAGATGAAGAAGAAATCTTTAACACTCCACAACTTTTACACAGAAAAAATCCAGACAGCAGAGCAAACGGCAGAGGAGAACAAATGAGTAACCATATCCAAACCTTCCCAAAACAATGAAAACGGGTCACAAGGTCTTGAAGAGTTCAAATCTGAGATTATTAGAAAGATGGAAGAGATCTGGCAAGAAAATAACAATTTAAAAGGCAGAATTTCACAACTGGAAAGTGAGGCAAGTAAAATCAAAGACCAGAAATGACCAGATTGAAAAGGAAAACCAGTCTCTAAAGTCTAGAATTGGGCAATTCGAAAAAGATGCCCCCAAATCAAAAGAATTGATAAGCAAATTGGAGACCAAAATCAAATAGCTAGAAAACAGGACAGACCAAATTAAAAAGGAAAATCAAAAGCTTACAGCAGATAACCAGTTTCTAAAGACAAGAATTGAGCAAGAAGAAGCCAATGATCTATCAAGACAGCAAGAACAAATAAAACAAAGTCAAAAGACTGATAAAATAGAAGGAAACATGAAATATCTCAATGAGAAATTGACAGATCAAGAAAACAGGTCTAGAAGAGACAATCTGAGAATCATTGGACTTCCTGAAAAAGCAGAAATTAATAGAAATTTGGACTCCATACTAAAAGAAATTATTCGGCAAAATTGCCCTGAAGTTCTACAACAAGAGGGCAATATAGACATTGAAAGGATCCATAGGTCATCCTCTACACTAGACCCTGAAAAGACAACCCCCAGGAATATAATAGCCAAATTCAAGAGCTTCCAAGTAAAAGAAAAAAATTTTACAAGAAGCCAGAAAGAGACAATTCAGATATCAAGGAGCACCAATTAGGATCACACAGGATCTGGCAGCCTCCAAACTAAACGACCGCAAGGCTTGGAATATGATATTCAGAAAGGCAAAAGAACTGGGTCTACAAACCAAGGATCACATACCCATCAAAACTGACTATATACTTCTAGGGGAAAGTTTGGGCATTAAACAAGATAGAAGATTTCCAAGTATTTGCACAGAAAAGACCAGGACTAAATGGAAAGTTTGATATTCAACCACAAAAATCAAGAGAAACATGAAAAGGTAAATAAGAAACAGAAAGGAAAGTAAGAAAACTCATATTTTTAAATTTTGCCTCTTTAAGGGCTTCAATAAGATCTAATTATTTGTATTAATATGTGGAGAAATGTTATGCATAATTTTCTGTAGTGAACTCTGTTATAGAATACTAGCAAAGAGACTCCAGCAAGTGATCAAGAGGATCATCCACCATGATCAAGTGGGATTTATATCAGAAATGCAAGGATGGTTCAACATTAGGAAAACCATCCACATAATTGACTATATCAACAATCTAACAAACAAAAAAAATCACATGATTATCTCAATAGATGCTGAAAAAGCCTTTGACAAAATACAGCACCCATTCCTATTGAAAACACTGAAAAGTATAGGAATAGAAGGACCTTTCCTAAAAATAATAAACAGTATATACCTAAAACCATCAACAAGCATCATATGCAATGGGGATAAATTAGAAGCCTTACCAATAAGATCAGGAGTGAAACAAGGATGCCCACTATCACCTCAATTATTCAACATTGTACTAGAAACACTAGCAGTAGCAATTAGAGAAGAAAAAGAAATTGAAGGTATCAAAATAGGCAATGAGAAGACTAAGCTATCACTCTTTGCAGATGATATGATGGTCTACTTAAAAAATCCTAAAGAACCAACTAAGAAGCTCATAGAAATAATCAACAACTTTAGCAAAGTTGCAGGATACAAAATAAATGCACATTAATCATCAGCATTTCTATATATTTCCAACACATCACAGCAGCAAGAGGTAGAAAGAGAAACACCATTTAAAATCACCCTAGATAATATAAAATACTTAGGAATCTATCTACCAAAACAAACACAGGAATTATACAAAAAAAAAAAAACTACAAAACACTTTCCAAAAAATTAAAACTTGATCTAAACAATTGGAAAAACATTGATTGCTCATGGTTAGGACGAGCTAACATAATAAAAATGACCATTCTACCCAAACTAATTTACCTATTTAGCACCATACCTATCAAACTACCAAAAAACTTTTTCACTGAATTAGGAAAAACTATAACAAAGTTCATTTGGAATAACAAAAGATCAAGAATATCAAGGGAAATAATGAAAAAAAATGTGAAGGAAGGTGGCCTAGCAGTACCAGATATTAAACTGTACTATAAAACAGCAGTCATCAAAACGGTATGGTACTGGCTAAGAGACAGAAGGGAGGATCAGTGGAATAGACTTGGCGTAAGTGACGTCAGCAAGACAGTGTATGATAAACCCAAAGAACCCAACTTTTGGGACATGAATCCACTATTTGACAAAAACTGCTGGGAAATTTGGAAAACAATATGGGAAAGATTAGGTTTAGATCAATATCTCACACCCTACACCAAGATAAATTCAGAATGGGTGAATGACTTGAATACAAAGAGGGAAACTATAAATAAGTTAAGTGAACACAGAATAGTATACTTGTCAAATCTCTGGGAAAGGAAAGATTTTAAAACGAAGCAAGAGTTAGAGAAAATTACAAAATGTAAATTAAATGGTTTTGATCATATTAAACTAAAAAGCTTTTGTACAAACAAAAACAATGTAGCCAAAATCAGAAGGGAAACAACAAATTGGGAAAAAATCTTTATAATGAAAAACTCTGACAGGGGTCTAATTACTCAAATATACAAGGAGTTAAATCAATTGTATAAAAAATCAAGCCATTCCCCAATCAATAAATGGGCAACCTAATAATTGAATTTAAACATGATAAGAAAATCATTCAAAATGCTTTTTGATAGCATTTCCCAAACTGGAACAACATTGTTTCTTTGGTATTTAAATTGGCTCATAATCCCAGAGAATATATCACAGTGGATACACTTAAAACTGTTCCTGGGTATGCTTATGATAGCAGGATATGTGGCCATCCATCTATCTCTTTTTCAGAGAAGATTGACAAACAGTCTGAATAATCTGCAACACATCCAATATGGGGATCCCCAGAGGTGTGACCAAAGCAAATTTAGATGGATGATATTGGGGAGGAGAAGGAAATTTAATGATTCTGGAGGTGACTTTTTAAGTCTTTTCAGATTCCATTGTTTTCTTAATGATTAATTCTTTTCAGTTTTGTTTCCCCTCCCTAACAGGACTCTGGAACACAGTGCCAATCCTTTCATCTATATTGCATTTACTGATTGTTTTAAGATTTAATTTTGTTTGTTAATTGTCACATATATAATGGATGGACTCTATCAAATTGGTTACAACCTATATTAACAATCCTTAGAGAATTTAATGAGCTAAATATCTCAATTGATTTTAAGGGACCTTCAGAAATAATTTTTTGATATTTTGATATTTTGATTCTTATTTTGAATTTTTATTTCTCCTAAAATTTAATTTTCTTATGTTTTTGGTTTTTCTTTTGATAATTGACTCATACACCCCATAACTCAATGATGTAGTCTGAGCTGATCTGGGTGTTTCCTTTTTAAACATTCTCTTCAGGGGGGGATTGTATTTTTATAAAAATCTAAGCCTTAAAATTTTGTTCGAGAAAATTTTTTTTCAGAAAAAGAAGTCTGCTAATGCTTTGAAACCAGAAAAATGGACAACTTGCCTGCAGAAACTTACACTGAATCAAGATGATCCAGAAAAAGATGACTGCAGAAATCTACACTGAATCAAGACAAAAATGAACTTTGGGATGCAACTAACTGAACTTGAGGGGATTGAAAACAATTATTTGAATTGTAAACTCTTATGCCAAAGGGGATTGCCCCCAATTGGTTTTTTCCATAAAAGCCATCCTGACTTGGGTCTATTTTAAATTTGGAATCGAGCTAATCCGATTCCTGGTGACCATACCTTAAATATCTAGTTTCCCCTCTTACAGTGACCCTGGGCAAGCCACTTGACCACTCTTACCACTCTTCCACCTAGGAGCCAATACACAGAAGTTAAGGGTTTAAAAAAATTTAAAAAAAAGAAAAGAAAAGAAAAGCATCTGTTGTGATTAGACACCTAAACTAGGAGGAAGGCACAGGAAGTGAGGTAAAAGAAGCCCCTTTAAAAGAGAGTTCATTGAGTTTAGCAGCTCTCTTGTTGTTCATGACTTGGACCTGGCTGGGACCCTGACACCTTGGTGAGTGAAAAAGGCTGACTGACTATCTTAACTTCCCTGGAGGTACTAGCCTCTGGGAGGCTTTCTTGATTGGGAGAATCCCTAGTGGCTAAACCCCTTGTTAACTGACTTTTAGAGTCTCCAGCTGGGCCTCTGGAGCCCTGCCAGAGTAAAGCCCAGACTTGAATACAAATCTAGTTCATTAAGTTAGATCTCTTACTCTACCCTTTTCTCATCTTTCTACTTCCACTCTCTCCTATATTTTGTAAATAAATTGCTAAAATCATTTTAGGAATTGGTATTTATTCAGTTCCTTGGTGACCATACCTTTAAATATTTTATCCAATCAAGAATCCCTTTTCCCTCTTACACCAACTCCTTTCTCTTAGTTACATCTAATTCTCCTATCTGGATGAGGAAGGTGGAAGCATCTCCAATACATGCAACTGTGATATAAGACCTGAAACTGCCATACTACTTACTTCAGGATCCAGTTTCCTATATAGTCATAAAACCTCCTTGTTCATTCACTTTTTTCGCAGTCAAATCACAGGTATGTCTGCTTCAAAGCCAGGTTCCAGTGTGCCTGTCCCTCTTGTGAGATAGCCTCTCTGGGATGTGCTCTAGGAAGTTCATTTTTTAATTTAATTTAATTTTTATTTAAACCCTTACCTTCCATCTTAGAAACAATACTGTGTATTAGTTCTAAGGCAGAAGAGTAGTAAGGGCTAGGCAATGGGGGTTAAGTGACTTGCCCAGGGTCACACAGCTAGGAAGTGTCTGAGGCCAGATTTGAACTAGGACCTCCCATCTCTAGGCCTGACTCTCAATCCACTGAGCCGTCCAGCTGCCCCCTAGGAAGTTCATTTTGGAAGATGTGTAGTGGACAGATTGGAAAGGGGAAAGGTACTTAAAGATGACAGATCAGAAAGCTATTACAATATTCAAGGAGCAGGTATTAGGATTAATTAGCAGCTAAGGACAACAGGGTAAAGAATAGTGGGTAAAGTTTCTTTAAGGCCAGACAGAATCCTGGTAGTGGTGGTTAGAATTCTGAGTAGCCAGAGTCAGTTGGTATTTTCCAACTACCAACGGTCTCCTGGTGGTTTTTGGCTTAGGAGGAAGCCTGGTGTTTCTGTTCCCTGGAATACAGAAAAAACCCAGTGGCAGGTGGAGGAGAAAAGGTTAGAATTTATGGAATAAATTCGTGGGGAAAATTAACAGAAAGGAGAAAGAGAGAAACTGCTTTTTCTCTGAGTGGCTGCTGAGAGGGCCAGGCCATTTTGTGGCCTGGTCAGACTTTATAAGCCTAGCTAGGCCCAGAAGGGCTGGCAGTGGGCAGAGAGAGAACTACCAACTGATTCAAAACTGAAGGAGATTTACAGAGTAAATATATAGTTAGAGGATTAGTAATTAGTATAAAGTTATTTAGTATAGTTTTGAGTTTTTTAGTGATAGATAAGGAGTTTTAAGAAGGCTCAAGGATAACCCTGAGCAAGAAGCAGGTCCGTGAAGACCAGGGGGGACTGGGATAAGTTTAGATGCCTTTTAGATTAGGGAATCCTAATCCTCAAAACCTTTGATTACTTTTCCTCACCTTTCCTTAACCTTTAATAGTTATTAAATAGAGGTGTTTTTACATCTGTCTCTAGCAGTTATTCTTGCAGCCAAAAACAGATACACAGCACTTCAGTAGCCACAAGCTATTGGGTACCTGCCCGATCTATTACAAGCAGTAAATTTCCTCCCCACCCCCACCCCTTAACATCCCTATATTAACATTCCTCACTGTTCCTATTATAACATTCTAGCCATTAACATTCTTGGCTATTCCTATGTTTCACAGTTAATAATGAAGGCCTGAACTAGGATGATGGACATATGAGGAGAATGACAATGATGATGATAAAAGTTAACATTTATGTAGGGGGGTAGCTTTCTTTTTTTTTTTTATTTAAATTTGTCACATTAAAATACCCAGGTAACTCCTTCCTTTTCCCCATTAGAAAAGGCATCATTTGACAAATTACATGTTTTAAAGTTTGCAAAATGTTTTTACAAATATCTCATTTTATCCTCACAAAACTCTGGGAGGCGATGTGGGAGAGCTAATTAGGAAACCTGAGCTGAAAGGAACACCTTCTTCATGAATGACAAGGCTATTGTAATTAGCTTAAAAATAAAAGAGATTTATTAAATTGATGGCAAGCTGAATTATTGAGTTGAGTGGCTGGGAGGCAGAAGCAGGTAGAATACTGCCTCCCTAAGAAGATGGAGTTTGGGATACTTATACCCTCTTGACAAAAAGGCCTATGTGACTAGAGATGGGATGATGGTGGGTTGGTGTGTTATGAGACAGATGGAATGGGTGATAGTGGGATGATGGAGTGATGTCTTTTGGGGCTCTGGTACCCAAGATAAGTCATGTGGTTATGTCCTATGCCTCAAAGTGAAAAGGGGGTGAACTTGTCCTATTTAAGGGATGGTTAGATATTTGAGCTCAAAACAGATGCTTATTAGAAGCAAGCTGGGCTATTATTATTTCCATTTTATAGATGAGGAAAGTAAAACAGAGAGGTTAAGTAACTTGCCTCGTTACATAGCTGATGAAAGAAAAGAAAGGGCAAACCCTTTCTTTTAGTCAACCTTAAAACTTTGAAGGGAAAAGATTTTAACCATAGCACTTGTTTCGTTCTGCCTTGTTCTATAAGTGGTCTTTAATGTTGCTCTATTTAATCATTTTAAGTTTCATTTTTGCTTCCATAAAAAGTAGATAATGCATGGTTTTGATATGAATATTTATAAAGCTGACTGAATTTTTATCTTCCATAAGGCATTTGTCAATAAACACCAATTTATCAATTTCAACATCAATCCCTATACTCTCAAACTATTTCCATAATTTTGAATTTTGCTTTAACAAAAAAGTAATTTTTTCTTTGGGGAAGTAATACAATATACTTTTATAGTAGCATACCCTCTTTTTCCAGGAATCTGTCTACAGCAGGAATTCTAAATCTAGAGTTCATGAAAATGGTTTTAACATATTCTGAAATATATTTCAATTTAATCAGTTTTCATTGTAATCTCTGGCAAGTAAGGCTTGAGCCAGCTAGATGGAGAATTAGATCTATCCCTAAAGTTAGAAAGGCTAAGACCTATCTCTATCTATCTATTTATCTCTCTTTACTAATAAATACTTATAAATCTGGTAAGAAGCCTACAGATTAATTTTTATTTATAACACAGCAATACAATAATCTAAAAGAATCCCAAAGGACTTATTAGGAAAAAAAAATGCCACCTGCTTTCAGTGAAGGAACTGAGAGTCTAGATCCAGACCAAAGCAAACTTTTTTCACTTTTTTTTTGTTCAAATTTCCTTCCACCAAAGGATGCATTTGGAAAACTGTTTTACATGATTGCTCATGTAAAATCTATATTAGACTGTTTACCATCTCTGTGGGTGGGGGGAGGGAAGGAGAGAATTCAAGACTCAAAATTATTTTTAAAATATTGGAAACGTTTTACATGTAATTGGGGAAAAAATTAAGCTTGGGGGAAAAAATTAACAGATTTTTATAGTCAGTGGAAATGCATCATCCTGTTGCCACCTCAGCTTCACCAATAGTACCAAGTAACTTGGCAAGAAACTTTTGTTCAAAGGCAGAAGCAAAAAAAGACCACTCTCCTTCCCTCACTCACTTCTCTCTCTGTGGCAACATTGCACTAGCTCTGGCACATTAACTCTCTTAAGAGGCCCATGCTGATGGGGAACCAAAGAGTCCAGCTGTCATGACTCTTTGATGCCTATGTCCTGCCACTATGATGCTCGAGATTCAAGTCCCCTAAATAATGTACTTCACACAGCTGAGAATAACTAAGTCATTCAGTTATTTTTGTCACTGTGTACAAGGTTCTCTTGGTTCTGCTTATTTCACTCTGCTTCAGTTTGCTAAGTCTTTCCAGGTTTTCCTAAGCTCCTCCTGCTTATCATTTCTTACATCATCATAGTATTGCATTATGATCAGATACTACAACTTATCTCAGTCATTCCCCAATTGATGAATATCACATCATTTTCTAATTCTTTGCCTCTGTAGAGAGCTACTTTGAATATTTTTGCATACACACACACACAAACACACACACATATATATATATATATATATATATAAATCCTCCCCTTTTTGTTTTTTCATCTATTTGGGATACAAACCTAGTAATGGTATTGATGAGTTAAAAAGTATGTATTATTTTATAGCTCTTTGGGCATAGATCCAAATTGCTCTCCAGCATGGCTGAATTGGTTCCAACTGTCCCAACATTGCATTAATATCTCCATTCTCCCACATCTCTTCCAACTTTTGTCATTTTCCTTTTCTATCATAATAGTTTGATAAGGTGTGAGGTGGTACTCCAAAGTTGTTTTAATTTGCATTTCTCTAATTATGATTTAAAATATTTTTTGCATAATTATAAGAAACTATTTCAAGAACTGCCTGTTTATATCCTATGACCATTTATCAATTGGGGAATGACTTGTATTCTTAAACATTCATTTCTCTTTGTATTTGAGAAATGAGGCCTTTATTAGACTTGGGAAAAATTTTTTTGCACCATTATGACTACATATTATTCTCCATCCTATTACCTTTTCAGTTTCTAACCACCTCCTCCCCCAATTTGCCCTCTTATCAGTGCCCCCCATCCCCAATTCTTATCCCTCTCCCCCACTACTTTCCAATAGGGTGATAGATTTCTATACTCAGTTGTGCATGTTCTTCCCTCATTGAGCTAATTCTGATGTGTAAGGTTCACATACTTTCTTCCCCATCTTCCCCCCTACTGTTGAAAGCTCTTCCATGCCTATTATGTGAAATAATTTACCCCATTCTAATTTCCCTTTTCCTACCTCTCAAAGCATATTTCTTTTTCATGCCTTAATTTTATTTTTTTATATCATCCCATCATATTCAAGTCACACCCTTGCACTTTATCTATTGTATACTTGTAACTGCCCTAATAATGATAAAGTTCTTGGGAGTTTACAAGAATCACCTTCCCATGTAGGTATGTAAACAGTTTAACCTTACTGAATGCCTTTCCATTTCTCTTTGTTTGCCTTTTTATGCTTTTTTTTAAGGTTTTTTTTTTTGAGAGTTAAATTTTCCATTCAACTCAAGTCTTTTCATCAAGAATGTTTAAAAGTCTTCTTTTTCATTGAATACCCATTTTTACATTCTGAAGGATTATGTTGTTTTGTTGGGTAAAGTGATTCTTGGTTGAAATCCTAGTTCCTTTGACCTCTAGAATATTATATTCCACACCCTCTGATCTTTCAATGTACAAGCCACTAAATCTTGTGTCATCTTAACTGTGGCTACACAAGATTTGAATTTTTTCTTTTTGGCTGCTTACAATATTTCCTTTTTGACCTGGGAATTCTGGAATTTAGTTATAATATTCCTGGAAGTTATCCTTTGGGGATCTCTTTCAGGAGGTGATCAGTGGATCCTTCCAATTTCTATTTTGCCCTCTAGTTTTAGAATATCAGGTCAGTTTTCTTTGATAACTTCTTGAAAGATGTCTAATTTTTTTTAAATCATGGCTCTCAGGTATTATAATAATTGTTAAATTATTCATACTGGATTTTTTTTTCTAATAGATATACTTCACATTTTCTTCTATTTTTTTCATTCTTTTGAATTTGTTTCTTTTTTATTTATTTATTTTTTAACCCTTAACTTCTGTGTATTGGCTCCTAGGTGGAAGAGTGGTAAGGGTGGGCAATGGGGGGTCAAGTGACTTGCCCAGGATTACACAGCTGGGAAGTGTCTGAGGCTGACTTTGAACCTAAGACCTCCCGTCTCTAGGCCTGACTCTCAATCCAATGAGCTACCCAGCTGCCCCCTTGAATTTGTTTCTTGATGACACATGGAGTTACTAGTTTCTTTGGCCCATTCTAATATTTGTTTTTGTTTTTGAAACCCTTAACTTCTGTGTATTGTCTCCTTGGTGGAAGAGTGGTAAGAGTGGGCAATGGGGGTCAAGTGACTCTCCCAGGGTCACACAGCTGGGAAGTGTCTGAGGCAAGATTTGAACCTAGGAACTCCCATCTCTAGACCTGACTCTCAATCCACTGAGCTACCCAGCTGCCCCCTCCATTCTAATTTTTAACATGATTTTCTTAAGTGAGCTTTTGAATCTTCTTTTCCAAAATTTGGCCAATTATACTTTTTTTTTAAAAGTTCTTTCCCTCAGTACATTTTTTGTGCTTCTTTTACCAATTAGTTTATTCTGCTTTTTAAGATATTATTTCAGTTTTTTTTGTGCCTCCTTTCCCAAGCTGTTAACTTTTTTCATGATTTTCCTGAATCACTCTCATCTTTTCCCAATTTTTTTTTCTCTGCTCTTATTTGATTTTTAAAAGCCTTTTTGAGCTCCTCCATTCTTTTTGGGCTTGAGAGCAATTCCCATTTTTCTTGGAGGCTTTGGATACAACACTACTGACTTCATTGTCTTCTTCTGTTTGTATTTTGGTCTTCCCTGTGACCAAAATAACTTTCTATGTTGTTTCTTTTTTGTTGTTGTTGTTGTTTGCTCATTTTTCAGCCTTTTACTTTTCTTTTAATTAAAAAAAACTGTTAATGTTGGGCTCTATACCTGTGGTGTGTGATAATTAGATTAAGTCTACACTGCCCACCTTTAGATTTAATCGCCAAAGGTGAGAGCACCTCCAATTTTGGGAGGTCCATAACCCACGTCTGCTAGAGTGGGTGACTAGAATCAGAATCAACTGACTTCAGGCTTAGAGAAGGGAGGTCCTAGGTTCATATTTGACCTCAGACACTATACAATACACAGTATTGACTCCAAGACGGAAGGTAAGGGTTTAAAAAAAAAAAAACAGAATCAACTGACTGCCCTCTAGGCAGTCCTAAGAGAAGCATCTGTTGTGATTGGACAGTCAAACTAGGGAGGAGGCACAGGAAGTGATGCATAAATGAACCCTTTAAAAAGAAAGAATTGAGTGAATCAGAGGTTTTCTGGAGAAGAAGACTACTGGTGAAGGTCTTCTGCTGCAGTCTTCTAGTTTTCCTGGTTCGTGGAGGAGTGCTGGCTGGAACTCTGAGACCTTGGTGAGACTGCTTTCAATATCTTCTTTAGAAGTCCACGTGGCGAGTTTAAAGACTGAATCTTCCTGAACTTCTCTTAAGGAACTTCCCTTTAATAGAGACTTTATGAATGAAGCTTTGTTTCATTCACCTCCGGGCCTCTGACTCTTGGCTGAGGGTTAATTAGATCTACCTGAATTAATTAGAGGATCATAGTAATTTATCTACTGTGTTAGATTCTTATTTACTTATTTCCTCTCTCTCTTCTCAATTGTAAATAAACTTTCTTAAAAGTCAATTTTGACTTGAGATTATTCTTAATTGAGGACTGATAATTGTTCAATCCTCTGGTGACCACCTTTTAATATATTCGACCAAAAAACCCTTTTTCCCCCTTACAGGTGAAGGGAGTGCTGTCCCAAGCTTCATGTTTTTTGTACAGTTGCCTTTAGAGCTTGTTGTGGGGATCTATAAGTTTTAAGCTCTTCCAAGGTGGCATGATCTAAAGAGAGATCTGTGGCCAAGAAAGGTATACTTAGTATTCTCCTGGTCTGTGCTCTGGTCTGTAACCACAAATAACATTTTTTCTATGGAATTGAGACCAGGGTCACCTGTTCCCGTGACTGCAAGTGCTGGCATGTCTAGTACTTCTCCTCACCTTGAGTCCACAATTGTGAACAGCAACCTAGTGTATATATAGGCAATCCAACATAAGTCTTGCACTCTGAGCTGGCAAAGGGACCCCTGCAGTCTCCTTCTGAACGTGCTTACACACACACACACACTTTATGGTCTGTGGCCAAGAGCTCCAGAAGCTTTTGCTGTCAATTCAGCTGCCCCAAGGCCTGTTGCCATGGTGGAGCCTGCCTTGGTATGCTGTTTTGTGCTTTACTTCCACCCTACAATACTAGATCTTTTGTGCCAGCCTTCTAAGTTGCTTTGGGTTAAAAAATTATTTCGCCCATAGTTTTCTTCTTATGCTGCTCTAGAATTCATTTTGAGGTGTTATATCATAATTTTGGGGGGAGAGTAATTTGGTAGAGATCAGGTGGGTCTATATACCTTCTCTGCCATCTTGACTCTGCCCCTACCAATTTTTTAAAAAATGGAGAATGGAAGGTCGGCAGAAATAAACTGTGATATATAAATATCATAGAAAACTGTGTCATAAGAAATAATAACCATAAAGAATTTAGAGCAATTTGGGAAGATGTAAGAACTTATACAGAGCAAAGTAAGCAGAATTCAAGAAAATGATGACAATGATATAAAGATACACTGAAGACTTCAGAACCATGATCAATGTAGTCAAGGATTTTAATCTAAGGCCTAATGAGTCCACTGGTTTACATGAGGAATACATTTTCAGAAGTGACCAATATATTGATTTGTTTTGCTTATCTGTATTTCTTTGTTGTTAGGAAATTCTATTAGAGGGGCAGGAGAGAATCATTGTGAAGTGCTTGTGATTTTTTAAAAGCATCAATAAAACAACAACAAAAAAGAATGGAAATTAGGTATTAATTAGGTAGAATGAGACAAGTACATCTGTAGCAAGTTTATTTTACATTATTTACAAAAATCCAGTTAATTATCTATTTGTTGGGCTTTGCAATGATAATTATCCCTAGCAACAACGTAGGGATTGGGAGGTAGAAGTTGAGGCAATTAGCCATCCATGATAATAGTACTTAGCAATAATCCTTCCAATTTTTGTAGAAACTTCAAGACAATTCACATTTACTACACTGTGACACACACTGAAGCAACCTGTACTTCATTCTTCCTACCTCACAAAATCACTGACTTTTAATATATTCAGTCAAATTAATTACTTATGAATACTTAAAAATCCAGAAATAAGATATATACTTATATTTAACTTAAACAATAAACATTTTCTTATTTATACAATTTCTTCCATAAAATGGAAATGTAACAATTATTATTTATCTGTATTTGTTTCATAGGAATCTTTTTCCTTTTCATGTTCTTGATGAGACCATGCTAAGTTGTTTGCTATGGTATATCTTATTTCAGTCTACCATTTTTAATGTCTGGTAACATTTGCATATCAAAGGCATAGTGGATATAGTGATAGATCTCTTCGGCTTTCTGATGACTTACTTGGGCATTCAGAGAGATTTCTTCAAGAGAGCTGAAAAAGAGATTATACATAAAGAAATGGTTACAAAAGGAGTTTTCTTAGACAATATTTAATATGACTATCTCTCTTACAACAAATAAAATCACAAAAGCCTTTAAAGAAATTTAATGTTCTACATTATTAGTCTCCAAACTTTTCTGACCTTATACTCCTATTAATAAAAAAAATTTTTAGAATGTATATTTATTTGTAAATTACATACATGTACTGTACTAATATTTTTTACTTATAAAGGAGACACAAAGAGAAAAATTTTGAAACAATAAGATACAAATGAAATAAGCAGTGTTTTTAAAATAAATACTAAATATTTTTAGTGAGGATAAAATGATTGCATATACATCATTTAAAAAAGAATCCTGGGGTCAGCTGGGTAGCTCAGTGGATTGAGAGTCAGACCTAGAGACATATGGTCCTAGGTTCAAAGCCGGGCTCGGACACTTCCCAGCTGTGTGACCCTGGGCAAGTCACTTGATCCCCATTGCCCACCCTTACCACTCTTCTACCAAGGAGCCAAAACACAGGAGTTAAGGGTTTAAAAAAAAAAGAAAAAAAGAAAAAATAATCCTGATTTAACACATACTGAGTTATCATAGCAGAAAAAGATACCTCAAAAAGATTAGTAGATCCAAAAGGAATGTTTCTTTGACTACACTTTCTAAATTATGATATTCATTTTGAAATCTAATCCACCAATTTATTCAAAAGCTTTTTGCTGAAATATGATTAATCTATTTTCATCTTCCCTGATGAAGTATTGTTGCATTTTTATATCTTTAAGAAATGGATTCAAAACACAACAAATCTCTTCACTGAGAAAAAAAATTTTAAACAAGTTAGAAAATTCTGTTTCTACATTTAAATTGAAGATATGAGAATATTTAGAGGTGATACAGTGTTATCATTTTAGACCAAAAAATAAAAACCCCTACACACTTTACTTTTTAGTTGTTATACTAATCATAAAGGCTTCATATTATCATTAGCTGATAGCTCAAACATATTATATACTTAGGGCAAAGTTCATCATTAACAAAAAGAAATGTAAATCTATATTTTAAGTAATATTACTGATAATTTGAATGTTTGGGGCCAACTTCTTGTCAGATTTCTTTTTACCTAACCAAGTGCCCGAAAAAGATTATCAGCTCTGCCATTTTCTTATTGTTTCTTATTGTTCTGTTTTACTGACCTTAAAGAACAAATTTCAATTTGTGGGTTCTATGAAGGAATCTATTTAAGCCAGTTGTCTATTTAACGGAGGATTAATTTAATTAAAACTAGTAATTTGTATACTTAGGAACATGTAAACTATAGTTGAAACATGCTGAAAGTGAATAACTTAGTGAGGGCATGATTTTCAATTCTCCAAGTTTGTAAAACTCACTCTTTGCACAGGATACCTTGTATACCATATGTGACACATATCATACAGAAGCCAGTTTTAATACATATAACAAATATTTTCCATTTATTTAACTGGACTGTGATTTCAATGATATGAAACTCCTCCTATCAATGAAGATAGGAGCTAGGCAATTTATAGTCTTAGATAGTTGCTAATGATTAAGAGATTAAGTGACTTGCAAGTTCAATTCACTACACCATGCTGACTCTTATATACTAAAAAGACTAATATATTTATTGTTTTATATTAAGATAGAATTTATAATATTTTCTTCCTGCTTCCTGAGGATTCATCTTGTGCACTCCACTTTGGAGGCCACTGTCCTAAATATTTTACATCATTTGATGAGTACTTCCTCTTGAAATGAAATCATATCTAAGCAAATTCATTTTAGCATTTTAAATAGTCTGTTTTAAATTAATCAGGGTCTGCCCCTTCCTCATTCTATAGAGCAAGAAAGCAGAGATAACAGCAAAATCTCTATGTGATTGGTGACTTTAGAGGATATAAAGTCATTTAGTCCCAAAAGAGGTAGCATCAACCTAAATGTTCTGATGATTTGTGAAAATCCAGTAATTTCTCTACTTCAGACTGATACCTCTAGTAAGGCATCAGTTTCCCTTTGTCAGTATAGAATTTTACTGGTCTAAACCACCTTGTTTGTTTAGACACTGATTCAGAATACCATGGCAAAGAATTGGAAATTACAGGGATGTCCATCAATTGGGGAATGGCTGAACAAATTGTGGTATATTGTGGTGATAAAATATTATTGTACTATAAGGCAATGATGAACAAGATGATTTCAGAAAAAGCTGGAAAGAGCTACATGAACTGAGGCAGAGCAAAATAAGCAGAACCAGGAGATCAATGTATACAGTAACAACAATAATGTATGATGATCAGCTATGAAAAACTTAGCTACTTTCAGCAATGCAATGATTTGGGACAACTCTGAATGACTTCTGACAAAAAATGCTATCCATCATCTCCAGAGAAAGAAATGTTGTAATCAGATGCAGGTCAAAAGATACTACTTCCTGCCACATTAGTTTATTTATGGTTTTATTCTGGAGTTTTGGTTTTATCTGAGTATTCTCTTACAACAATGACCAATATAGAAATATGTTTTGCATGATAATATATGTATAACCCAGATCAAATTGTTTACCACCTCCAAGAAGGGGAAAGAAAGGGAGAGAAGGAGAGAATTTAGATCTTATAATTTCAGAAAACGTATATTGAGAATAGTTGTCACATGTAATTGGGAAAATAAAATATCTTTAAAATTTAAAAAAATCAGTCTACCATTCTGTTTGGCTGATTTCTTAGACTGTCATTATGTATGGTTTTATTTCCAAGAACAAGAACAAAACTGGAAGTGAGATACAAACTTATGACTCTTATTAACAGTGAGGAAACTAGCTTTAACAACATAAATCTATATTTGTTTTGTATCTTATAGTCTTAGAAACTGCCTTAGGCCCTAAGACAGTGTCTGGCCCAGGGCTAATAGAGCCAAGATCTCAGTTCTTCAAGAGTCTAGGTCCACCTACCTAACCAATAATATGGCATGTTGCTCCATATCTCATTAGGTCTTTTTTTTGTGTACATGTAAGTATTGCCCTGATAAGACTACAAGCTAGTAATATTTCTGTATTAAGAATGTAGATATGGTAATCTCCCTGCCCCACCAATAATCCCAGATCAGTTAACTAATTGCCAGATTGATTGATCAAAGTAAAATTATTATCTGAAAGCTTTATTGTCTTAATTAAAAAAATATTTTTAATATTTTTCCATGCTTCCATGATTCATTTTCTCTCCCTCCCCTCTCCCAGAGCTGACAAGTAATTCCACTGGGTTATACATGTATTATCTCTTGAACTTAGAGTTTTATTTTTTGAGTGAAAAGATAAAAATTAATATTATCTCTAGTTTCTACTATATGGATTTATATTATATTGTTTTCTATTGTATTGATTCTACAATGTAATTAATTTTATGCTGTATTGACTTTTATAATTAAGTCTGCATATGCCTAAAGTCACATTTCTATGTTCTTAAACTAGGCTCGAGAATTTAGTTTTCTCTCTGAGTTAATAAAAAAGTTATAATTAATGAGAAAAACTATTCCCTACCATTCCTTCAGCTTCTGGGAAAACAGCAAGACATCTGGTGTTATCTTTAAGTCCTGATGTTAGCTTTAAGAAATACATTGTCCCTTAAATGTTCTTACATCATTAAAGAAAGCTATTTTCCCCTAACAAATCTTTCTAGGCTCCAAAGAGTCTGTTAATTCAGGTCCACTAACAAGATCTACAATATGTATATGGGTCCCACAATCAATCAAGCATTCCTCTTTTACAGAGGGGTGGTTGCTAGCTCCACATGAGTACTAGCCCACTCTTCTTGAAGTAACCAATTAAGCTGTCCTCATCCCCATGATGCTACCAGCCCCATCTACCAAACTCTGTTCTTTGTTCTCTTGTACTTCCCCAAAAACAATATGAAGGCTAATCCTTTTGCTTTTATAGACTAATACAAGAGAGAAGAAAATTAGCTGGGTAATCTCAAGTAAGGTATTTAGTAGTGGTAGAACTAAAATTAGAAGAGGCATTCCCATTCCTAGTTCAGTGTTTTTCTACCTCATCAAAGTGACTGCCAATCTATTCTGAATGTCATAATTTCTATGTTAGGAAGTAATAAGAACATTACAGTGTAAAGATATCTAAATTTTTACCTCAACTTTTTACAATCATTCTTTAGAGAATACTTTAAAAAATCACCGAATAATAAAAATTTAAAATAAGATAGCTATCATACCTGTTAGTCATCTTTTTCACAGATGAAAAATGGTGACACATATTTAGAGCTGTTACATAGCTTATATTGGGGATACTTAAATAGAACCGGAATATGTCACGTTTATCATCTTTGACAGCTATTGGAACGTAAATACCAACATTCTTTCTCTTCTCTACTAAAGTCAATTCCTTAATCAATTCTGCAGTTTCTTTCTGGCAGGAGCTAAAAAGTATTCGAATTCCAGCACCAATTAAGGCAGACAAAAGGCTATCATAGCTCTTGGTCCTTTGAAATACTTTTGATGCAGCTCCTAATTTTTCAAAACATAAATATTACAACATTAATAACAAAAGAAAAACAATACACCATTAATATAACAAAAATTGTTAAATACTAATAAAATATTAATTCATGTCTCAGTATTGAAAATAGCCTAATCTGAGAATCATAAGAAGTTTTGGAGAAATTCAACTTCTTCCACTGAATTCAATAAAAATCTAAAAAAAAGTAAGAGTTTACAAGAAGTTGAAATAAGAGGTAGGAAATAGGAGAATATAGCTCTTATAACTATGCCTAAAATTCTAACCCCTATACTAAAATCTCTAAGAAACCCTAAATCTAACTGTCTTCTTGGGCAGGATCTTCTTGCCTGACAATGCAGGCCTAACTAATCCACACTTACTACCTAAGTTTAAATTCTCTATCTATCTGCCTAATCTAAATCACTGTCTTTATCTCCTCCAACCTTCTAAACCCAGTATCTGAATCCAAACTGTAAATGGTGAAACTGCCTGTCGCAGTCATACAGACACCTAAGAACTCCTGCTCCTTCAGAAGCCAGAGAATTGGAGTTCTCTTCTTAACTGACTCCTTCTTTTTTATAATTTGTCTCTTAAAGAGACAGAAGGCAAGACCTATCTGTTACTGCCTCTTAAAGAGATGGAATGAGTTTAAGTAACTTCCTTTAACACAGAAACTCTTCTCTTAACAAGACAGAGTGAAATTAAGAAAACTTCTTATAACAATTACCGCCCCCCCCCCCGAAGTTTGGGAGAATATTCTCCCCAATGGTTCTTACAAAAAAAAATCTATTCTATATTCTATATAAGAAACAGGGAGAAATAAAGAGAGAAAGCAAGCAAGCAAAACAAAATCTTGCAAAACGCAAGTCTCAACTTACATACCAATTACAATTATTTATAGCTACAGGATAACACACTTCTGTCTATATTCTACAGAAACAAAAACCTAAAGATATTAATCTAAATTCATCTTACAGTTACTATGTACCAAAAAAACCAAAACCACAAGAACATTATATACAACATTATCTACACATTATATACATATAATATCCCCCTTAAGTGGATATAATATCTCCCCTGAGGTAAGTGTTGATCAACACTTATAACGCTTTGCAACACTTTATCATTTACATATCATTCAGTTATCTTAACTTTTTCTATAATCCTATAAAAGTATATTAATAATAATTTCTAAATAGAAATCCTAAGTCCTATAGCTATACCTAAATACCTATACACTTACCATTACTCATTCTATTTCAAACCTTTATGTACAAGAAAACCTTTTATTGAAATGCAAAATATAACTTCGATGTCTTTGAAAATAAGTGTCCAGTTGTAGTAGTCCAGTGTCCTTGACAATAGTGTCCAGTTGTAGTCTTTGTAGTGTCATTCTTGATTATCAATTTCGATGGAAGGTACACTCTTCACATGCAAACAATCCACAATGCTTTTTCTCCTATCTTGATTGCTTTAGGGATTGTTAAAAGTTCTTGGAATGGACCTTCCCAGGCTAGCTGAGTTCCTCAGTGCAATGAAAGTTCTTTATATAAACTCTTATCTCCGAGATTCAAATCATGCAGAGAAAAGTCTCAGTTCAGCTTACACCAGAGCTCCTGATTCATGAAGTTCTTTTATCTTGATTTGCAGATCTCTAATGTATGTAGTAATATTGGTGTCTCCTCCAAGCAACAAAGTAAATACAGGATTGAATGGTTTTGCAAATAATGGTGGATGACCAAACAGCATCTCAAATAGTGAGATGTGTAGATCTTCCCTTGATCTACTTTGAAGGTAAAATAATGCTAATGGTAGGACATCAGGTCATTTCAAATGTGTCTCAGTACATAATTTGCCAATCATGGACATTAATTCTTTATTCATATTCTCCACTTGTCCTGAGCTTTGTGGGTGGAATGGCACATTAAATTTTGGTGTAATACCTAGACATGAATATATTTGTGCTAAAACCAAATCTGTAAAATGTATTCCTCTCTCCAAATCAATTCTTACTGGTAAACCAAATTGAGGTATGATTTCTTTTAATACTATTTTGGAGGTCCTGGGTTCAAATCTGGCCTCAGACACTTCCCAGCTGTGTGACCCTGAGCAAGTCACTTGACCCCCATTGCCTACCCTTACCACTCTTCTGCCTTGGAGCCAATACACAATATTGACTCCAAGATGGAAGGTAAGGGTTTAAAAAATAATAATAATATTTTGGCTAAGAACACCGCTGTATTCTTTGCTGTTGGGAAAGCTTCTAAACAAAATTTGTAATGTCCAGCTTTTGGCATTGTTATAAAATCAATTTGGAGATGTTCAAATGGTGTGCATGCTAATGAACATTCCCCCAAATGCTTTTCCTCAAAATATATATTGATTATATGCTAGGCAAGTTGCATAAGCTGCACAGACTTTGGAGGCAATGTTTGTTATGCCAGGGACTATCCATACTTTCTTTACCAAATCTACAATGCCCTGTGTTCCAAAATGACCACTTTTATGTATTGATTGACAAATTTGCTGATAAAATGTTCTCGGAAGTATTGGTTTACCTTCTAATGCCACCAATACAACATTAATTTGTTTGGCTTTAAAATTTTGCTTCCATTTTTTGATCTCTTTTTCATTATATGCCAGGGATAAATCTGATTCATTTATGACTGTCGAATTCAAAATCAACATAGGGCCTTCTATAGCTTCGAGTTTTGCAGTAACATCTACTTGGTGATTTCCTCTTGAAACAGTCAGTTCCACCTGTGTGAGCAGAATAATGTACTATAGCCAGGGTTTCAGGTAATTGAAGAGCTGATAGAACTTCATTTATAATTTTTGCATTCATGACTGTTTTACCAGATGATGTTAAGAAACCTCTTTGCAGCCAAAGGGTACCCACAGCATGGCATATTCCAAAGACGTATTTTGAATCAGTATAGATTGCAGCTTTTTTATTTCTTACTATTACACAGGCTTGTTTTAATGCTATCAATTCTGCACCTTGTGCACTTAGATTTGATGGAAGTGATGCTGACCATAAAGTTGTAAATTCTGTTACTATAGCTGCTCCAATATACCATATGCCATCTCTCATAAAAGAAGAACCACCCATAAACAAAATGAGATCTGTATTTTCTAAAGGAGTGTCTAAGAGATTTTCACACAATTTTTCTGCCACAGACATTACTGATTCACAATTATGCAATAGTTCTCTGGTGATAGGTAAATCAGGAAGCAATGTAGCAGGATTGAATGTTGTGCAGCATTTTAAAGTGATATTTTCATTACCTAATAAAGTTATTTTCATATCTTGTAAGCCTTTGGTCTGAGAATGCCTGTGTTCTATGTCTTAGTAGTAAAGCTTCAACCTCATGAGGGCACATTATCATTAGTGGGCATCCCAATATCAAATCTGCAGATTTTGCTACTAGCAAAGCTGTAGTAGCGACACTCCTCAGGCATGGGGTTGCGCCAGCAGCCACTGGGTCTAATTGAGTCAAATAATATGTAACTGGATGTTGGATCGGTCCTAAAGCTTGAGTTAATACGCCAGAAGCTACTCCTCTTCATTCATTAACATGTAGAGTGAATGGTTTATTATAATTTGGGATGCATAAGGCAGGTGCAAATAAAATTGCTTATTTCAACTAAGTAAGTGCTACTAGGTGTTCTGCATGCAACTTAAGTGGTTCAGTAAATATATCCTTTGTTAGTGCTACTAGGGGTTTGGTGATTTCCCCATAGCACGGAACCCATTGCCTGCAAAATTCTGTAATTCCCAAAATTGCTTTCAATTGTCTTTTTGTTGTTGGGGCACTCAATTTTTGGAAATCGCCAATACGTTTTGGAGAAATGAAACGTGCACCTTCAGCTAAAACAAATCCTAAATATTCCATTTTGGGAAGGCACTACTGAACTTTTGATTTTTATACCTCATGTCCTCTTTTATATAATTCCAACAGGATATGTTTACTGTCTTCTTGGCATGTTTCTGCATTTGGCAAAGCCAAGAGCAAATCACCCACAAAATGTATTAACTGGCTCTCCTTAAACTCAATTATTTGCCAGATCTTGTGTCAAAATTTGCGAAAAATAAAGTTGGACTTTCTATGTAACCCTGAGTTAGATTGCACTATGCATATAGAAATCCTTTCCAAATGAATGAAGACTTTTTTGGGGGAATCTTCATGGATGGGTATTGAAAAAAAGGCAGAACACAAATCTACTACTGTAAAATATTTAGTGTTAAAAGGAATAGATGAAATAATAGTTGATGGACTGGGAGCAACAGGATGTCTCTGATTATGTACTTATTAATAGCTCTCAAATCTTGAACAAATCAATATATAGGTTTTCCATTTTTGTCTAATTTTGGTTTCTTAATAGGTAAGATAGGTGTATTGTATTCTGATTTGCAGGGGATTATTTTCTGTTTGATTAAAGAATTTATCACTGAGGTAATTCCCTTGATTGCTTCCTTTGATAATGGATATTATGGAATAGATGGAGGTGGACCACCTCTCAGTCTAATTTGGACCGGAATAGCTGATTTAAGTAGGCCTACATCAATAGAAGATGTAGCCCAGAGTGATTCAGGTATATCTACTGGTATTTTAAAAATTTGAGTTTTATCCATATCCTGATTATCTAAAAAGAGTACTGGGAACAAATTCAGAGATTCTTCAGGGAATTCTAATGTAACATCACCATCTTGAGTACATACTATCATGGCTCTTAATTTGCACAACAGATCTCTCCCTAGTAAATTCATTGGGGAGTTAGGCATTAGAAGAAATGAATGCTCCATGGATAAAGGTTCTACAGACGCCATTCGTGGTGAAAGCTTTCAGATTTCTAAAGGAGTTCCAGAAACCCTAACAACACTAATTGAGTCAATCGAATTACAATTAGAATCAGGTGTACTCATTAAAACAGACCTTGATGCCCCAATTTCTAGAAGACAATCAAAATATAGCATATTTTGTACTTTGAGAGTTATATGTGTTTCAATGCTATCTGGGGGAGAATGGACTGGGATAATTGGTGTAATTATGTCTACATCTAGAAAATCAAATGTTTCCATCTTTGATTCCAGTGTCCTTTCTCCCCTTTTAACCTTCATAATGAACAGTGTGCACCTTTCTGAGATTCCTCTCATTGAGAAGGATTTATATTTTGGTGATTGCATATATTGTAACAATTCATTCACTTCATTTTGGTTATTGTTCCCATAGTTATCATAATTGTTATTTCTGAAATTGTTCCTGTTGCTATTGTTATTGTTTCTAAAATTGTTGTTCCTAAAGTTCCCACCATTATTCCTAATATTACTGAATATGTGATTCCAGCATCTACAATTTATCATTAGATGTCCCCTTTTTCCACACAAATAACACATTGGTCTTTGGTTTGTGTATTCTCGTTGGTTTGTATATTCTTGGAATGCTAACCCAAAATTAGTATCACCTTTTTCAAATTTATCAGTTTTTCCTTTTAATGCTTTTATCTCTTTAATGCCTCCACTAATTCATTATCATTGTCATTTTTCTTTTCATTATGTCCATTATAAGCATATACTGCCACTCTCCTTAGTTCATCCAGGTCCATATTCATACAATTAGTTTTGAAATAGTTCATTACAACCTGGCAACAATTCTTTACAAATTGTCTTCTAAGGTGTCTAATATCCCTCTCTCTCTCATTAGGTCTAAATCTATGTATCTTCCTCCTAGTTCTATCAGTTGGTCCATAAATTTTGACAGATTTTCGCCTATTTCGTGCTTCAATTTTTCAAATTTATCTCAAGTTCCTGGTCTATCTGAACACACTCTCATTGCAGTAAGAACTACTTCCCTAGCCTAGCATAATCTTGCCTAGTCCTCAGGATTGTTCTAGTCCCAATGAGGGTCATTCTGAGGCCAGTGAATTGTGCCCCAAGCCTCATTAGTAAGATTAATGACTTTATCCTTTTCTCTTTTAGTTAATAATTTGTCTAATAGATATTCTAAATCAACCCTGGTTGGATCGAACTGCCTAGATCAGTGATAGGCAAACTTTTTAAAGAGGAGGCCAAAGGAAAGGAAATGCTCATCTGCCAGTCTGTTTCTAAGGCAACTCTTTCAAAGTTTCATTGTAGGGGGCAGCTGGGTAGCCCAGTGGATTGAGAGCCAGGCCTAGAGATGGGAGGTCCTAGGTTCAAATCCGCCCTCAGACACTTCCCAGCTGTGTGACCCTGGGCAAGTCACTTGACCCCCATTGCCCACCCTTACCACTCTTCCACCTAGGAACCAATAAACAGAACTTAAGGGTTTAAAAAAAAAGTTTCATTGTATTATATCCTACTCGTTGTATTCATCAGATTAGGAATAATGTCACGCGGCCGGATAGCACATTTCAGGGGGCCTCATCTGGCCCACAGGCCGTAGTTTCCCATCAATGGCCTAGAAATATTTTCAATATTTTTTATCACTGCTCTAGGTTCCTCCTCAAATGAAGGAGTGCCTCACTTAAATCCCTCAATATCCTGTGGGATAAATTGTCTGTGGTGCCTAATAGTTACTAATTCTTTTTTTTTGGATTAAAAGTTGGTACTTCTCTTAGAGGAAATACACTATTATCAACTTTTTTTCTGGTTTTTAGGTTTAGTTGGCTTGTTGGAATTAGTAGACACAATGGCTGTCTTTGTAGTGGTGGTAGAAGCAGTGCAAGCAGCAGGTTTGATAAACTGAGCTATAATTTCGTTTTTTTTGGAGATAGTTTCAGTCGAGTATGTGATAAAATCCTCCAGATATTCCAGTCTAGTTTCAGTTTGATTATTATTCAGTTGTTTCTTTTTTCTTGCTAAAATTTGGCCAACTATTAGATAGAGTTGGTACCCCTGGATCAATCCTGATAACAAAAAGAAATCTTAGGAATGGCAGTTAACTGTAGAATATCTAAAACTGTGAGATGTAATATCTCACTGAAGGTTCTTGGTAAGGGGAGCTGTTTGAGGTATGATGGAACTTCTTCCTGTACTAATTGCACCATGGTCTTTAGCATGATTACTGTTTCTACTTTTTCCTATTACTAATTGTGAATCAGAAATCAATATAGATTAATCGAAATCCCATGGCTTGCCAAGCTCTTGGGAGTTTTAAAATATTGGTAGGAGTTTGATAAAAGCTACTGAGATTAGTTTGGTAAACCACCAACACTTATTTATTGGGAGGAAAGTTAGGTTAGGAAATAGGAGTTAGGAAACAGAAAAAAATATAGTTCTTATATAACTATGCCTAAAAATCTAACCCCTATACTAAAATCTCTAAGAAACCCTAAATCTAACTGCCTTCTTGGGCAGGATCTTCTTGCCTGATAAAGCAGGCCTAACTAACCTACACTTACTATCTAAGATTAAATTCTCTATCTATCTGCCGAATCTAAGTCAGTAAGTCTTTATCTCCTCCAATCTCCTAAAAGCAGTATCTGAATCCAAACTGTAAATAGTGAAACTGCCTGTCACAGTGATACAGACATCTAAGAACTCGTGCTCCCTCAGAAGCCAGAGAAATGGAGTTCTCTTCTTAATTGACTCCTTTTTTATAGTTGGTCTCTTAAAGAGACAGAATGGGTTTAAGTAACTAACTTTAACGTTAGCATAGAAACTCTGCTCTTACAAGACAGAGTGAAATTAAGAAAACTCCTTATAACAAAGGTCAACTGAAAAAGTCTGTCTCACTGTGGTAAGATTAGAACACATTGCAGGGTAGCCCATGTCCCAGCAACCCAGCTGCAGGCCTTAGGAGCATGTATAGCAGCAACAGCTTTGCTTTTAGCTGAGAGACAGTAAGTGGGTCAGTTGGACAATAGGAGATCATAAGAGATCTTTTGCTGGCACTGGGGGGCAAGACTGCATTTCATCGGCCATATGTGGTTCTGGGTTACAGTCCTAGTGCACTAGTTGGGAAGTAGGGTCCTTGGCTGCAGTTCTAGGATGAAAAAGAGTATTTGTAATCACAAATAGACAAGAACATAGGTCAGGAGAATAGTGACCATAAATCTCCTTAGATCAGTAATGGGCAAACTTTTTAAAGAGGGGGCCAAAGGAAAGGAAATGCTCATCTGCCAGTCTGTTTCTAAGGCAACTCTTTCAAAGTTTCATTGCATTGTATCCTACTCGTTGTATTCATCAGATTAGGAATAATGTTATGTGGCCAAATAGAACATTTCAAGGGGCCACATCTGGCCCACAGGCTGTAGTTTGCCCATCACTGCCTTAGATCATATAACATTAGAAGAACTGAAAACTTACAGACTCCTAAAACTATCTCCAAAAACATTAGTACAAAAAAACCTAAAACTTGGGACACTACCCGTATAGAGTCCAACTTCAACATAAAGTTAAAAGTTAAGAAATGGACTAGAAAAATGAGCAAACAAAAAATAATAATAACCTAAGAATATAAAGTTACTATGGTGGCAGAGAAAATCAAGACAGAAACCCAGAAGAAGCCAACAAAATCAAAGCAACTACATGCAAAGGCTCAAAGAAAAATGTGAATTGGTCACAAGTCCAAAAACAATTCCTGGAAGAGCTCCCACTTAAAATTTTAAAAATCAAGTAAGAGAGGGAGGGGAAAAATTATGAAAAAAAAAAGTGATTCAAGAAAATCATGAAATGAGAGGTGACAGATTAGTAAATATGGTACAAAAACTCACTTAAGAGAACTTCTTAAAAAGCAGAATTGGTCATATGGAAAAGAAGGTATAAAAATCCACTATAGAAAACAACTTTTTAAAAAAGATAATTGGGTGGAATAGGAAATACAAAACCTCAATGAAGAAAACAACTCCATAAAAATTGAGTCATTAAGAAACAAAATGAAAAAATAGAAGAAAATACATGAAATATCTCATTAGAAAAATTACTAAACTGGAAAAGTGATTCAGGACAGGTAATTTTTAAATTATTGGACTACTTGAAAGCTATGATCAAGAAAAAAGCCTAAACATCATCTTTCAAGAAATTACCCTGGAAAACTGCTCTGATACTCTAAAATCTAAAAGGCAAAATAGAAATGGAAAGTATCCACTAATCACCTTCTGAAAGAAACCACAATATGAAAACTCTCAGGAATATTATAGCCAAATTCTAGAACTTCCAGGTCAAAGAGAAAATATACAAGCAGCTGAAAAGAAGCAATTTAAATACTGTGGAGTAACAACCAGGATGACACATGAATTAGCAGTTTTTACATTAAAGGAGTTAAGGGTTTTGGAATATGATATTCTAAAGGGCAAAGGAGCTAGGATTGCAACCAAGTAACACCTACCAAGCAAAACTGAGTATAATTCTTCAGGGGGGAAAAAGGGCATTTAAAGAAATAAAGGACTTTCAAGCATTCCTGATGAAAAGGCCAGAGCTGAATAGAATATATGACTCTCAAATATAAGACTCGAGAGAAGCAAAGAAAGGTAAACAGGAAAAAGAAATCATAAGGGATTCAATAAGGTTAACTGTTTATATCCCTACATGAGAAGATGGTACTTATAACACCTACAAACTTTATCATTATTAGAGAAGTTAAAAGTATATAAGTTGAATGTCATGGGATGATATCTAAAAAAACAAAATTAAAGGGTAAAAAGAGGAATGCATTAAGAGGAAAGATAGAATTGTGTAAATTATCTCACATAAAAGGGATGAAAGAGCTTTTATAGTGGAGGAGAAAATGGGGCAAGCAGAAAAGGGAGTGTTTGAACATTACTCTCACTGGAATTGGCTCAAAGAAAGCAGAACATACACATTCAGCTGGGTATAGAAATCTATCTTACCCTACAGGAAAGTAGGAGAAGAAAGGGATAAGAGAAGGGAATTTTGTGCATGAGACAGATAAGAGTACAAATTGGGGGAGATGGTGGTCAAAAGTAAAATACTTGAGAGAGAACAGGATAAATGGGGGGAGGAGAATAGGTTGGAAGATAATACAAAGTAATCATAACAGTGAAAAAAATTTACAAGTTTCTCTAATAAAGGCTTCATTTCTCAATTACATAGAAAAAGGAGTGAGATGTATAAGAATACAAGTCATTCTCCAATTGATTAATGGTCAAAGGATATAAACAGGCAGTTTTCAGATGAAGTCATCACAGCTATCTATGGTCATGAAAAAAATGTTACCTATGCCAATGAAATAAAAGTTCTAGGACAAAACAAACAAAAAAACCCAAACTCAGACTCTATTTCACTGGATGAAGAGTTAATATAGGTCCCTCAGCACCAGGACAAAAAAAAAAATGATCAAGGGATGGAGTTAAGTCAAAAAAATCTCCTGGAGGAAAAAGAATGGTATCATTGAGAAGGCAGACCAGAGGGAAATAGAGCTAAAACTCAATTTGGTAGTTAGTTTGGAGATGGAGTTGGATGATTTAAATAAGTGATTCCTAGAAGTGAAGGTGCTGATAAGTCCTATATCTAAGTCAAAATATTCAAAGTAGATCTCTTGTGGCAGCAAGGATTTGGAAACAAAGTAGATATTCATTAAGAGTAGATGCCCTGGAGAATAGCTAAACAAACCTTGATAATCTATACAATGATTATTACATAAATAAGAAGAATGAAACATCACTAAGTCCTTCCTACATAATAACTAAGGTTGCCCAGAATGGAATAGAAAATAAATGCATCTCCCCTCCTACTGTTGCAGTCATAGGGAATTATGGATATAGAATATTGCATATACTGTCAAACATGAATGATTTATTCATCGATTTTCTTTCTTTTTAAATTTTTGTTACATAGGACAGCCTGATGAGGTAGAGAAGAATATATTCAGAAATGTTCATAAGATAACAATAAAAGGCTTCAAAAAATAAAATAAAAATAAATTTAATAAAAATAAAATTACTCTCCTCAAAAAAAAAAAAAAACAGGGAAGGGGTGCAGCTGGGTAGCTCAGTGGATTGAGAGCCAGGCCTAGAGACAAGAGGTCCTAGGTTCAAATCTGGCCTCAGACACTTCCCAGCCCTGTGACCCTGGGAAAGTCACTTGACCCCCCCGCCCCCCCCCCGGCCATTGCCTATTTAAAAAAAAACAGGGAGGAAACTTGCCGACCTGCCAGGTTGGCAAGTATGCACATACTAAGCATATGTGCATAGTAGCTAGAAAGGAGAGCAGCAAGGAAGATCTGAGGATTCTGAACATTCTCTTAGACTTGGGTTCAAATAATAGGAATTTTTAATAACAATTTAGCAATCTCAGTTCATTTACTCCTACCCAGAAGACAGGGAACTTGGAAAATTAATTTGTGTTCATCATTTGATTCTGGAAGCTAGGTAGTACAATGGTAGAACTCGAATCAGGAAGACTTAAGTTCCAAATCCCAAATAGTTACACTAGCTGCATGACCCTGGGCAAGCCATTTAGCCTGTTTGTCTCAGGTGCTATTCATTTTTTACAGATGAAGAAACTATCTACCAGGGTTATTAAAATAAATGAGATAATATTTATAAATCATATAAACCTTTAAACACTATATAAATGCTATCTATTATTATTAGCTATTATTATATAGCACACTCTCTTCACGTCTCTTAACAGATGAGAGGAGTAAAGAAAAATGTGAAGTGTAAATCAGACTTCCTTTGTCTAGCATCAGCAACTTTTAAATTGAGCAACCAAAATTGAAAACACCCCTACTTAATACTTTGTAAGCCATCAAGTAAGAGAATTCATGAGTCACTTACTTTGAAGAAGTAAAAGAATTCGCAAGTCACTTGCTAAAATGACTGATAAATCCAGAACTCAAAGTAAGAGTGTTCAAGTCATTTGCTAAAGTGGGTGTAACTCAGTCAGAAACTTGTGAATCCTGTGATGAAAGTTGATACCTTCAGAAGCCTATGATAAAAGGTGGACACCTTCAGAGGCCTATGATAAGAGTTAACACCTTCAGAGGTGAGAAGTGGATCCTTTAGACACTGCGCCCCTGGGTAGTACTAGGTAATTTTTTTTTTTAACCCTTGTACTTCGGTGTATTGTCTCATAGGTGGAAGATTGGTAAGGGTGGGCAATGGGGGTCAAGTGACTTTCCCAAGGTCACACAGCTGGGAAGTGGCTGAGGCCGGGTTTGAACCTAGGACCTCCTGTCTCTAGGCCTGACTCTCACTCCACTGAGCTACCCAGCTGCCCCAGTGCTAGGTAATTTGAAAGTTGTTATTGGCCCCTGTGAAGAGGGGAAGGGAGAAGAAGTCACTATAAAAGCCCTCCCTAAACTTCTTTGGCTGGAGAGACTACTGCAAGCAATCTTCTGGAGACAGTCGTCGTCTTCAACTGGTGGCCTGCCTCTTGGAAATTAACTTGGGACTTGAACTGCATCTTGGGTGAGTGAGTTGTTGGCCTTCTTTCATGGTGTCTGGAGAGAGATTAGTTTCAGAGAAGCCTTCCCTTCTTGGAGATGGCCATGTGGGTGGAACTCCGGGTCCTCCAGTTGAGGGTTAACAGGTCCAGCCAGGCTGAGCCAAGCACCAGAGCAATATTTAGTGTGATAGGATAGACATCTTCTCTATCTGTTTTTTGTATTTCACTACTCTTTCCACCTCTTTGTAAATAAAAGCTATTAAAAGTCATTTTGACTTGAGCTATAATATTTTAAATCAGCGACCACCATATTATTTTAGAATTCTCACATATTTAATCAAACCCTTAATTCCTTATAAGAAGCTGTAAGGAGTCACTCTAGCTACCTATATGTATCAAGTTAACTTATAAGTATCATATCTGTTCAATTGAGGGACTGGCTATATTTTAAAGGCAAAGGAATGATTTAAAATGTTTTTTAACCTTAGAAGCATGGTAAAATATTTAAATACAAACCTTTTTTTTCTCTGTCTTTTTCCACGATCACACATATTCTTTCAAATATATTTTGCAAATACTGAATCTTCTCAATAAGTTTAGATCTATTCATACTGTTTGTCATCTCTGATTGGGATTTTCTTTCCACTGCCATTCGGTTGCTGACAATGTAGTCACAGCCACTGAGTGGACAAACCTCTACTTCTAATCCATGAGTGGTTCTCAAAGAGGAAATTATTTCTGAACCAGAGGAGATTTCCCGGTTATCCACAAGAATACAGGTTCTTTTGCTTTTCTCTGGAAGTTCAAATGAGGTAGGTGTCATAATCAAATTTTGGTTTGAACTGGAAGTGCATAACACTAAAGGTTTTGAATTAACATCCACCAGATCACTATTAATCTAGAAAAAGAAAAAAGAAAACATGCATAAAGAACATTCAGGTGGAAAAATCTACTAATTCTTTTTCTATTTGTAAAAGCTTTTTAAAGCTATCAACGAAAATAAAAAGTAAAATGACAGGAAGGTAGTAGAGAGAATCTAGAAAACAGTCACAAAGATAGAAATGCATATAAAATTAAAGCAATTTGCAACTATGCCCAGAAAGTTATAAATTGTGTCATACAAATGTAATGAAGTATAATTATGGCATAAGAAATGATGGAATGGACAATTTCAAAGGAAACAAGAAAACTTTTACGAACTAACACAGAGCAAAGTGAGCAGAACTAAGAGAATGTTATAAAACAAAATTAACAGAGAAAAACAACTATGAAAAACTTTGGAAATCTGATCAGTATAGTTATAAACCACAAATCCCTCAAAATCAAGATGAAATACACCACTCCCTTACAGAGATGATAAACTTAAAAATAAAGAGACTAGCTACATAAATAGATATTTTTAAACTTTTACCTTCATCCTAGAATCAATACTAAGTATTGGTTCCAAAACAAAAAGGCAGTAAGAGCTAGGCAACTGAGGTTGTGACTTGCATAGGGTCACACAGCTAGAAAGTATCTGAGGTCAGAGACATATTTTTGAACATTTTTATCTTAAAAAATTTAATACTCAATGTTTCTCATTTTGCTGCACTCATTTTTACATAAACTGAAATAGGATTCTGAAATATATTCTTTAATTCATCATGAAACTATACTTTTATTATGTTGACTGTTAAGCACATCTTCAATAAACAGTCCTTTTTTCCCCCCAAGTTTTGCCTTGATCATAGCTTATAAGATTTTAGGAAAGGATAGTTGTTAAATGTTAAAAGCATTTCCTTGTTAAATGTTTTTCTGAATTTCTTAATATAGTGATATGATTTTTGTTTTCCTTTTTTATGACTATATGTTGGTAATTACTAACATATTGATAGTTTTCCAAATACAGACCTATACTTGCATTTCTGGGGTAAATCCAATTTGGTATCATGTATAATTATCATGTATCATGGCTTTGATCTCCTTACTAATATTTTATTTTTTTGCATCAATACTCATTAGGGATATAATCTATAGTTTCCACTTTCTATTTTGCCTTTCTCTGGTTTAGGTATCAAGAAGGAATATACTGGGGGAAGATTCTCTAGCATAATCTGAGAGTACAAGTAGAAAACACAACAGAAATAATGGAAGGATGGGATATTTGTGCCTGTCACATAACAGATACTTAACAAAATGTTTGTTAACTTATTCCTACAGAATGTCCTTGATATGGTTAATTTTATAAAATATAGTATAGTATAGATATACATACAGTAAAATTTTTACCATACGTTATAAGATAGGGAATTGCCATGAAAATCTTTTGAACTGCTTAAAAGTTTATAGCAAAGGGCATAAATTTTAAGTGGAATTTCTCTTCTTATCTTTTCCTGCTTTGTTTTATTGGTAATTTAGAGAAACACTGAAGAATTGTATGGATTTATTTTATACATTGCAGCTTTGATGAAGTTGTTAGCGATTTAATCAATTTCCAAGTTGAATATTTCTAGATCATCATCTCCAAAAAGTCATATTTTATTTCCTCTTTGCCATTGCTTATTGTCTCAATTTCTTTTTTGACTTATTTTCCAACCATTTCAAATAATAATAGTGATAATGGACATCTTTGCTTTATTCTTTTTTTTAACCCTTACTTTTTCTGTCGTAGAATTGATGCTAAGTATTAATTCCATGGCAGAAGAACAGGAAAGGATAGTAAGGGTTAAGTGACTTGCCCAGGGTCACATAGCTAAGAAGTGTCTGAGGTCATATTTGAACCCAGGACCAGGAAGTCTCTAGGCCTGACTCTCTATTCATTGAGCCAACTAACTGTCCCTCTTTGCTTTATTCTTGATTTTATTAAAAAGGAATCCCTCTTGTAGATGAGGCTGACTTTTAGTTTTAGAGAGATACTACTTATATTAAGGAATAATCTATTATCCCTTTACTTTCAGGTTTTGTTTTTTTTAAATAAGAATGAGTGTTGTATCTTGTGCAGACCTTTTTTCAATCTTTTGGTATAATCACATGATTTTTGTTGTTATTAATATGATTGATTATGATTGTAGTTTTAAAATATTTAACCAAGCCTGCATTCTTGATATGGTCATAGATCTTTATGTTTATATTTATTTCAAGGGTGTTTCTTATAAATAACATATTGTTGTGTTCTGCTTTCTAATCCATTCTGTTACTCTCTTCTGTTTTGAGTGAGTTTATCCCAATTTTACAATCACAGTTACAATACATAATTGTTTAATTCCCCCATCACACTCTCTCATATTTTTTCTTCCCTATGTTTTACCTCTCACCTCACTTTAGAGAAATGGTGGTGAAAGGAGAGTGTACCACACCACTACTCCAAGTTAGATGCTCTCTTGCTCCACTTCTTTTTTCCTCATTCAAAATCTACAGATTCATGTCTTTTCTTTCCATTTATACTCATTTCGAGATTCATCTTCCTAGTCTGTTTTGCTGAAAACAAATTCTCCCTTAATCTGGCTTTCTTCTCCCTCCTCCCCTTTCTCTTCTGTTTTCTTGCTTAGTGAAATGTATTTTTGTACCCAACTAACGGTTGTATTGTTTTGTATTATTCCCTCTTTTGACCAGTTAGATGAGGAATTTTTTTTAAAAAGGTGAAAAATAGTCCTTGCTTTCAAGGAGTTCACAATCTGATAAGAGAATTCAATTCCTTAATAAATACTTATTAAATGCCTACTATGTGATAAGTACTGGAGATACAAAAAAGGGGGAAAAGTCTCTGGCCTCAAAGAGCTTACAATCTAATGGGAGAGATAACATGCCAACAAATATTTACAAAGAAAGCTAAATACAAGATAAATAGTAAATAACCAAAACTGGGAAAATACCAGAATTAAGAATTTTAATTGGGACTTAAAGGGAATCAGGGAGGTCAGTAGCCAGAGCAGAGAAGGGACAACTTTCTAAGCATGAGAGATAAAACAGCCAGAGAAAATGTCCATAGCTGAGACATGGTTGATCTTGCTCATAGAGAAGACAACTTACAAGACTTCCTGCAGAAAGTGGGATTTTATTTGAGAAGTGAAAGCTAGGAGTTGGAGGCAGGAAAGGAGAGTACTCCGAGCATGGGGAGAGCCAATAAAAATGCACAATAAAAAAGTGGAAGGTCTTTTTCAAGGAACAGCAAAGAGACCAGTATCACTGGATTGTAAAATATAAGGAGATGAGAGGCAGGCCTAGAGACAGGAGGTCCTAGATTCAAATCTGACCTCAGACACTTTCCAGCTGTGTGACCCTGGGCAAGTCACTTGACCCCCATTGCCTAGCCCTTACCACTTTTCTTCCTTGGAAACAATACATAGTATTGATTCTAAGATGGAAGGTAAGGGTTCTTAAAAAAACAAAGAAAGAAACAAATAAATAAATAAACTATAAGGAGAGTAAAGTATAAGACTGGAAAAATAGGAAAGGGAGAGTTTAAGAAGGGAACAATTTAAGAAGGACCATAAAAGCCAGAGGATTTTGTGTTTGATCCTGGAGATAAAAAGGGAATCACAGGATTCAATTGAATAGCAGGGAGTAACAAGATTACCCTTGTACCTAAGGAAGATCAATTTGACAGCTGAGTAGAATATGTAGTTCAGGCAGAAAGATGAGGCAGTGAGATGATAGAGAGTCACACCCAGGTACTGGCAATGTCAGAGAAGAAACAGGAGAAATGCTATGAAAAGAATATCAAAAGAGCTGGGTAACAAATTATATGGGGGAGAATGATGAAACAGAATAAGAAATCTGAGATGACATCAAGTTTAGGTTACTGGAGAAACGTAGAGAGGGAGAGAAAGAGGAAGGAAGACCATATTAATAACAAAAAAGCATATGATTAAACCAAAAGATGATAAAAATGCAAATGGGGGAATAAGGGAAAGGACTGTGGGGAAAAAGGTTTTGTACAATGACTGGGACAGGAAAGGTTGGGATATGCTAGTTATTAAAGAAAAGGAGTTTAGGATCAAGATTGAAGCAAAGATGCTAATCTTCACTACTATTATCAGATGAAATGATGAAAACGCTAACAATGGCAATAAGACAGGAGAGGAATTAAAGGTGTAAAGACGGGTAAAAAGAAGATAGTAAATCCTCAAAAATCAACAGTATTTCTATATAATAACAAAATCCCAGAGGAATTACTAGAATTGTAATTCCTATTCCAAATAACTATAAGATGCACAAAATATCTGAAGACAAAGCTACCAATGCAAAAAACAAATAAAAAAACTCTAAAGTTTCAATTACAAAGTATTCCTTAAAGAAATACAAGATAATTTATATAGCTGAAGAAATATTCAGTGCTCATGAGTAGGTAGTGTCAATATAATAAAAATGACGATATTACCAAAGTTAATTTACACTTTTAATGTTATACAAATCAAATTATCAAAGGAATTCTTTAAAGAACTAGATAAAAGGGTAAAGAAAAAATAAATTGCAAAAATAAGAGCTCTAAAAAAAGCAGGGGACAAGAAAGAGCACTATCCACATCCAGAGAAATACTGTGGGAGAAGAAACGCTGAAGAAAAATATATGATCGATCACGTGGTTCAATGGGATTATGACTGGGCTTTGACATTAAAAGATCACTCTCTTGTAAATATGAATAATATGGAAATGGGTTTTGAACAATGATACACGTACACCAGTGGAATTGTTTATCAGCTCAGGGAAGGGGGAGGCCATGGAAAAATATTCTAAAGAAATAAATTTTTTTTTAAAAAGGAGGGGATAAGAGTGGGGGACAAAAAGTACTTCCAGAACTTAACTATTTTGTAAAGCAACAATTATCAAAACTATATGATATTAGTTTAAAAAAAAAAGATCAATGGAATAGAAAAAGGAGAATCAGAAATAATGGAACTCAAAAAATCCAAGGTTTGATAAACCAGAAGACAATTTACTTATGAAAGAACTCTATCTGATAACAATTCCTGGGAAAACTGGAAAAAAGTCTAGCAGAACTTGGGCTTAGATCAATATACCCTTATACTATATTCTACATATATATGACCCTAAAGATCATACTATTAAAAAATTAAAAGAGAAGCAAGTCATATTCCTTTCACAGCTATGGGTAGGAGATATATTCTTAGCCAAAGAAAAGGGGCAATTACAAAAGGAGCGAGAGACACACAAATTTAATTATACACACATACTCAAAAATCATTCCTTGATAAGTAGTCAAAGGAGAGGAATAAATGAGTCTCAAAAGAAGAATTGCAAATTAGTAACAAAGATATGAAAGAATGTTTGAGATCATAGGAGAACTGCAAATCAAAACAACCCTAAAGTTTCACCTCACACCCTATAAATTGACAAATATGACAAAATATGAGAATAGTCAACATTGAAGGGATCACACAGTACATATAGTTTGGAAATATATAAATAAAATGACTAAAACATCCATATCCTTTGACCCAGAAATTCTTTTACTAGGCTTCTACCTTAAAGAGGCCATTGATAAAAAGAAAGTTCCCATTATACCAAAATAGCAACAATTTTTCTGAAAGCAAAAGAAGTGGAAACAATATAGATGACCATCAATTGAGAAATATCTAAACAAATTATGGTACATGAATGTAATGGTATATTACTTGGCTGTAAGAAATTATAAATATGGGGGCAGCTGGGTGGCTCAGTAGATTGAGAGCCAGGCCTAGAAATGGGAGGTCCTAGATTCAAATCTGGCCTCAGACACTTCCTAGCTGTGTGACCCTGGGCAAGTCACTTAACCCCCATTACCACTCTTCTGCAGAAAGAGAAAGGAAGGAAGGAAGGAAGGAAGGAAGGAAGGAAGGAAGGAAAGAAGGAAGGAAGGAAGGAAGAAATTACAAATAAGATGTATACAGAGAAACATGAAAAGGTCCGCATAAAGTGATGCAAAGTGAAGAAAGCAGAGCCAAGAAAACAATACACTCACAAACTACAACAACATAAATGAAAAGAATTAGAAAAAAAATTAAAAGTGAATATAGCAAACTGACAAAGAACAAACATAGCTCCAAAGAGATAGGAGAAGGCACTCCTCATCCCATTCCTTCACAGAAGTGGGAGGTCCACAATATTTTCATGCTTTTTCAATATATTAATCAATTGTATGGATTTTCCCTCCCTTCCTTTTTTTTGTTGTTGTTCTTTAAAAAGGCCATTAATAAAGACTTATTAAAAAATTAATTTTGGAAGAAAAATAGAAAGAAAGATTAGAATAAAAAGTAGAAAACCCTTATCAAATTAACAGATTTCCTAAAAGTCAGAATGGAATAATCAGAAATACTATGACTATATGAAACAAAAAGAAATATTAAGATAAAATTTAAATATTGAAAAAATAGAGGAAGTGGTATGGCATCTATCATTTTTAAAAACTGACTTGGAGAGCAGGTCAAGGGAAAAAAAACTTAAGAACCACTGGACTCTTTGAAAACTAGAAACAAGTAAAAAAATCTGAATATATTTTAAGAAATCATAAAAGAAGACTGCCAGCTCTTTAGAACCAGCAGGCAGACTGAAAAAAATCTACCAATCACCCTCTAAAAGAAATTCTAAAATGAAAATCCCCAAGAATGCCAAAGCTAAAATACAGAGCTTCCAGGTTTAAAATGGACCTTTTAAGCTACAGAAGAAAAGACCTAGTTGAGGAGAAACTGTGACATGCAAACAAAGGCATCAAAAAAAATTTAGAAAGGTAGAATAACTAGAAGGGGCTAAATGTCTTCAGGGGCCATGGCGTAAGAATTACAGACAAATACAGGGTCTAAAATTTTCTTCAGGTTTTTGTTTTTTTTTTTTACCCTTGTACTTCGGTGTATTGTCTCATAGGTGGAAGATTGGTAAGGGTGGGCAATGGGGGTCAAGTGACTTGCCCAGGGTCACACAGCTGGGAAGTGGCTGAGGCCGGGTTTGAACCTAGGCCCTCCTGTCTCTAGGCCTGACTCTCACTCCACTGAGCTACCCAGCTGCCCCCTTTCTTCAGTTTTAAGAAACAAAAGGAAGTGAAAAAGAAATATACTAAGGAAGAACTAAGAAAGAATGGGAAAAGATACTTATTTAGTAAACAGGGGTATATAAAAAATGGGAGAAGTTGAGGGAGCAGGGATCTCCTGATCTTATTCCTCTAAGAACTACTAAGATTGTATAGAAACAGATTAAATTAAACAAGAAATCAGGCAATGAGGGGAGGTAGGAAAAAAAGTAAGAGGGAGAAGAGAGTTAGGTAGGGAACTATCATAAGCAAAACAAGATTCAACTTTGGAGGAATGATAAATAAAAAGAAAGGGTTGCAGTTTGGCCTCTGTAAAGAGGAGGGACAAAGGAATAGAAATAGATCACTTGGATTACAAATTAGATTCCTTCTTTTTTCTTTCTTTTATACCAGTGATTCCCAAAGTGGGCGCCACTGCCCCCTGGTGGGTGCTGCAGCGATCTGGGGAAGTGGTTATGGCCACAGGTGCATTTGGGATTTCGAATGTTTTAACTTTTTTTGTATTACATTCTATTCCGAGTTCAATAAATAGTTTCATAATTTCAAAGTTTGATGTTTAATTTACACCTTTCTTTACTATATTTTACGAAAAAGGTAGAAACATGAATACATGGATCTTTCCTATTAATTGCTTTTAAAATTTTTTAAAAATTAATTTCCAAGGGGCGCTTAGTAATATTTTTTCTGCAAAGGGGGAGGTAGGTCAAAAAAGTTTGGGAACCACTGTTTTATTCAAAGAAGGGTGAATCCCCTTCCTTGTATAAATTTAGGAATTATACACAATACATATAAAACAGTACAGGTGAATTGAGAAGGAGAGATTTATAAAATGGAGGAAGATAATTGAATTATAAAGTAGAATCTAATAATATTGTTTACAAGGAGCATACTCAATACAAAAAGGATGTTTAATCCCATACTAATTATTACCATTTCAATATAACTTGGCAATTCTATATGCATGTTTGAAGACTTGTGCTATTTTTATTTGAGCTTAATGAACTCCTGTGACACGAAAAAAATTTAATATTTATGAGAACATGATAGATTTTTATTGGTTCATACCTTGTGCTGGGCTGTGAAATTTTTGCAGTCTATTAGGGAATCAGCATTCAATAAAGATCTGATTTTATGATCACATTGGTGGTTTTCATCTAAATCTTCAGAAACTGTATACTTGATATTAAGTGGTCTTTTTTGTCCCTCTGTGATTGAATTATTAACAGCAATTGGCTTAACAGGCTCTTCTTCTCTCTTCAAAGGCCCAGAAATTTGTGCTTTTTGGAGACAATCATCTTGTTTTTCTGTTTTGCTACATATGCTGCCCCCAATTACATAAGCAGATTCTGTTTTATCATTAACATTAACAATATTTTCTTCTTCACTTGAATCATCAGGTACAATAATTCTAGATACTTTCTTTTTTTTAACTGCAAAATTATTCTGAGCCTTAATTCTTTTTAATTTTGCTAAACGTCGTGTATGATATTTTTTTCTTCCATCAACAAAACTGTCTTCGTTTAGTAAGTTGAAATCAATACACACTTCTTCAGTTGAGTCATTGATAGGATGTTCTTCCTCATCACTAACGCAGAAGCTATCTCCAGAATAAGATTCATCTTGTTCAGGGATCTTTGGGGAAAAAAATTCAAAATACACATAGAATTTTAAATTTCTTATTGTAGTCCAAGTATTTGCTTGTTATCTACTAAGTTTATTACATTACTATTATTAGGCAACTAATGAGGTTACCCAGAAAATACAGATATCTCTCTCCACACATACATGCACGCACACACACACACACACACACACACACACACACACTCTTTCCACTATGTGCTGGGCATTACATAAACACATATATACATATATATGAAATTTAATCTAATAAAAGTATAAGGTAACTCACTTTATTTTTGAAGTGTCATTTCATATATTGATTCTCTTAGTTAATATCAGTTTTTATTTGGACTGATTTTGCATCACCTGCATACTTAAATGGTACTGTTTGGATTTTGTTTTTTGTGTTTGTTTTTTTTTAACTCTTACTTTCTGTCTAAGAATCAAAACTTCATTTCACGACAGAAGAGTAGTAAGGCCAAATAATTGAAGTTAAATGACTTCCCAAGGTCACAACTAGGAAGTATCTGAGGCCATATTTGAACCCATGACTTCCTATCTCCAGGCCTGGCTCTCTATCCACTAAGCCAACTAGCTGTCTTTGGGTTTATTTTTTTGGAAAGAAATTATTTCATTTTAGGAAATAACCTATAAACAGCAACTATAATATAGATATATTTTCATCATCTAAAGGTAGGAAAAATAAATATTTTCCCAAAAGTAGGAAATAAAATATTTCACAATATATCATGGAGTAATATGGTCCCAAAATAAATGGTGAGGAATACCAACATATTTAATTGTCTTTAACTACAAAATGGGCCTTGGTTAAGCACTAGCAAACTAGAAGAAATAATTTATTACTAGCTTAAAACCAAGTGTTAATGTACTTCCAGGGAGTAAACCCTATACTTCCTTCTTTATGGATGAAAACAACTAGAGCTATTATGAATCATATTGGGAATCATACTGGTTTTGGAGTTAAGGAATCTGGTTTCAAAGTTTAGCTATTTACCACCCATACAACTCTAAATATTTCACTTTACCATCTTGGGGCAAAGCTTTCTAAAATCTTTAAAATAAGGTGATTAGAATAAATGATTTCTAAAATCCCTTCCAGCTCTAAATATATAATCCTAATGACATGAGTATAGATACATATGGTACTTTTAGAAATGCTATTTTGGTACCTGGAGAGAAAAATTATTGGACTCTACTTGTGGTCAAGGTCATTATCAACTTTTATTAATTATTCCCAGAAATAGCCTAGTCCTTCAGTAAACAAACATGTATTACAGTATGCTCAGTCCTATGAGAAATGCTGCATTTGACCATTTGACAGTGTATAGATGATATGTCTTGAAAACTCTAAGTAAAAATTGTAGGTAAGTAGATGCTGCATACCTGTAGTCAATAACAATTTTAGGCTAAAAGGACCCAGGAAAACTAGCTAATTCACTATCCTTTAGCTATTATAGCTAAAACTTCCCAGATTTTATTTTAAATAGCTACAGAAGAGATTTAAAAACCTCCTTTGGTAACTCATTCATATTTAAAATTCATACCTGTGAAAAAATATTCATGGAATCATATTTCTTGTGCACCATTTTATACATATTGCCTACCAATGGACTGCGAACAGATTGCAGATAAACACTTTTCATCTCAGAATCTATATAAAGAGAATTTAATTTTTAAAAGATACATTAAAACGGTAATCACAAAGATTTAGCTAACTTTGAACTAATCTAAATTTAAGCAAATCATGTTACTTGGGAAATGTTAACCATCTATTTTGAATGACCTCAAATATCCTCAAAAACAACCTTTTAGAAGCTTAAAGGCTAAACTATGGGGAAAAAAATGTCACCTGCGTCAATTTAATAAATATTTCTAAGTGCTTACTACATATGCAAGGCATTTTACAAAATCCATAAAGATACAATTAGGAGAATGATAAAATGTAGAATGTGAGAAAATAAGAGAAACAGATGTAAAATTGAGAAGGGTAAGTTATTTTCAGCTTAGGATTGAGAGAATGATCTGAAAAAGTTTCAAGGAGAAGGCAGTACATAAACAAAAGAAAAAGAAACTTTTCATAATGTACATGAAGAGGGGAATGTCTTCCAGGTATAAGAAAAGGTCTCTGCAGATTTATAGCAGAAAAGGAAAGGAAGAATTTAAGAACCAGATGATAATGAAGTCTATCTTTTACAGATCATGAGTTTTGTCAAGTGGAGAGGAGAACAGATAAATTACTAGCCTGTGAATGGATTCCAAAGGCAAAAATACTTCTTAGGTGGTAGGCATATATTCAAGGAGTTGCTTAGTATTCTATTTCTGAAGAATAAGACTGTCTTTAGTTTCTGACTCCTTCCTAAATTGCACTTTGTGATAGGCCAGCTTGGAAGAATGTTACCTTGACACAGTGATTAAGCCCCAAGGAAGGGTCAAAGACTCAATTGTTCACAGAGGTAACAGGGCTATGAAAATTGATTTTTAAAAATTCTTTACTGAGCCCTAAAAGGTTATATAAAACCCTCTCTGCCACAAAGGACTTTGAGTATTGGGGCACATGGGTAGGGCTTACAAGCCACAGGAAGCCAGGGCTACTATGCCACATAATGACTAGAAGGAATAGACTACACCAGAACTGCAGATCTCCCTTTTATGAGTTATACTTAGCCATATAACTATGTCTCTCCTACTGGGTCATTTTCAGCACCTGATAATTTAAACCCAAGAACTGATCAGCTTGTCCATCACATAGATACACCAAGTGAAGGAGCTTGTACTTTATCCTAATGGTGAGGGACAGAAAGTGAAGTTTTTTGACCAGGGAAGTGATAAGGTTGGAGCTGTGCTTTGGGAAGATTATTTTGGTGACTTTATGAAGTAAAGAATGAAGAGCACAAAGAATGGAGAAAGGGAAGCCAGTAAAGATCCTACTGCAACTGAAAATGCAAGAGGTAATTAGGACCTTAACAGGAGTGGTAAAAGTTGTAGTTGAGAAGAGGGAATGAAGTCAAGATATAAATTAGACAAAACTGCTCATGAATTCAATATACAATACAGAAATTAATTCTTTTGAATGATATTTAATCTTATAAGAATTGAAAAAAAATTACTTAATACTGCATTTATTTATTTATTTGAAACCTATAACTTCTATCTTAGAATTGATGCTAAGTACTAGTTCCAAGGCAAAAGAGTAGTAAGGGCTAGACAACTGGGTTAAGACCTTGGCCAAGGTCACACAGCTAAGAAGTATCTGAGGCCAAATTTGAACCCAAGACCTCCTGTCTCCAGACCTGGCTCTCTATCCATTGAGCCACCTAGCTGTTTATTATACTAATTTATAAGAATTTTTCCATAATCATTGTATATGTGATTTTAATATGAAATCGATAAGAATTAGGGCATGAGCAAAGGCAAAAAGGATTTTAAAACTAAGGGAATAAGAATGAAAATGGCATTTACCATTTAGAACCTGTGAAAGTTGAGTTCCATCATTTAGAAAGTCAACTAGTAAAGAATCTTGTTCATTTTCTGATTTTTCACTTTCATCGGATGAAATACCTTCTGCATCTTCAGAAATCTCTGCTTCTTCATCTAAAAACTGCCTGCCTTCATGCTAAGAAAAATAAAGGAACCACTTAAAATAATAATTCAGATCTATAAGAAACCGGTACCAAAGCAATGAGAACATTCTTTGTGAAAAGAAAACAACAAAAACAAGGAAGAAATGAAATTAATAAATATAGCTATAATCCCTTATTCTAAACTGGCTGTTTTATAAGGTCACACTCGAATCATCTAGTTGGCTCATGCCAGCAAACTGCATATTTCTTATTAATCACTATATATCTTGAAATTTCTACTCAATCATTTATGCTGGGGGATAAAACAGTCCTATAAAAAGCAAAGAATATCAGATTAAGGAAACTCCTTGCTAGTACTGGTTAAGCTAAAGAGAAGTCTTCCCTGGTGTTTTGAACCATGCTAGTAACTAGAAAAAATAATTTTAAGTGTGTATTGTTTTAATACCATGCTCGTGAATTCTAACTCAGGAAATCTTTTTTCCATGAAACATGAAATCTCACATTGACAATTTATCAGGCAGTTGTACAAAACAGCATAAAACTAAAGAATATTTTAATCCCAAGAAACAGCCATTAACATTGAAACACGAATTTAGAATCTTTTAGTTTTTATAGAATTTGAAACTTTGCTCAAGTAACTTTTGAAGTGTTTTGAAGTGTTTTCTTTCTTTCTAGAATCTTTGATGAAAATGAGGGTCACATGGTGAATTAATATGGATATAAATTAGAAGATAGGAAAATACACTTAAAAAGTTTTAAGACCTCAAGCAAATGATGTAATCTCTATCTGCCTCATCTAGAAATTATTACGGAAATAATAAAAGTATCTATCTATTATTGCTAATATGGAAATAAAATGAGATAAATAAAATGTAAAATGCCTTGCAAAAAAAAAAAGAAAATATGTCTTAGCTAAAAATTCACTTTGTTGAAAAATAAGGAAAATCTATTCTTAATTATTCTTCAATATTTCAAAGATATATGCCTTTGTTTGTGTCATGCTCCCTCTTCTAATAAAGATCATTGTGAAGAGAGAGTGTCAAAAACTATTGCCTGTGGAGCTAAGAATGTTTTTTATACATAAAATAAAACTTTACTGTATTTTAAAGTTTAAAAATTATTCTCAGCTACCTGATCATACAAAAACAGGTTCTAGGTATGATAGGTTAAGTTTACACATTTATAAAATGAAGACAATAATATTTCCACTACTTATCTCACAATGTTTCTTAAAATCTTACAAAAGGAAAGTTCTGCACAAATCTTAGAATCCTAAATAAACTTAAGTTACTATTATTATCCCAACCTATACAAACTTTGTCTTCAAGTACTGCTGTGGTCAAAAAAATGCACACAGTGGAGCCATCCTAGTGCTGAGCTACTCTGAAATTAGTAAGCTAATTTGTGATTAACAAGTACATGCTTTAACTACTAAAGCCAGCCCAGAATGGCAGGACAGGACTACATACTGCTGGTATACCCTTGGAGAATACAGGATTATCTAGAACTACAATGAGGCATCGGAGGAAGACTTCAGCGAAGAAGCTGCTAATTATGTTTTAAGTCCATTAACAAAAACAGAGATAAATATTAGGAAGAAATTAGAAAACTCTTACCTTTAGGTTTCTATAACGTTTTAGGACTCTCACACCTTTTGGAGGATTCCTTTTATTGTTCTGGAAATCGTCTTGAGTTAGAACTGATTTATGAAAATCTATACTTTCATCACTAGATGATTCTGACTAAAATAAATAGGTAAATAATTATATAAGATAAACTAAAAGATCACCATCACTATAATTCTAGTTTAAGATATTGCTTACACTAGACTTTCATATATCAGTAGTTTGTTTATTAACTGACTTTTCAGCAACCATTAATTAAATGACTATGTACCAGGCCCTGTACTAAATGCTAGGGATACAAAGAAAGGCAAAAGACAATCTCTGTTCTCAGTGAACCCATAGTCTAATGAAGGAGGCAACTGCAAATAATTCTGTTCAAATGATCTATATTATCTGTCTATCTATCCATCCATCTATCCATCCATCCATCCATCCATCATCCATGAACCCATAAGTCTAAGGAAGACAACAACTGCAAATAATTCTATTCAAACTACACACAAATACACACACATAAGTATGTGTGTGCATACATATGTGTGTAGTGTTATACATACATGCGTATATACATGCATACATGATAAGTTAGACAATCAACAGATAGAAGGCACTAGAATTAAGAGAGATAAGGAAAATTTCTCAGAGAAAATGAAATTTTAGCTGAAATTTGAAGGAATCCAAGAGGCAAAGATGAGGAATGAGAGTTTTCTAAGTATGATGGACAGCCAGTGAAAATGCTAAGAGTAGAAGATTTATGAGGGAGAAGCATTTTTGCTTTAGCTCACTGAGCACACTTCCTCCAAACAACCTACAAAATACACCAGAATTAATTCTGATTGGGAAAATATTGTTTCAAAGAACATAACTGCTTTGTACAGTTGTTTACATATTGTCTCCCCCATTAGACTGTGATCTCTTAGTAGGCAAAAATAGTCTTTTGCCTTTCTTTTTATCCTCGGCACTTAATATAACACTTGACACATAGTAGACACTTGTTAAACGCTTACTGATTGACTGTAATTAAGATAAAAATAAATCTCTCATTCTTTGAAACAATATTCTTTAAAAGGCAATTTTAAAAGAAAACCTTAATTTAAGAAATTCCAACTTATAAATTTGACTGAAAGAAAAGCACTTAATTGCTACCTTTATGCAAGCATCATGATAATTTGATAAAGAAACCAAAACAATCTACTTCATATTTGCTTCATTCACAGGAACAAAAACAAATGTCAACAGTCTATTTTGCTGATAGCCCAGAATTTGTTGTTCAGTTGTATCTGACTCTTCACAGCTCCATTTGGGGCTTCCTTGGCATAAGATACTGAAGTTGTTTGCCATAAGGCACAGCTAGTAAGCATCTGAGGCTGGATTTGAATTCAGGCCTTACTGAGTCCAAGCCCAGCATACTATAAACTAGTCACCTAGCCTAGAATATAACTAACAAAAAAAAATTTTTTAAGTAGAAATTCAGGAGCTGTAATATTTGTAATTAACAATAAAAATCAGATAATGGAATTAGTTTGAATTATATTAGAACTCTGTGAACAAGCACTTCCTTGAGGTTTTTTCCAGTTTGAAAATTTTGTATGACCTAGAGGCATGCACTGTGTGAAGAGAAAAGGAAAGGAATAAGTACTTATTAAGTGTCTTCAAAGTGCCATGCTCTGAGGCAGTGGTTCCCAAACTTTTTTGGCCTACCGCCCCCTTTCCAGAAAAAATATTACTTAGCCCCCTGGAAATTAATTTTTTTAAATTTTAATAGCAATTAATAAAAATAAATGCACCTGTGGCCATCACCGCCCACCTGGATCACTGCAGCACCCACTTTGGGAATCACTGCTCTGAGGTAATCACTTTAGTGCATAAAGCCTAATTTAGTCAGTGAGAAGTCACATCTTACTGTGTATATTTTAATATAGGCCTACTTTAAACTGAGATATACAAGGTCACATGAATTTGACTACATAAACAGCCTTTTCAAGGAATGTAATATTCAAATAAATGCACACAAAACTATAACAAGGTCCAGTGGTCCTTGAAGAAAATTTAAAAACTCAAGAATTACATATGTATATATTACTGAGCAAAATAGCTTTCTAGGAGATAAATCTTTGAAAGAATAAAAGAAGTTATGGGAAAAAGGCATTCGTTCTCCTTGCAACTTTTCAGCTAGGCATCTAATTTTAAATGATACAAAGACAAACCCAGAAAGAGATTCAAAATCACAATGACTGGATTTAGCCCATTTCATTGAATGGAAACTTACTGTACTTAGTAAACGCCTACATTTCTTGACAGCACAAACAGGAGATTCGATGTCACTGCTCTTCCCAACCTATTTAAACGAATTAAAAAATAAAACTCTTTAGGAAGAAATGGAGCTTTCCAATAATTACATTGCTGATTTTGTTAAATGACTCACTTTGGGGGATTTCAGATGATCCCTTTTCACCTTTTTACTCTTTCTTTGGAAAACTACATCATCTTCACTTCCAATGCCATTTCCTATAGAAAAAAACAACAAAATGGTAACAATCACAGGAAAAATATATACCTTTTTAATTATGAAACAAGCATATAGCAACAAAGTATTTAGGGCTAGAAAAGACCTTAAAGACCACCCGGAGGAGGAAACGAGGGAAAGGGAATAGAGCAGGATCTAAAGGGGATAATAACCATGGAAAAATATTCTAAAGAAAAAAAGAAAAAAAAAAAGACCACCCAGTTAAAACCCTGACATTGTAGAAGATCAAATTATATTCAGATATTAGACCAAAGTTACAGAGAAATAAGGAAGCAAATCTGGAATTTAAATACAGAGCTAATGTTTTTTTGGGGGGAGAAAAGGGGTAGGGGGTGGGGGTATGAAGTGTGGATCTTCAGATCACCCAGGCTAAAAGGGCAGTAGCCACTTACAGTCTCAAAATTGCTGCTTATCTTCCTGGAAGCTCTGTCGTATTCCTAGATCTTTTAGCTCCTCCTCAAGCTGTCTGAAGGTTTCCCCAAAATTAAGAACTCAGCATACGAATCCCTGACTTGATATGGACACCCAACAGGCGTTAGCCCTAATATAACTTAACCCCCATTGCCTAGCCCTTACCACTCCTCTGTCTTAGAACCAATACAGAGTATTAATTCTAAGATGGAAGGTAAGGATTTAAAAAAAAAAAAAAAGAAAAGAAAAGTAAAGAAAGCAGTATGTCAGAAAAAGAAAAGAGATTAATAAAAAACACAACTTCCCAAGTGAACTCCTAATCCTTCCAACTTCCTCAGTGGCAGGATCTACAGGTATACAGTAGCATGCCAAGCAACCACACACTGCATTCTTAAAAGGAAGAAAAAGAAAAGCAGAGGAGGCACAGAATGAGAAAGAAAAGAAAGAAAAGGAAAGAAGTTCCCAGAAATCTTAGGAGTAGGTGGCACAAATATTTCTTTGACATTTTACACAACAGGAGTGGGGGTGGGGAGCAGTTCAAAAGACACAAAGAGGCACGATATCATACAGCAGGTAAGAGTCGGATGGAAAATGAACCTGGATCTCCTTACAAGAAGTCTAGTGATCTATTTTTTTTAAACAAGTGTTCTTAAAGCATTTAATAATAGTGATATAAAACAAATCAAGTCAAAATAAATATAAACATAAAAACCAATCACTGAAAAATGAAAACAATTTCAAATAATAGTAATAGAAATAAGATACAAAGATATCAAGTCACTTGAGGATTATCAGATAAAAAGATTACTACAAGCATGACACCAAAAGGAATTTTTAAAGCCAGCTTACTAAAATACTCCCTGTTTAACAAAAAAATTTTGAAAAACTAGGAAGCATTCTGGCTGAAAATAGGTTAAGACCAGCATCTATATCATAATACCATAAGAAGTTCCAAATGGATATAAAATTCAAATATAAAAGATTGCAACATTCTTTTAAATTAGAGGGCAATGGAAAACAGTAACTTCTACAGCTATAGGGGAGAATTCCTAACAAAGCAACTAAAAGGAACAGGAAGACAACCTGAAAAAGGTCTTTTCAGCTACATAAAATTTAAAGGTTTTGTATAAAAAATAAAATCAATGTAGTTTAGATAAAAAGGGAAATTGTCAATTGGGGAAAATAGCTTTGCATCAAATATCTGACAGAATATGCAAGATAAATAAGGACATACAAGATAGATAGAGGATATATATGGAAACAACAGACAAGAAGTCAAAGCAAATGAATGACTTTCAAAAGAACATTTGTAAACTATGAACAACCATATGAAATACTGCTCCAAAGCATTAGAGAAAAAAAAATTTAAATTCTGAGGTTATGTTTCACATATAACAAAATGGCAAAGATAATTTTAAAAAACTGGAGGGACTGCAGAAATCAGGCAAATTAACATTCTAATAGTGGAGGTATAAATTTTTTTGAAATTTTTGGGGAAAAAGCTATAATTAATATATGGAAAGTAATTAAATTGTTCATAGCTTTTGACTTTGCAACTTCACTGCTGGGAATATATCCAATGAAGGTTAAAAAAAGAAAAGGGAAAGAAATGTCCCATTTATGAGAAAAGTTATAGCAGCACTATTTGTAGCAGAGCAAGATCAGAAAAAAAGTGGGTGCCCATCAATTAGTAAATGGCTACAATAAGAGAGTTAGTTGTGTTTCTGGTAAAGGAGGAAACATGGTAGGTTGTAATTTAGCCAAATCTCCCTAAGAAAATACAAGGATAGAAGAAAAAAAGTGCCAGATGAGGCAGAGATCAATAACACAATGACCCAAAATAATGCCTCCCTTGCACATATTAGGCCAAAAACAAATTATCTATTAATCGATATGGTTCTAGAAAATACCACTGTTTCAAGAAATCAAGTGTGGTGAAGCACCAAATTTCTAAATTCAATGTCAATAAATTCTTATTAAGACCCTACAATGTGAAAGGTACTATATTAAATACTAGAGATAGAAATGTAAAGGTAAAGCAATTCCTGACCACAAGGTACTAATGATAGGCTACTGGTAGGCTAAAAATAAATATAAAGATAAGTAATGTGAAGTATTTAAGGACAGAACATTAGCATCCAAGAGTAATGAAGGAAGTAGGATAGAAATAAGAATTTTTTTGTACAATAAGGATTCTGAAGAACAAAGATGAGGAGAGAATACATTTCAGAAAAAGAAAATCATCTACAAGTATGTATGAGTAGGAGATTGAATATTAAATTCAGGAAATGGCTAGTAGTTCAAATTTGGATAAAACACAAAGGACACAAAGAAGAGTAATGCGAAGTACCACTGGAAAAGTAAGCTGAAATCAGACTATGGTGGGTCATATAAAACAAAATGAAAGGTTTTGTTTTCAATACTTTATGTAAAAGAGAGAATGAAGTTCTGTGAGCAAGGGAATGACATATTAAGATTATTTTGGCAATTATGGAAAATGGATTGGAGAAGAGAAAGATTAGGGATTAGAGAGAGCAATTTGGAGACTACTATAGTCTGAAGTAAGAGGTATTGTAGGACAATATATATAACTTAGGTGCACAAATTTCTAAAAGTTATAGTTTTCCTGGATTTATTATTCCTAATTAAGTATTCATTTCTTAAAAGTATAATCATACCTTCATCAGAATAATGGCAAGATTCAAAAAGGTTAATCTGTTCATTGCTTTCAGTCTTTTCCATTGTAATTCCCACTTTTTCAAAAGTTGAACTCAAGGTTTTTTTAATTCCTCTTAAATTTACTTTTTTCTTGGTAGTTGATGTGTCAAATATTTCTTGTGTCACTGTAGAGAACAAATCTATTGGATTTGGTGTCCCAAGAGGAGTGCTCATAACATTTTCTCCTAATGGCAAAGAAATCGAGGAAGCTGAAGAATTACCAGGAGACTCAAATTCTTTTTCTTTTGTGGTCTCCAGTGGAGAAAATATACGACTTGGGTTGTGATTTTGTAGCTTTGATGGTGTAGAAATGCTTCTTCTAGTATTACTTTTTTCATAAGTATTTGGGGTAGATTCTTTACTTGGGCCATAATCTGTAGCTATCTGTGTGGTATTGACATGACTGCCAGAGGCATCCACTTTTAGATGGCCATTTTTATTTATATCTTGTGCCAGCTCTGAGTCTTCTTCATCAGAATCTGGACTAGAAAATCCCAAATCAAAATTAACAGAGAATAACTCTTTAGAACAATCAAAAATGTCAACATCATTCTGAAAATTGTCATTGCCTACTCCTTCTATATCTTCAAGAGAAGCGCCAAACTTAGTACACTGGATTAATGGAATTTTGGTTTCTGAATCAAAGTTTAGCAAACATTCATCAGAAATGCAAAATGGAGATACCTGTACCACTTCTCTTGTAAAAGCTTCATCTGATACAGATAAATATTTGGAGTTATTTTTTATATAAGGAGAGCTCACCTGATTAAATTCAGTATCAGTAACTTCAGAAAACTTTCTTTCCTGATCTTGCTCAATACCTGATTTTTTCATGAGAGTCTTACAAACCTCACCAGTTTTTTTTTTAACTAAACATCTTTTAGGAGATCCATTTATTTGGGTATGATCATCAAATGTTTTGTCATTTTGGGTACATGTGTGTATTTCATTCTCAGGTTCATCACTACTTGATCTATCAACCATCCTATCAGAATTTATTTGTGAAAGCTGGTTACTTTTAGATGAACATAATTTTGGTGAATTTATTTCTGAACATAAAGGAGAGTAGACAAATGAAGTTGACATGAAATAATTGGATATATCCTCTGACAGATTTTTAAATGAAGATTTCTTTATGATTTCATCTTTCAAATTATAGAGTTCATCTAGATGAGGAGGAGACTCAGATAAAAATCTTTCTACATTGGTAAGTGTTTCTTTGGTCAGTATGAAACATTTGTCACACAACTGAGACGCTGTTTTAAGTAAGTCAGGATCTTCAGGGAGATAAAACATACTGGATGAAATACTTTTTCCATCAGTAAAATCATTATAACTAGGTGCTACATGATTCCTAACAAATGAACTTTCAGATTTATCTATAGGTGAGCATTCTACTAACAATTCACACAGCTGACCATGGGCAGTATTTGTGTTTGCAACATTGTCTATATCTAATGGCACTTTAGCAACTTGTGGTACTTCTGAAAAGTTACAACTAACTACAGAATTTACCTCAGTTATTAAGGAATTGCTAAAGTTATCATTATTGTTTGATTTAAACTGTTCTTCTGTCATTTCTTTTGGGGCTTTGACTTTTGAAGAAAAGTTTTTGTTGGATTTAAATTCTTCATCAAAGACTATCAGTGAAGATGAACAACTTTGTTTCATATTCCTTTTGAATAAGGGTTTTTGTAAAGTAGTTGTGTTCGCAGAGGCAGAAGAGGCATGTTTATTTCTGAGAACATTTGATGTTGAACTAATATCTTCTATTTGTAAGTAGGGTTTAAGTTTCAATTCATAGCTGCATTCATCCTGTTGAGAAAAGATAGAAAGTCATAAGAAGCAATTTTGTGACTATTTTTCAAGAATGGAGCACAATTTTTAGTGTTCTTAAATATGTGCAAAGGACTTTTTCCCCCTAATTTGCAGAATGCAATGGCCTTTTCTCAGTTCTTATTCCTGACCTCTCTGCAGCAGCTGACACTGTTGATTCTTCTCTTGTAAGCTCTCTGCTCTCTGGGTTTCCATGACTCTGATCTTTCTTGGTTCTCCTATTATCTAAGGGTTATCCTCTGATTCCTCTTCAGTATCCTTTGCTGGATTATATTCTATATCATGCTCCCTAGTTGTGTTTATATTCCAAAATTGCATTCTGGTCATTATTCTTCACCTCCATTTAATAACTACAGTCACGTCCATGAATCTAACTACCATCTCTTACTGAAGATTCCTATAAATACATGTTCCAAGCTTACTCTCTACTGAATTCCATTTCTATATCTATGTTGTTGGTTCATGTTTGACCCTTTATGAACTGACCTCATTTGGGGATTTTCTTGGCAAAGATACTGGAGAGGTTTGCCATTTCCTTCTCCAGTTCATTTTACAGGTGAGGAACTGAGGCAAACTGGGTTAAGTGACTTGCCTAGGTAAGTGTCTGAGGCTGGATTTGACTTCATGAGGATAAGTCTTACTGACTCCAGGCCCAGCACTCTATCCACTGTGCCACCTGACTTCTATTTCTTTACCAACTATCTATGGGATATTTAGGGCAGCAAGATGGCAAAGTGGATAGAGTCATGTCTTCTCTGCATAGGAAAAAAAAATGAAGAACCTGAGGCTTTTTTTTTTAAAACCCTTACTTTCTGTCTTGGAATCAATACTGTGTATTGGCTCCAAAGTCTGAGCCTTTTTAAAGTTTAAAATAAGGCACCATTATTTTAACTCTATTTCATTTGTAATACTCCTAACATTAAAAATACCCATTTAGAGACCCTAAATGACTGCATGAGAAATGCAATGACCCTCCTATTTGCTCATGTCTTTCTAACTTAACCATGTGACTAACGAGGGGATAAATGAATCTTTGGAAAATAAGTAGGTAATGAGTGAATATTTATTTCTGACTTAGTTTTTTTATTCTTCTTATGAAACAATGCAAATGGTAAACTAATCAGTTTATAAACCATTATCTTAGTCCAGAGTTCCTTACTTGCCCCATCTTACTCATATAAATAGGGCAAGATAATAAAACAATATTTACACATTTTTGTACAGCTTTTTTTCTTCCCTGATCACAATAGGGCACAGAAAACAGACATTTCACCCTAAGACATTAAGGAGAAAGACTCAAAAACTTGCAGAGAAAAATTACCATTGACTATTGGCACAGCTGTTAAATGTCAAGCCCTTCGAACTTGATATTAAGAGCCCACTTTAAAGGATCTTTTCCCTCTGGGATTTTTAATATTATACAAAAAGGAAGAAGATTTTTTTCTGATCATCACTTTCCTACCTGAAAATGGAGAAAAAACTGTAGGTTTTACAACCTTAAAGACACAACAACTTTTCTCATCTTAACCAAGGCCTTTCAGGTTTTGCATAAGTGCTATCATTTCTATGAAAATAATTTTAGTTTAACCACTTTATTAATTTGATTAAGGTTTACTCTGAATGTTGAATGTCATATATACAATATTATGACAAAGTAGTACTAGAAGCACTGAAGGAAACTAAAACTGTTTAAGTAACTTTATAGGAGTTCAGTGCACACAAAAGATGTCTTCAATGTTTTATTAAAATATTGACTTCAAGAGTCCAAATACCTTTTATTAATGCTAACAAATGTAACAACTTTTATAACAGCTCTAAATTATAGATAGAGAAAACTGAAAAATAAGGTAATATTTCTTCAACTATGAATTTGGCCTTTGTTATTTTTCACTTTGATCCATATAAAAGTGCTCCATCTGCTTGTGGCAGGAGGATCCAGTGTGTAGGAGGCCTTCCTTGCTGTTTCCTGATATCATGAGGGTACCAGTGGATCACTTTGGTGGTCAACCTATTAACCTTTGACCTATGATCATTCCATCTTCTCTACCTAAGATAAATTTTCATAATAAAGTCTCATATTTTTGTTCTCCTTAGAAGTTCTTCAGTAGTTATACATGGCAGCCTGCTTCACACTCACCATATGCTTCTCCATTGGCCTCTCTGTGGCATTCTTTTTTTAAGTTTTTGAAAACTGCTGTATACCATGCTTCATTGATAAATAGCAAACCAGAATAATGTTTGTGTTAAAAGAAAACAAAACAAAACTTTACTTCAGTAAGACAAATTTTTCATTCCTAGAGGATCTACTTGTCCAGGCTATAGTGCAACTACAACTTGACAGAAATATTTATTAGAAAGGATATGCCTGGGCAAATAAAATAAAAGCAAATACTTGTTCAGTCAATAATGAATCAGAGAATGGATTTTGAAATAGTCACAAAGACTCTCCGATCTAACTTATGTTAAAACCTCACAAATCACACATAAAAATATAATACTACATACATATAGAGAAAGTATGTGTGTGTATATGTGTATTTATGTATTCAGACACACAAAGGCAACAGGAGCAACAGCATAAAATAAGACAGAAGATTTTGAAAATCAAATCATTGGGTGATTGATTTTGTATCAGAATGTCTCACAAACAAAAGCTGTAAGCGGCTTCTGTTTCCAATGATGCCTTGGTAGTAAACTGCTTAACTGTCAGCCAAGGACAACTGAACAACCTGGGGCCATCACAATGGAAAAGGTGAAAAGATCGCTATAAATAAAGTCTTCCTAAGGAATTCAAAAAAGGGACATGCCAAACAGGAAGGCAATGTGGCAGTTCGCCTGGTTAGACAATTCTGAAAAATACTACCAAGAAGATTTCAGGAATTATGGAGAGTAAAAGCAATTTTGTAGTGCTCTGAAGAAATTATCAGATGTTTTATTGCCAATGCAAGTAAGAGCTAAAATCGCACCAATGCAGATTGTTCTCTTTTTCTAAGGAAGTGAAAGGGGAAGAAGGAACACCTCTATACTCCACAATTATTCAGAATTCTTTTCCTTTAGGGAAGTGAAGAATCAATCAAGTATTCTTATGCACTTTTTTGCGTTCTAGGCATTGTTTGGCACAAAGAACACCAAGGCAAAAGCAGAAGAGTTGTAGATCTCGAGGAGCTTATACTCTTAAAGGGGTAGACAACATGTATGTATGTACAAAATTCACACAACTTAATCTTCAAGTATATAGATCTATACAAAACATACAAGGTAACCTCAAAGGAGAAAGCATGAGTAGCTAGAAGGTCTAGGAAAGATTTCATGCAGAATGTGACCTGGGTTGAATCTTGAAGGAACCTGGAGATTTCAAGAGATAAAAATGGTATGGGAAAACATTTCAGGCATGGGGAATAGCCAATGCAAAAGCTAGACCAGAGATAGAGCACTGTTAGTAAGGAATAGCAAAAAACTTAGTAGAGCTGGACTATACAGTGCATGGAACATAGTAAAGTTTAAGAAGGTTGGAAAGTTGAAAGCTCTAATGGCAAAGATGATTTTATATTTGATCCTAGAAGTAAAGAAGAGCCTCTGGATTTAACTGAGTGGAAGGAAAGGAGGAAAGGCTATAACATGGTCTGTTCTATGTTTTAAAAAGGAAAACCACTTTAGTAGCTGTGTGGAAGATGGATTAAGTGGGGAGAAGCTGAGACAGAAAGACTAATTTAGAAAGTTATTCCAATAGCCCAGGAGGGTGGTGATAAGGGCCTGAACCTGGGTAGTGGTTGTGTGAGTGAGGTAGTTTCCTTATGTGTAAAATTAGGGGGTTGAAAGAGATGTCTTGTAAGGTACATTCAAATACAGAACAAAATAAAGACTAGAAAAAGAAACTTCTACAATTAGAGGAAAAACAGATAATTTGGAAAACAAATATAGAACTGATAAGATTTTAAAAGATTAACTATTTCAAAGATTTGAAAATACTAACAAAAATAAGTCTCTAGCTAGCCAGATTAAAAAGAATCAAATTAACAAAATGAAAAATGAACAAAATGAAATTATAACAGAGAAAAAATAGACTATCAAAACCTATAAAAATAAGAATTTAAAAGGATTATTTACAAAACATGAAATACTAAATTGATATTTTTAAACAATGCACTTGAACAAGTTTTACATTGTATTACAAAGGGAAAAAATCTCTGGTCAAAATGAGATATATAGAATAATTTTATCAACTTTTTAACATCTCACCTAAATTATTCTAATAAATTGAGAAAGAAAACATTGTACCAAATTCTTTTTTATTAGACAAATATGGTTCTAAAACCTAAAGCAGAAAATGATAAAGCAAAGGGGAAAAAAGAATAATACAAATAATTAACAAATATTGAGTCAAAATATATATTTTTAAATCTTGTTGAAAAACTACGGCAACATACCAAAAAAAATTATCCTGTATGTCTAAAGTTGGATTTATTTTAAAAAAAAAAGAATTGATCAGTATTACAAAGAAATAACGTGATTAATCATATATTTTTTAATATATCATATGGATAATGGAAGAATTTAGGCTATCTGGAAAATTGAGAATTCTTAATCCAAACTTCGTATGGTTGCCATCAATGTTAAGATTAAAAATGATAAAGACTGATATAATAAGAGAAATTAGTAGTTTAATTAAAACCATGGCCATGTTGGTAAAATATATATAAGACTGCACCTATCTTTTATATTTACCGACGGAGCCCATTCTCTCTCCCGCTCACCAGCCAGCTCCTCAGGAAGACCCAAGGGCTTTCTTTAGGTCCTCCTCTCATTTAAACTGTCCTATGCGTGGGGACGTAGACGTCCCCACACCCAAAGAACCGGAAACCAGAAACCCATTGGAATCACGGGAAATGTAGTCTGATAGTCCCCACGTGTCCATAGAAAATTTGTAACATACTTTTAAATGGCATCTCCCCAATTCCAAATATACAAAAGAAGGCAGAAAGAACATTACGAGATGTAAAATAGATAACTGACTACATTAAATTTAAACGTTTCTGCACAAACAAAAGCAACACAACCAAGATTAAATGGCAAACAATGTACTGAGAAAAAAATCTTTAAGCAAGTCTCTCTGACAAAGGCTTCATTTTTCAAATATAAAGAGAACTGAGTTGCATCTATAAAAATACAAAGCATTTCCCAATTGTCAAAGTGTCAAAGGACAAGGAAATTTTCAGATGAAGAAATTATTTTTAGTCATATGAAAAAATGCTCCAAAACACTACTGATTAGAGAAATGTAAATTAAAACAACTCTGAGGTATCACCCCACATTCTTCAGGCTAGTTAACATGACAAAAAAGGAAAATGATAAGTGCTAGAGAGGATGTGGAAAATCTGGTATGCTCATATACTGCTGCTGGAGTCACAAATTGATACAACCATTCTGGAGCACTATTTGGAACCACAACCAAAGTTCCATCAAACTACACATACCTTTTAACCTAACAATACTCCTCCTAGGTTTTCATCCCAAAGAGATTAAAGATAGGGAAAATAACCTACCTGTACAAAAATATTAATAGCATCTCTTTTTGTGATGGCAAAGCACTGGAAACTGAAGAGATGTCCATCAATTGGAGAATGGCTGAAAAAGTTGTGGTATATGCTTGTAATAGATATGAAAGAATGCAATGAAAGAAAATAGTGTAAGAAATGACAAACAAGATGACCACAAAAACACCTGAAAAGACTTATATGAAGTGATGCAAAGTGAAGGAAGCAGAACCAGGAGAATGTTGAACACAGTAACAACAATAATATATGATGATGGGGGCACCTGGGTAGCTCAGTGGATTGAAAGGCAGGCCTAGAGATGGGAGGTCCTAGGTTCAAACCTAACCTCAGCCACTTCCCAGCTGTGTGACCCTGGGCAAGTCACTTGACCCCCATTGCCTACCCTAACCACTCTTCTGCCTTGGAGCCAATACACAGTATTGACTCCAAGAAGGAAAGTAAGGGTTTTAAAAAATAATAATAATAATATATGATTATCAACTGTGAATGACATCCAATTTATCAACAAGGCAAGGATCTAGGACAACTCCAAAAGGCTCATGACAAAAAAATAGATATCCAAAAAAAGATATCCACTGCCACAGAAGGAGCAGATGAAGTCTGAATGCCAGTTGAATCACAGCATTCTTTATTTCCTGCATGAATTTTTGTTGAGCATAAGCGGTTTTCTTTCACAACGTGGAAAACAAGGAAATATGTATTATAATTTAATATATGTACAACTATTTCACATTACCTGCCTTCTCAGGAAGTGGGGAGGGATGTAAGAAAGAGAAAGAACATGCAAAATACCAGGAAAAAAAATTAAGAAATTGTATTGATATGTAATCTGGAAAAAAATTAATTTTTAAAAATCCAAATCTTAAATAATATGATTCTTCAAAACCAATTTGTCAAAGAAGGAATCATAGAAACAATCAACAATTTCATTGAAGAAAATGACAATGATGAGACATCCTACCAAAATCTGTGGGATGCGGCCAAGGCAGTACTCAGGGGGAAATTTATATCCTTGAGTGCATATATTAACAAATTAAGGAGGGCAGAGATCAATGAATTGGGCATGCAACTCAAAAAATTAGAAAGTGAGCAAAT